>NC_091549.1:22668203-22685703 GCF_042767895.1 Penaeus vannamei
ATGAAGCGAAACGTTTTGTGCCGCGTTCATTTCTCTCATTAGCTCGATCTTATAAATGCATAAATTGTACACAACGTATACATTGTTCTCTCCGTCTGTTTCCATGTGTATATATCCTCTTTTATCCCATTTTCTTACTCTATCCTTATTTTTTTGCCTTACAATAACTTCTAAGTGAGCATAACGTACCCCTGTGACCGCTCCTCTGGGCAGGCCACTTAGAAAACGGGAGCAGCGACCTCTTACCCGGGGAGACTTCGTTATAGCCTCAATACCCTCGCCAGTGCCCACGCGAGCCCGAGGACGTGGGAATACACTTCGGCAACACCTCCAGTAGTGTTCTTAGTGAGTCAGGTGCTTCGGGAGGTGCGGCTTGTTATCTCCTGAAGATGATGACCTTCCCATGATGACCTCTCGTAGATGGGCTCCCGAAGATGATTTTCCGAAGATGTCCTCTCGGTATGACCCTTTGAAGGTGACCTCTCCAAGATGACTTCTCGGAGATAGCCTCTCGTAAAAGGACCTCCCAAAGACGAGCTCTCTCTAACGTAACCTGCCGAAGATACGTTCTCGAAGATGACCTCCTAAACTTGACCTCTTAAATGTGACTCCCAATGACGATTTCCCGACGATGAACACCCGACAAAGACCTCCCGACGATGACTTCCCGACGATGATCTCCCGACGATGACCTCCCGACGATGACTTCCCGACGATGACCTCCCGACGATGACCTCCCGACGATGAATTCCCGACGATGACTTCCCGACGTTGATTTCCCAACAATGACCTCGCGACGATGACTTCCCGACGATGACCTCCCGACGATGACTTCCCGACGATGATTTCCCGACGATGACTTCCCGACGATGACTTCCCGATGATGACTTCCCGACGATGATCTCCCGACGATGACTTCCCGACGATGACCTCCCGACGATGACTTCCCGACGATGATTTCCCGACGATGACTTCCCGACGATGATTTCCCGACGATGACTTCCCGATGATGACTTCCCGACGATGATTTCCCGACGATGACTTCCCGACGATGATTTCCCGACGATGACTTCCCGATGATGACTTCCCGACGATGATTTCCCGACGATGATTTCCCGACGATGACTTCCCGACGATGACTTCCCAACGATGACCTCCCGACAATGACTTCCCGACGATGATTTCCCGACGATGACTTCCCGACGATGACTTCCCAACGATGACCTCCCGACAATGACTTCCCGACGATGATTTCCCGACGATGACTTCCCGACGATGACTTCCCGACGATGACTTCCCGACGATGACTTCCCGACGATGACTTCCCGACGATGACTTCCCGACGATGACTTCCCGATGATGATTTCCCGACGATGATCTCCCGACGATGACCTCCCGACGATGATTTCCCGACGATGACTTCCCGACGATGACCTCCTGACGATGACCTCCCGACAATGAATTCCCGACGATGATCTCCCGACGATGACCTCCCGACGATGACCTCCCGACAATGACTTCCCGACGATGACTTCCCGACGATGACCTCCTGACGATGACCTCCCGACGATGACCTCCTGACGATGACCTCCCGACAATGACTTCCCGACGAAGACCTCCCGACAATGACCTTCCGACGATGACTTCCCGACGATGACCTCCCGACAATGACCTTCCGACGATGACTTCCCGACGATGACCTCTAGACGATGACTTCCCGACGATGACTTCCCGACAATGACCTCCAGACGATGACTTCCCGACAATGACCTCCAGACGATGACTTCCCGACAATGACCTCCAGACGATGACTTCCCGACAATGACCTCCAGACGATGACTTCCCGACAATGACCTCCAGACGATGACTTCCCGACAATGACCTCCAGACGATGACTTCCCGACAATGACCTCCAGACGATGACTTCCCGACAATGACCTCCAGACGATGACTTCCCGACAATGACCTCCAGACGATGACTTCCCGACAATGACCTCCAGACGATGACTTCCCGACAATGACCTCCCGACGATGACTTCCCGACAATGACCTCCAGACGATGACTTCCCGACAATGACCTCCCGACGATGACTTCCCGACAATGACCTCCAGACGATGACTTCCCGACAATGACCTCCCGACGATGACTTCCCGACAATGACCTCCAGACGATGACTTCCCGATGATGATTTCCCGACGATGACTTCCCGACGATGACCTCCCGACAATGACCTCCCGACGATGACTTCCCGACAATGACCTCCAGACGATGACTTCCCGACAATGACCTCCCGACGATGACCTCCCGACAATGACCTCCCGACGATGACTTCCCGACAATGACCTCCAGACGATGACTTCCCGACAATGACCTCCAGACGATGACTTCCCGACAATGACCTCCCGACGATGACTTCCCGACAATGACCTCCAGACGATGACTTCCCGACAATGACCTCCCGACGATGACTTCCCGACAATGACCTCCAGACGATGACTTCCCGACAATGACCTCCCGACGATGACTTCCCGACAATGACCTCCAGACGATGACTTCCCGACAATGACCTCCCGACGATGACTTCCCGACAATGACCTCCCGACGATGACTTCCCGACAATGACCTCCCGACAATGACCTCCAGACGATGACTTCCCGACAATGACCTCCAGACGATGACTTCCCGACAATGACCTCCCGACGATGACTTCCCGACAATGACCTCCAGACGATGACTTCCCGACAATGACCTCCAGACGATGACTTCCCGACAATGACCTCCAGACGATGACTTCCCGACAATGACCTCCAGACGATGACTTCCCGACAATGACCTCCCGACGATGACTTCCCGACAATGACCTCCAGACGATGACTTCCCGACAATGACCTCCAGACGATGACTTCCCGACAATGACCTCCCGACGATGACTTCCCGACAATGACCTCCAGACGATGACTTCCCGACAATGACCTCCCGACGATGACTTCCCGACAATGACCTCCAGACGATGACTTCCCGACAATGACCTCCAGACGATGACTTCCCGACAATGACCTCCAGACGATGACTTCCCGACAATGACCTCCAGACGATGACTTCCCGACAATGACCTCCAGACGATGACTTCCCGACAATGACCTCCAGACGATGACTTCCCGACAATGACCTCCAGACGATGACTTCCCGACAATGACCTCCAGACGATGACTTCCCGACAATGACCTCCAGACGATGACTTCCCGACAATGACCTCCCGACGATGACTTCCCGACAATGACCTCCCGACGATGACCTCCCGACGATGATCTCCCGACGATGACCTCCCGACGATGAATTCCCGACGATGACCTCCCGACGATGACTTCCCGACGATGATCTCCCGACGATGACCTCCCGACGATGACTTCCCGACAATGACCTCCCGACGATGACTTCCCGACAATGACCTCCAGACGATGACCTACCGACAATGACCTCCCGACAATGACCTCCCGACGATGACTTCCCGACAATGACCTCCCGACAATGACCTCCAGACGATGACTTCCCGACAATGACCTCCAGACGATGACTTCCCGACAATGACCTCCAGACGATGACCTACCGACAATGACCTCCCGACAATGACCTCCCGACGATGACTTCCCGGCAATGACCTCCAGACGATGACTTCCCGACAATGACCTCCAGACGATGACTTCCCGACAATGACCTCCCGACGATGACTTCCCGACGATGACTTCCCGACAATGACCTCCAGACGATGACTTCCCGACAATGACCTCCAGACGATGACTTCCTGACAGTGACCTCCAGACGATGACTTCCCGACAATGACCTCCCGACAATGACCTCCAGACGATGACTTCCCGACGATGACTTCCCGACAATGACCTCCCGACGATGACTTCCCGACAATGACCTCCAGACGATGACTTCCCGACAATGACCTCCAGACGATGACTTCCCGACGATGACTTCCCGACAGTGACCTCCAGACGATGACTTCCCGACAATGACCTCTCGACGATTTCCCGACAGTGACCTCCCAACGATGACCTCGCGACGACCTCCCAACAGTAACCACCCGACGATGACATCCCAACGATGACTTCTCGACAATGACCTCCCCACGACGACCTCCCAACGATGACCTCCCGACGACGACCTCCCGACGACGACCTCACCCGTCTCCCGAACGTCTTCCCCCCCCCCCCCCCAAGCCCGCGGTGGTCCTGGAAGTCGAGTGATATTTTCCAGCCCCCGCGATCTTGTTAGATTTACATGCTTTTATAGGCTTAAATTACAGGCGCGGAGGAGAGGAAATGGAACGCTACTACGCCTGCAGATCTGTCGTGTCTCGGGGCTCCGGGATGAGGGATGTGAAGGATGAGGGGGTGGGGGAGGGAGAGAGAGGGGGTGGGGGAGGGAGAGAGAGGGGGTGGGGGAGGGAGAGAGAGAGAGGGGATGGGGGGGAGAGAAAGAGAGAGGGGACGAGAGAGAGAGGGGGGGGGGAGAAGAGAAAGAGAGAGGGGACGAGAGAGAGAGAGGGGGGGAGAAGAGAAAGAGAGAGGGGACGAGAGAGAGGGGAGGGGAAGAAAGAGAAAGGAATTAGAAGAGACGAGAGAGGAGAAAGAGAAGAGAGGAGACAAGGGAAAAAGAGGGGACGAGAGAGAGAGAAAGAAAGAAAATAAACGTAAGACAAGAAAAAAATATTGTAATAAAACAAACCAAACAGGAAAAAGATGATGATAACCGATAAGAAAAGAGAACGAACAGCGAGATGCAGAGAAAATAAAGGAGAGAGAAAATGCAGATGAGAAGAGAAGACTCCAAGCCATGGGAGGAGCGGAGGCAGGTGTCCGCTCAGCGCCACAGACGGCGAGCCGAGAGGAGGCCGAATGACCCGCGGTTTAGTGTCCTGTGATGAGTGGACGCGGCGCCTTGGCGGAATCGATCAGGCGAACACACACACATAGGTATGTATGTGTGTGTGTGTGTGCGTACCTATATCTATCTATCTATCTATCTATCTATCTATATATATATATATATATATATATATATATATGTATGTATGTATGTATGTATATGTATATATATACACATATATACACACACACAGACACACACACACACACACACACGAACACACACACACATACATATATACATATATATAGATATCCATATACATACATATATATATATATATATATATATATATATATATATATATATATATATATATATATATATATATTCATATAAATGTGTGTGTGTGTGTGTGTAAGAAGTTGGGGGTGAAGTTGGTGGAATGAAAGGGGTCTTTGCTTGAGGGTTTATTGAGGGAGGAAAGGTGTGCCATCACAAGAGACCCGTGCCCCGAGTGCCGAGGGCGGAGGGTGACCTGCCCGATTCTGCGTCTGCTCCTGTCTGCTCGGTGTCTCCTTGTCTGCTTGAGAGACGTCCTTTTATCCTGCGACTCCTGTCCTGGGCAGGTGCCTGCTTCTGTATATTGGGGTGTCAGTTCTTCCGGCCGTGACAAAGGGGGCGAGTTCACAGGAATTGCTCGAGAGGGAGAAAGTACTTGGGCAAATAAGGCTCAGGCGTGGTGGGTGCGATGCCAGGACGGAAGGCAGCAGCTCGGGCGTAGGTGCAAAGGGGAAACCCATCCGCCTTGAACCATACCGTTGACATCCCGCTCGGCCACGCAAACGGGTCGTCCTCGAGCCGTCTGAACGTCTCATGCACTGATGGCGCGTCTGGTGGCAAGCTCCCAGGAGGCTTCTACAGATGGTTGCTGGTGCTCCATGGTCCCTTAGGTCGTCGCGTGTCAGGGTAGCGGCGTGGCGGAGGTTGTGCAAGGACGTGCAGCATCCAGTAGTAAGGAGAGTCACATCGTCTTCAGGGGCTGAAATATAAGTGTACCAGGCCAGTTAAAGGGCTAAGGAGGAGGAAGATAATTTACTTGTCAGTTGTCATACGAGGAGGTGTTAATTACTAAGGATTTGTTAGAATTAGTGAGTTTAATAGAGTACCATTATCTTGTAGAGAGAAAAGTTAGTGAGCAAGAATTCCATATCTTCGGGCTGAGAAGAGGTTGGGGACATACAGCTGGTGTGTGTTTTCTTGCCCTTCCCTTCGTTGTTCCTGTTGCAATTGGGGAAATGGTGGTGACCCCAAGAGAGGCCCATGTCAACCATATCGTTGAATATATATATATATATATATATATATATATATATATATATATATATATATATATATATATATATATATGTATGTATGTATATGTGTGTGTCCACTCATTACAAGACACTAAACCGCAGGTCATTCGGCCTCATTTCGTCTCGATATGGTTGACATGGGTCTCTCGTGGGGTCACACTTCTACCTCCCCAAATATATATATATATATATATATATATATATATATATATATATATATATATATATATATATATATATATATACATATGTATGTATATATATATATATATATATATATATATATATATATATATATATATATATGTGTGTGTGTGTGTGTGTGTGTGTGTATGTGTGTTTCTTATATAAATTATAGCTAGACAGATGAAATGTGATATAGATATAAATGGATACACTGACAGGCTTAGATAGATAGATCCATGCATACTACATTTTTTTGCATGAATGGCTCTTTTTGAATAATTCCCTTTGTGAGCAGATGGTCAGCCAGGCCTTATACCGTCGCTGGCCACAGACAAACGAATTTGTGGTCCCGTTACTCTACCTGTCTATCTGCGGCAGAGTAGATAATTATAACATCTGGGCATATCTCTCGGCCTCCGCTTCTCTCCTTTTTTCTTGCTCTCGTTATTAAGTATATCTTTTGTACCAGGACTTTTTTTATTTTTTTTCTGTTTGTCTGTCTGTCCGCCTCTCTCTCTCTCTTTCTCTTTCTTTCTCTTTCTCTCTCCTTTCTATCTTATCTATCTATCTATCTCCCTCTCTCTCCCTCCCCCTCTCCCTTCCCATCTCCCTCCTCCTCCACCACCATCCTCCTCCTCCTCCTCCTTCTCCTCCTCCTTCTCCTCCTTCCCCTCTCCCTTCTTCTCCTCTCCCTCCTCCTCCTCCTTGTCCTCATCTCCTCCTCCTCCTCTTCCACCTCCTCCTCTCCCTCCTCCTCCTTCTCCTCCTTCCCCTCTCCCTCCTCCTCCTCCTCCTCCTCCCCCATCCTCCTCCTCCTCCCCCATCCTCCTCCTCCTCCCTCCCTCCCTCCCTCCCTCCAGCAGACGTGCGTCACTAAGCGGTGCTAGATCCAGTTAAGCAACGACACTGTTTCCTACATTGCCGCTCACTTAACGAGGACGTGAACCTCCGCCCTCGAATCCCGCCCTTTGCCACTCGCACGAAGGGAAGGCGGTGGGCGGGTGGGCGGGGGGGAGGGGGGGGGGAGAGGCAGGAGGTGAGGGGGAAGGGGGGGGAGAGGTCGGAGGGGGGAGGGGAGGAAAGAGGGGGGGGGCGAAGAGTGTTGTTTGTTTTTTTCTATTTTTGGGGGGGTTGGGGGGCAGAGGGGGCTTTATCGTTCTATTTTTTTTTTTTTTTTTTTTTTTTTTTTGATGGGGGGTCTTTTTTGATGTTCATCTCTTTGTTTGTTATTTGCTTATCTGTCTGTCTCTGTCTCCTTATAGCTATCAAACATCATGATTTAGAATTCTCTCCCCTCCGTCTTGATAAGCACGAGAAAACAAAACAAACGAAAATAGAAAACAGAAATTAGTAATCCAGTAAAAAGAGAAAAGGAAACGAAAATGCAAACGAGAACAACAATAAAGAACATATATTTCGTAAAGAATATGCAAAGAAAAAACACGAACATATTAGAAAAAAACAGAAGCAAAAAAAAAAAACGAAAGTGCAAATAAAAAGAAACAAAAAAAGAGAGAAAGGTGAAAAAATAAAACAGATAAAGAAAACGCAAGAGGTGGAGGAGGAGAGAGAGGGGGAAGGGGGGGGGGGGGGGGAGGGGGGGGGAGGGGGAGAGGGTAGTGGAGGGGGACTTGTAATGTGATCTGCTTCACCCTCGGACACACTAAGAACGTCCTCGACCCCCCTTCCCCCTCCCCTCCACTCCCCCCTCCTCCTGTGACTTGGTTTTCTTAAAGGGACGTTAGAGACGCTGGGAATGGAGGGGGGGGAGGGGAGGAAAGGAGAAAATGGTTAAAGGAGGAAGAGGAGGAGGGGAAGGAGGGGTGAAAGGGTGGAGGAAGACGAGGGGAGGGAAGGAGAGAGGGGGGAAGAGGAGAAGGGGAGAGTAAAAGGTGAGGAAGAGGAGGAGGAGAGGGAATGAGGGAGGAGTGAAAGGGGGGAAGAAGGGGAGGAGAGAGAAGGAGAGAGGGATGAAAGAAAGGAAGAGGGGGAGCGGAGAGAAGGAGGGAGGAATGAAACGGGGAAGAGGAGGGGGGGAGGGAAGGAGGGAGGAGTAAAAGGGGACGGAAGGAGGGAGGAGTGAGAGTGGGGGGGTGGGGGATGGGGGGGAGGGAAGAGGTGTGTGCCGGGAATCTCTGTGACATAATATTCACTTCTTAAGGAGTATGTGTCCTGCTGGCAAAACCTCCTTGCTTTTATTTTCCACTTCGGCTTCCTCTTCCTTTCTTTAAAGGAGAACGAGGATGAGAGGAAGAAACAGACGGATAGATAGACAAATATGTAAATAGATATAGATATATAGATAGACAGATAGATAGATAGATATAGATAGAGATGTAGGTAGATAAAAAGATAGATAGATAGAGAGAGAGGGAGAGAGGGAGAGAGCGAGAGTGCCACTTGTATAAGAGCCTCGAGAAGATACATCTGGATTCTCAGCCTTCCGTTGTCGTTGGCGCTGTTGTTGCTTTTTTGTGTTCCAATTTACTTCTTCCTTGATGCCAGGTAGTTTGGTAAATGCACCTGTCCATGGTTAACTATAGGCGGGCGGAGGGCAGCGCGATTCCGCCGTGAAGAGCACTCGCAGTGGGCGGCTCCCGAGGGAAATCTGAAAGCTTTGTTAAATTCCCCCGGAGTCCTGGAACCGCTAGCAATGGCAGTTCCAGAGCCACTTCCAGCGAGTAAATATTCAAGACTAGAAATTTACCGAGCTCTCCCAAGACCCAAAAATGTTAACATTGTTGGCGCGCGCTCAACTCAGGTCTTCGAGCTCGGCGGGGAGAACGGCATCGGTGCTCCCCAAGGGCTGCCGGGGACGTCGCCTCTACGTCAGGGGGGATTTAAGACGAGGTTCCCGTGCCCGAGGAGGCGGCAGGGTTACGCCCCCTCGCCGGTGGCACTGCGTGAACCCAGTAGAAGCGTTTTAATGCGGTCTGAAGGCAGCGGAGGTCCCGGGGGCGGCCCGGGAACGAGGCACCGTTTTATTTGGAGGCGGCCGACACTGCCTCTCCCAGACTGCACGATAATGCCACACATTTTCCAACCCTTTAACCTACTAAACGCGACCATAAATCCAATTAAAGAGCGCCCCCGCCGCCCGCCGCCGCGCCCACGACCACGGCGGGAGGCGGCCGCGACCACGCCGGGCCCGCGACGCCCCGAAAGGCCCTGCCGGAGCAAAAATCCGGCGAGGACAACCTTAAAAGCGGAATGACAACCCGACTTCGGATGGAAGGAGGGGGGGGAGGGAGGGAGGGAAGGGGTGTGGGGTGAAGGGAATAGGTTGGGAGGGACGAAGGAAGGGGAGGAGGAGAAGAAAAATAAGAAGAAAGAAGAAGAAAAGAGAGAAAAAGAAGAAAGAAGACCAAGAACAAGAAGGAAAAGAAGAGCAAGAAGGAAAAGAAGAACAAGATCAAGGAGGAGGAGGAGGAT
This sequence comes from Penaeus vannamei, assembly GCF_042767895.1. Taxonomy (NCBI): domain Eukaryota; kingdom Metazoa; phylum Arthropoda; class Malacostraca; order Decapoda; family Penaeidae; genus Penaeus; species Penaeus vannamei. The sequence continues at coordinate 22,678,056 of NC_091549.1, forward strand.
CGACCCGCGGCCTCACCTCCGACGGCCCTGTGACGCCCCCCCCCCCCCCCCCGCAACGCCTGGCCGGGGAATTAGGGGCGTCTGTTCGGGGAGAGATCGGGGTCTTTAGCCCGACGTCGCCGCTGGGAGTCGCTGCGGCCGCGGGAGGGAGGGAGGGAGGGAGGGCGCGGATTGCAGGACGGCAGGAAAGGGGGGGGGGTGGAGGTGGAGGTGGAATGGGTTGGAATGGAGGTGGAATGGGTTGGAATAGAGGTGTAATGGGTTGGAATAGAAGTGGAATGGGTTGGAATGGAGGTGGAATGGGATAGAATACAGGTGGAATGGGATGGGATAGAGGTGGAATGGAGGTGGATTTAGGTGGTAGGGAGGTAGGTTTGAGGTGGAATGGAGATAGAGCAAAAGGTGGAATGGGTTGGAATACAGTTGGAATGCGTTGAAATGGAAGTGGATTCGGGTGGTAGGGAGATAGGTTTGAGGCGGAGTGGAGGCGGAGTGGAGGTGGATTGGGTTGGAATGGAGGCAGAACGGAGCTGGAAAAGGGTGAACTGAAGGTGGGGAAAGAGAGCGGTTATGAATGAGGGAGATAAATGGTGAATGAGAGAGTGAATGGCGGATATGGAGGGGAGGGGAGAGAGAATGGGGAATGAGGGAGTAAATGGCGAATGCGGAGGAGGGAAAGGGAGGGTGAATGGTGATGCAGGGAATAAGAGCGAAGAGTGAATAGATATGGGGAGTTTAGAGGGAGAGAGGGGGGGGGCGTTTGAAAAAAAAAATGGCACGAGGTGACAAAAAAAAATGGAGGAAAAAGAGGGAGAAATTAACTTTGAAACGAAAGAAATTAGTTTTTTTTATTAAAAATAAATAAAAAAATAAAGTAACTTGAAAAAAGATTCAGGTCTCTCCATCCCACCCTCCATAAACAAAAACAAAACAAAAAGTACAAACAAACGTACAATGAACGAAAACACACGCACATAATTTTTTTTCAAACACACAGACAAACAAACATTTACAAACACGAATGCATATGCAAACAAGAACAAACACACATATACAAATAGATAAGTACAAAAACACAAAAACAAACAAATACAAATACACACACACACACTCATACCCCGCTCCACACACGTAAATCCCCCCCCCCCCCCGTACACACACACACGTACACCACCACCCCACACACACACTCATACCCCACCCCCCATACACCCCCCCACACATACATACACCCCCTACCCAAACACACACACACACACGCACACATACACCCCTCCCCCCCATACACACACACGCGAAACCGAACAAGGAAAGGGCAGCAACCGATAAAGACAGGAGGAAGAAGAGGCCAAGAAGGAGGTTTAAAGGGAAGCTGCCCAAGATGGCGGCCGGACTGAAGACAGCGGGAAAGATTTGGAATTTCGTTGTTTCTGTTATCTCTTGCTGTTTTGTCAGATTATCTTTTTGTCTCTTTCTGTTTCGTTGATTTTATCTTTCGTCTCTTTCTTTTTCGTTAAAATATCTTTTGTCTCTTTCTTTTTCGTTGATTTATTTTTTTGTCTCTTTCTGTTTCGTTGATCTATCTTTTATCTATTTCTGTTTTGTTATTTGTCTTTTATCTCTTTCTGTTTCGTTGATTTCTCTTTTGTCTCTTTCTGTTTTGTAATTTGTTTTTTGTCTCTCTCTGGTTTCTTATCTATCTTTTATCTCTGTCTCTGTTTCGTTGATTTATCTTTAATGTCTCTCTGATTTGCTATTTATCTTTTATCTCTTTCTTTTTCGTTAATCTATCTTTCGTCTCTGTCTTTTGTGAATTTTCCTTCTTTCTCTTTCTGTTTCGTTATCTATCTTTTATATCTTTCTTTTGTTATTTATCTTTCATCTCTTTCCGTTTCATAAATTTATCTTTTTATCTCTTTCTATTTCGTTCTTCCATTATTTCTTTCTGTTTCCCTCTTCATCGTTTACCTCTCTATTTTTTCAGTTTTATTTCTTTATTGTTTTTGTATGCTATGTTCTTTAGGATTAAATGTTCTGTTTTTATATATTAAAGTGTTAATGATGGTGATTGTCATAATTAGATTTGTGATAATTATATGATTGTGATAAAAACAATAGAGATTTGATAGCGGTGAATAAAACAATACTGCCATTATCATTTTCATTAATTATCAGTTATTATCTTTATTATTATTGTTACTGTTATTACTATCATTATTATTATTGTTACTATCATTATCATTATCATTATCATTATTATTATATTATATCATTATCATTATTATCATTATTATTATCATTATCATTATTATTACCATTATCACTATCATTATCAACATAACTATCATTATTGTTACTATTATCATTATTACTAATATCGTTTTTGTATTTATAATCATTATAAGTATTACCATAATTATCATTATCATTATTATTATCATTATTATTGTTAATATCATCACCCTTATCATTAGCTTTATCAGTAATGATAATACCATCTTTATCATTGTCATCTTACTATTATCATTACTATTGTTATTATTGCTATAATTATCATCATTATTATCATTATTATTACTATTGATATTATCATCATCATAATTATTATCATTATCATTATCATTATTATCATCATTATTTTTATTATCATTATTATTATTGTTATTATCATTATCATTATCATTATTATCATTATCATTATTATTATCTTTATTATCATTATCATTATTATTATTATCATTATTATCATCATCATTGTTATTGTCAATATTATCATTAATATAATCATCGTTATTATCATTATCATTACTAATTTCATAAAAAAATCATTATCTTATCAATATCGTTATCATTATAATTATGATCTATTTCATATATATCAGTACTGTCAATATCACCATCATCATTATTATCGTAATCATTATCATAATCATCATTATCTAGATTCAATTATCATTGTCATCAATATCATTATTACTAACCTTTTCATCATTATTATCATTATTATAATTATTACTATTATTATCATTATTATTCTTATTGTCATTATCATTAATATTCATATTATTATCATCATTACTAATATCATTACTATCATTATTATTGTTGTTGTTGTTATCATTATAATCATTATCATTATTATTGGAACTAATATTATTATTACTACTAATTTCATCATTATTGTTATTATCATTACTATCATTATTACTATTATCATTATTATTATTGTTTTTGTTATTATTATAATAATAATAATCATTACTATCATTATTACTATTATCATTATTTTTAATATTATTATTATTATTATTATTATTATCATTATTATTGTTGTTATTATTATTATTATTGTTATTATTATCATTACTATTATCCTTATTCTTATTCTTACTCTTATTATCATTATTGTTACTATTAACGTTATTTTTGTTGTTATTATCATTATCATTACCATTATTAATATTATTATCATCATAATTGCTATTATCATCATTAATGTTAATGTTATTATCATTATCATTATCAATATCATTATCATTGTTATCATTATCAATATTATTAATATTGTTATCATTTTTCTGATTACTGTTAATGTATCTATCATCATCATCACTATCGTTAAAATTCTATTATCATTATTGTCATTATTATCATTATTGTTATTGATACTATTGTTGTTGCTTTTGATGCTTTCATTATCAGTGATATCATTGTTATCATCATCATTATCATTATTGTTATCATTGTTGTCAGTTTTATCATCATCATCATGATCGTTATCTTTATTACTATCATCATGATCATTATCATTATTACTATTATTATCACTATTATCATTATTGTTATTATTGCTATTATAATTATCATTGTTATTATTATTACTATTATCATGATCATTTTTATTATTGATATTATCCTTGTGACCCTTATTATCATTATTATTTTTATTATCCTTTTTACTATTACAATTATTGTTATCATTACCTCCATTATCATTATCATTATTATTATCATCACTATTATCATTATTATCAATTTTGTTATTGTTTTATTATTATTTTCATCCTTATGATTATTATCATTATTCCTGTTGACGTTATCATACCATTATTATCATTATCAATGATGATGATTATTATTATCGTTATCATCGTTATCATTATTACTATTTTCATTATCTTTACTATCATTCTTTATTATTAATTTCATCATCATTTTCATTATTCTTATTTATTATTGTTATCAACATCTCCCTTACCATTATTCCCGTTGCTGTTGTTATCATCACGCTATTGTCTTTATGATTGTTAATGATAATCATGTCATTACTGTTATCTTATTTTTATCATTACTATCATTGTTATCATCTTTATCAACTAGCATTACCAATTAATCTTATTATTCTCATTTTCATTACCAAAAGAGAGAGGAAAAGAAAGAGAAAGGGAGAAATAGAGAGAGAGAGAAAGAGAGAGAGAGAGAGAGAGAGAAAGAGAGAGAGAGAGAGAGAGAGAGACAGAGAGAGAGAGAGAGAGAGAGAGAGAGAGGAGACAGAAACAGAGACAGAGAGAAAGAGAGAGAGAGAGAGACAGAAAGACAGACAGACAGACAGACACACAGAGAGAGAGAGAGAGAGAGAGAGACAGAAAGGCAGAGAGACAAACAGAGAGAGAGAGACAGAGAGAGACAGAGAGAGAGAGAGAGAGACAGAGACAGAGACAGAGACAGAGAGAGAGAGAGAGAGAGAGAGAGAGACAGGGAGAGAGACAGAGAGACAGAGAGAGACAGAGAGAGAGAGAGAGAGAGAGAGAGAGAGACAGACAGACAGAGACAGAGGAAGAGACAGAGCCAGAGAAAGACAGACAGAGACAGAGACAGAGAGAAAGAGAATGAGAAAAAAAAAGTCTGAAAGAGAGAGAAATGAGGAGGGAAGGAAAGAGAGGAGGGGAAAAAGGAAAGAGAAAGACGGAGCTAGAGGGTGTAGGGGGGGGGGTAGGGGTGGTGAAGAGGGAGAGGGGGGGTGATAAAGACATCGTTGAAGTGAAATGATTGATTTATGGCGCGGTGCTTTGTCTTCCTGGGACACGTTCTTATGATGGCGGAAGTGGAGAGGGAGAGAGAGGTGGGGGGGGGGGGGGAGGAGAGAGAGAAAGAGGGGGGAGAAGGGGAGAGAGAGAGGGATAGAGAGAGGGGGAGGGAGAGGGAAAGAGGGGGGGAGAAGGGGAGAGAGAGAGAGGGGGGGAGAAAGGGGAGAGAGAGAGAGAGGTGGGGGGAGGGAGAGAGCGAGGGGGGAGGGGGAGAGAAGGGAGAGAGAGAGGGGGTGGAGAGAGGGAAGAGAGAGAGAGAGAGGGGGAGAAAGGGAGAGAGAGAGGGGGGGTGGGTGGAGAAAGGGAGAGAGGGGGGTGGAGAAAGGGAGAGAGAGAGGGGGTGGAGAAGGGAGAGAGAGAGAGAGAGGGGGAAGGAAGAGAGAGAGGGGGTGGAGAAAGGGAGAGAGAGAGGGGATGGAGAAAGGGAGAGAGGGAGAAGGGAGTTGGAGGAAGGGAGAGAGGGAGAGGGAGTTGGAGGAAGGGAGAGAGGGAGAGGGAGTTGGAGGAAGGGAGAGAGGGAGAGGGAGTTGGAGGAAGGGAGAGAGGGAGAGGGAGTTGGAGGAAGGGAGAGAGAGAGAGGGGGGAAAGGGAGAGAGAGAGAGAGAGAGAGAGAGTAGTAAATAGGTAGGTAGGTCAACAGATGAGGTAAATATATTGTAGCTAAGAGGTTATCTACAGTTCGTTATTCTTATATTTTTTTGTTAATAATACTCCCTTATGCTGATAATGATGATAAAGATACACGCAATACTTATATGGACACGTGTCTGTGTGTGTTCGTGTGTGTTTGCTTTGTGTGTGTGTGTGTTCATATGTATTTCTTTTTCTTTCTTTTTTTCTTCCTCTTTTCCGTCTCTTTCTACTTTTTCTTCTCCTCTTCCTACTCCTCTTCCTTCTCTATCTTATCATTCTACGTTTTCTTCTTCCTCCCTTTCTTCTTCTCCTTTTCCTCCTTCTCTTACTCCTCCTCCTCCTCCTTCTTTTTCCTACTTCTTTTACTTTTCCTTCTTCATCTTCTTCTCCACTTCCTCCCTCTTCCCTCTCCTCCTCCTCCTCTTCTATTTTCCCTTCTTCCCTCTCCTCCCCCTCCTCTTCCTTTTTCCCTTCCTCCCTCTCCTCCCCTTCCTCCCTCCTCCTCCTCCCCTTTCTCCTCCCCCTTCTCCTTCCCCCTCCTCTTCCTTTTCCCCTTCCTCCCTTTCCTTCCTCCTCTTCTTTTTTTCCCTTCCTCCCTCTCCCCCCCCTCCTCCTCCTCCTCCTCCCCCTTCTCCTCCTCCCCCTTCTCCTCCTCCCCCTTCTCCCCCCCCCTCTTCTTCCTCCATCTCCTCCCCCTCCTCCTCCTCCTCCTCTTCACCCTCCTTTTTATCGCCTGTGTACACAGAACAGCCTCACTCACCTCCAAGCACTCCGCCACTCCGCCTGGGAATCCCGGCATGAGGAGAGACGAGAAACTGCGCCAGAAACCCGAGCAATCCCGCCCGCCTGGAACTCCTGAAATAGGACGCATGACCACGCACGCCCATACGCATACAGCGGAGTGGTTATGCGTGCGCTCGCAGAGGGGGTAGGATGGGGAGGAGGGGAGAGAGAGGGTTGAGAGAGAGAGAGAGGGGGGGGGAGAGTAGAGGAGAGAGGGAGAAATAGAGAGTGGGGGGAAGGGAGAGGGGGGGAGAAGAGAGAGAAGAGAGGGAAGAGAGAAGTAGGGGACAGAGAAAGAGAGAGAGAGAGAGACAGACAGACAGAGAGAGACAGAGAGAGACAAGAGAGGGGAGGAGAGGACAGACAGACAGACAGACAGGGAACAGGCCGAGACAGGAATAGAGGCGGAACGAGACCGACAAAGACAGACAGGGCGATAGAAAGAATGATAGAGACAGACAAAGAGAGAGAAAGACACAGAGCGATAATTAGAACAAAAGACCGAGACAAATGTAAACAGAAACGGAGCGAACGAGTGAGCGAGACAGACAGAGGGAGAGAGAGAGAGAGAGAGAGAGAGAAAGAGAGAGAGAGAGAGAGAGAGAGAGAGAGAGAGAGAGAGAGAGAGAGAGAGGGAGAGGGGGGGAGAGTGGGGGGGCGGGTACAGAGAGAGAGAAAGAATGATAGAGACAGACAAAGAGAAAGCGAGAGAGACAGACAGAAACAGATAGAGAGAGAGAGAGAGAGAGAGACAGAGAGAGCGAGAGAGAGCCCATGCCGTTTTAATAGCCGCATACATAGAGCCATGAGTTCGCATTCCGCCTGCAAAGTGCCCACGTCGCGGCGAGGACAGCTGGACAGACAGGGATGCGGAGAGGGCGACAGACAGCCACACAGATACATTTCAATATTCCATGGCCAGCGAAAAGCAAAATGAAGCTGATTGACGGTGTATTTGGCGACTCAATATTATTTCATCCCTAACGCTGTATACGCTGTGCCATTTCCTCTCTCTTCTTTCCTCTCTTCTCTCGTTTCCCTCTACTCTCTCTCCTTTCATTTATCTTTTCTTTTCTCTCTCTTCTCTCTTCTTTCTCCTCTTTCCCCTTTCTTTTCTCTTCTCTTTCCTCTGTCTTCTCTCTTCT
>NC_091549.1:22688203-22695703 GCF_042767895.1 Penaeus vannamei
TCATTATTGCTCCCGAGCACGTAAATCATATTTTGCCCCTTTTTGGAATCTATATTGCTAAGATAAACATCCCAAACTCCCCTGGTGCTTGAACAGACTCCCGAGAAGCGCCAGCGTAATCGGACACGGGACCATTTCTCATCCGGGAAATTGACGCGTTCCAGTCGTCTATTAATCCACCATAATGCAGAAGCCCCGGACCAGCCACATGCTACACAGTGTTTCCTCAAAATCGTCCGATTCTGTTACGATGCGTTCGGATTCACACCGCGTCGCTCGGCTTCACTACCAACCTAGTTAATATTTCCCCTTTTCCTTGTTTCGAGACAAGGGACATATTTACCATTACCACGACACCAATCTCCCGACCTCGAAAAAGACAATAAACGACATAACTCGTCCGCATTATCCCGCCAAAACAAAAGACGATCGTTCGCGGCGGATGGAGGAGAGTAAACAAGAGAATCGGAACCTCCCCGCCGCGCCCCCTTAGTGTTAGACTCTATGAGATCAGCGATAATTGGACCAAAGAGATGATTAAATACGGCGTGGCTACCCGGGATGTGTGCTGGGGAAGGTGGGGGGGAGAGGCAAACGCTCTTCCCCCCCCTCCTCTCCCCCACCCACCCCTCCTGCTACGTTATCTACCCCTGATCCCCCTCTCTGCCCGCCCCCTCCTCTCTCTCTACTATCTCTATCTACTCCCCTTTCTTAATGCCTTTTATTTGTTTGATGATTTTTTTTTTCTCTCTCTTACCTTAGTTTACTTATTCCTCGTTCGTCTTACCTTCTCCTTTCCTTTTCTTGTGTTTGTTTCTTGGACGCTTTGTCTGCTTATATTTGTTGGTTCCTTAGCTATGTCGTTTTACCGTTCCCTCTCTCCTTCTCCCCCCCCGCCTCTCTCTCTCTCTTTCTCTCTCTCTCTCTCTCTCTCTCTCTCTCTCCCTCTCTCTCTCTCTCTCTCTCTCTCTCTCCTTGTTTCTCTCTTTCATTCTCTCTCTTTCTCACTCTCTCTCTCTCTCTCTTCCATTCTCTCTCTCTCTCTCTCTCTCTCCCCTCTTCTCTCTCTTCTTCTATTACCTTCTCTTCTCTTCTTCATTTCATTTCGTCTCATCCGTTCTCCTCTTTTCTCTTCGTTCCTTTTTTCTTCAATTATTTATCTTTTCTTAAACATGTCCTCTCCCTGTCTCAAAGTAGTTACTGTAACCTTTATCATTCTTGATTCTCATAAGATAATTTTTTTCCTTTATATATAAACAGCTAAATAAAAAAATACATAATCATTATCAACGTCACTATTATTTTCCATATGCAAATTTAAATAATTTCATGCAATGTTAAATAATTTCCATATATAATATCAAATTATTTCCTTATGCAATGTTGATATATCATTTGTGATCTGTTTTCAATATCATTCGTTTTATTGTGATTCTCATACATACTGGTTATTTATATCACTATTACTATTATCTTTATTGTATTGCAAAATTAACCGTATCGTTATTCTCTTCCTTATCATTATTTTTATATCATATCTATATTCTCATCACCGGCATCAATGTGGGATTTAACATTTTATTAACAATTTCTTTTCGACTGGGATTGTTGTTACTGTCAGACTCATAGAACCATGAGATTAACTTTATAATTCTCACTGATATTATCTCTATAACACCATCACTCTCATCGCAATCACCATCACTGGCATTATTAAACAATACAACCAAATTTGCATTTTAAAGAGAAAACCAACACCAAAAACGCTTAAAAAAAAAAAAAAAAAGGTTACACCTCATTATCTATAAAACACAAAATAAAAACCCGACAACACTGCACAGAGAAGCCCAGATCGCAAGCCTGATAATTGTTGTGGATTCTTTCCAAATGGATTAAAAGCAAAGGTCGATATTAACAGGGTTTCGGCTGTCAAACGCCGGCTGGTGTTGCTCCGCGGGCCGATCGCGCTGGTCGAGACGGGGGAGGGGGTTGAGGAGGGAGGGATGAGGGGTTGAAAGGGGAGGAGAGGGATGAGGGAGTTGAAAGGAGGGGATGAGATGATGAGGGGGTTGAAAGGGGAGGGGAGAGGGGATGAGGGAGGTTAAAAGGGGAGGAGAGAGGGGATGAGGGGGTTGAGGGGAGGAGAGGGGATGAGGAGGTTAGGGAGGAGAGGGGAGGGGGTTGAAAGGGAGGAGAGGGGATGAGGGGGTTGAAAGGAAGGGGAGAGGGGATGAGGGAGGTTAAAGGGAGGAGAGAGGGGATGAGGGGGTTGAAAGGGGGGAGAGGGATGAGGAGGTTAAAAGGGGAGGAGAGGGATGAGGGGGTTGAAAGGGAGGGAGAGGGATGAAGGGGTTGAAAGGGGAGGGGAGAGGGGAGAAGGGGGTTGAAAGGGGAGGGAGAGGGGATGAGGGAGGTTGAAAGGGGAGGGGGAGGGAGGGAGGGGCTGAAAGGGGAGAGGGGGATGAGGGGGAGATAAAAGGAGGAGAGAGGGGAGAGGGAATGAGGGGTGTTGAAAAGGGAGGAGAGGGGATGTGGGGGGGGTTGAAAGAGGAGGGGAGGGGGCGAAGGTGGGAGGGTTAAAGAGGAGAGGGGGCGAGGGGGAGAATGGGGTTTAAAGGGGGAGAGGGAGGGGGCAAAGGTGGGAAGGAGTCAAAAGGGAGGGGGAGGGGGCGAAGGTGAGAGGGTGAGAGAGGGGTTGGGTGGGGGAGAGGGTAGAGGGGACGAGTGGGGAGGGAGAGAGGGTGTTGAAGGTGGGTGTTGAGGAGGGGGCGGTGGAAGGTAAAAGGCAGAGATGGGGGTGAAGGGAGAGGGGGGGAGGGGGGAGGTGTGTAGTAGTTGTAAGTTTTTTTGGGGTGAATTTTGAGGCCTGGGTTTTAGAAGGAAGAGTGCGCGGAATTTAAAAAAAAAGGGATCTGTGATATGTATGTTCGAGTAAGTGTGCGAGAGTATTTGTTCAGGTACATACTTATGTGTATACAGTAATCTTATATGTATATCATCTCTCTCTCTCTCTCTCTCTCTCTCTCTCTCTCTATATATATATATATATATATATATATATATATATATATATATATATGTGTGTGTGTGTGTGTGTGTGTGTGTGTGTGTGTGTGTGTGTGTGTGTGTGTGTGTGTGTGTGTGTATGTGTGTGTGTGTGTGTGTGTGTGTGTGTGTGTGTGTGTTTGTGTGTGTGTGTGTGTGTGTGTGTTTTCGTGCGTGTATGTGTGTGTGTGTGTGTGTGCGCGCGGGTGTAAATAGACAGCTGTGTGTGTGTGTATGTGTGTGTGTGTGTGTGTGTGTATAGATGGATAGATAGATAGGTAGATATAGATATATACATGTATATATCTACATCTACGCGTGTTTATGCTCTTATGTATGTAGGTATAATCAGGAGGGAGACAGGAAGTCAGTAACACAATCATTCCAACAGCTTAAGAGAGAGGAAGACGAGGGAGAGCCAGAAAAAAAACGAGAGAGAGGCGAGCGAATCTAAATGAACAGGACATAATGCGACAAAAAGTCCAAGAGGAAAGGAGAAATAAAAGCAGATTGCAGAGAAAAGACACTTACGAATTTAGGCAGAGAGAGGAAGAGTGTAGATGGAAGAATGGAAATGTGTATATATATATATATATATATATAAATATATATATATATATATATATATATATATATAGATAGATAGATAGATAGATAGATAGATAGATAGATAGATAGATAGATAGATAGATAGATAGATAGATAGGTAGATAGATAGATAGATAGATAGATAGATAGATTGACAGATAGATAGACAGAGACAGACAGCTAGAGAGTGCGTGAGGGAGAGAGAGTGATAGAGAATGAAATGGAGAGACAGAGAGAGAGTGATAGAGAATGAAATGGAGTGAGAGAGAGAGAGAGGATGATGGGGGGGCAAAGAGAAACATAGAGAGACAGACATACAGAGAGAGAAAGAGAGAGGGAGAGAGATAAAAATATAGAAAGAGAGAGAGAGAGAAGAGACAGAGACAGACAGACAGAGAGAGAAAAAAATAGAGAGACAGAGACAGACAGAGAGAGAGAGAGAGAGACAGAGACAGGGAGAGAGACAGAGACAGATACAGACAGACAGAGAGAGAGAGAGAGAGAGAGAGAGAGCGCAGAGAAAGAAAGGGTGCCACGTCGGCGGTGTTTGGCAGTTGAGCCTGTCTTACACACTCAGCTGGTAATGCGAATATAACACGATTAAAATATCATTAATGGAAGGGCGGTTGAGGGGTGGGGGCAAAGGGGGGTGGGGGGAGAAGGTGTCATTGGCGTTTCAGAGGGGAGAAGGAACGGGGAGAGAGTTATGAATATGAGAAAACAGAAATAGAGGGAGAGAAGAGCGAGAGAGAGGGAGGGAGGGAGAGGGAGGAGAGAGGGAGAGAGAAAGAGAGAGAAAAAGAAAGGGAGAGTGAGTGAGAGAGAGAGAGATAATGAGAGAGAGATAAAGAGAGAAATAGAGATAGGGAGAGAGAGAGAGAGAAAGAGAGAGAAAGAGAGACAAGAGAGAGAATTAAAGAGAGAGAGAGAGAGAGAGATGAGCAGAGAGAGCAACCACGGAAACAGACAGACAAGCAGACAAAAAGACAGACAGACAAACAGAAACAGAAAAGAGGGACGAGAAGGGTATAATAGTAAACAAATGGAAGATAAGCAATAACCAAATTTCACGCTTAAGACAAACAAGATAAATAAGATACAATTTGTGTGTTTATATCCGTGTTAACGTGTATGGATAAATGTGTGAACGCGTGTGGATGTGCGCTTCCGTGCGTGCGTTCATGTATGTATGTGTGTTTGTGTGCGTATGTGTCTGCGTGTGTTTATGTGCGTGTGTGTCTGTGTTTTCGTGCGTGTATGTGTGTGTGTGTGTGTGTGTGTGTGTGTGTGTGTGTGTGTGTGTGTGTGTGTGTGTGTGTGTGTGTGTGTGTGTGTCTCTGTGTTTTCGTGCGTGTATGTGTGTGTGTGTTTGTGTGTGTGTGTGTGTGCGCGAGTATAAGTAGACAGCTTCCAGATGCCTTGAAGTGACGTAATGATTGACAGATTTATTATACGCCGAATAAAAGGATCTTGTCCCTAACATTTTTTTTCACTCTTTAATAACCTCGCTCTGTTTTCAAGTCTTTTCCGTTTTATTCTTTGTTTTCCCTTCCTACCTTCTTCTTTTTCCTCGTTATGTATCCTTCGCTTCACTTTTGAGTTTCTCTTTATCCTATTATTATTATTATTATTATCATTATTATTATTATTATTATTATTATTATTATTATTATTATCATTATTATATCACTCCCATTATCTTTAATTCTCTAATTCTCATCTATATTCCCTATTCTTTAAACTCCAGATTATCATCATCTTCTTATCTTACCATTTTATTTCCTTCGATTAAAATTCTCAAACCACCCAACAAATAAATTGCAAACGAGGAAAAGACTCAAAAATCAATTACCTGAAACAAGCAGTTAAGGTAATAGCAAATCCAGCGATTAGGGATCTCGTTAAAGAAAAGATAAATAAATGAAAAATGAATAAGATAAATAGATGAAAATGAGTGAATCCTTGACAAGAAATTTTTAAAAATGAGAATTAGTGATCCCGTATTTTTAATTTGTTTTGTTTTATTTGTCTATTTTATTATTATTATTATTATTATTATTATTATTATTATTATTATTATTTATTCTATTTTATTTTTATTTTTTTATTATTATTATTTTTTTTTTTTTACTAAAATATTGATCCCGTGGAATTAAGATGAGGAGTGATCCATTGAAATGAATAGATAGAAAAAAATAGCAAAGAGAAAGAAAGAAAAAAACGATGATCCGGTTTTTTATGCAAACAAAGAACCCGGTACAGTATTGACTTTTTTATTTATTATCATTTTATTATATATATATATTTTTTTTTTTTTTTTTTTTTTTTTTGCCGTCCGATAATTTTAATAATCTCTCCATCTCTTGACCTAACACTTTTTTAGTGGAATATTTCTCTTCTTTTCTTTCATTCTCTCTGTCTATTTTTTTTTTTTTTTTTTTTTTTTTTTTTTTTTACTTTTTCATCAAAAATAATTTCAATTCAATTTTTTTCTTCATCTTCTTCTATGTATGTTTTCTTATCATTAACATTATTATTGTCATTATTATCGTTTTGCGTGATTTTGGTGAGTATTGTCTATTGATCTATATTCTTGAAAAGGGGGAAAGGAGTAATAAGGTAAAAATGAAGGAAAGGAGAAGAAGGAGGAGGAGAAAAGGGGGATAAAGAGGCGAGAGACGTGCTGATGAAATGGATAATGAAGACAAAATCCGATGAAGAGGAAAATAAAAGAGAGAGAAAGGGGGTGGAGACAACACGTAAGAGAGAGAAAGAGAGACAAAACAAGTAGTTAAAAAAGAAAGATAAGAAATAAAAAATCTGAGTATTTGTCCGAAGAAAGAGAAACGGGAAGAAAAAGAGGGTTAAAAATGAAGAGAAAGAGGAAGAAGAGAAATAAAAATAGAAAGAGAGGCAATAAGAACTGAAAAAAGAGAGAGGAAGAAGAGTAAAAAAGATAGAGAGAAATTAAGAGAAACACAATAAGGACAGAAAAAAGAGAAAGGAAGAAGAAGAATAAAGATAGAAAGAGAGAAATTAAAAGAAACACACTAAGGACAGAAAAAAAGAAAGTAAAAGAGAGAAAAAAAGAAAGTAAAATGAAAAGAATAAGGAAAGAGAAAAGGAAAAAGAAACAAGAACAGAAAAAAAGGGAAAGACCCCTCTTATTTTCTTCTTATTATCCGCATTCTCGCCGTAAATCACAGGAATGGATTCCCGTTATTCCAGGAATTTGGAATATGTCGCGACACGCTTTTATTGCAAGTCATGTAGGGAGTTTTTTTTTTTTTTTTTTTTTTTTTTTTTTTGGTCCTTAGACTTTTTTATCACGAATATTTCTTAGAGTTTTTTTTATCGCCGCTGTTCTTGTAATTTTCGGTGATTTTTCGTTCCATATTTTGTCTTTGTAAGGAGATGTAACTTATTTAACAGCGAATCGCCTGTTCAGTAACACTAGTACTGATAATTGATGCATTATAAATACCGTAAATAATAATGGTAAGAGTAACAGAGGTATTTATTCTTTACACTCGAGACATTTCCTTTTATATGTCGATTTATTACTTTTAATACCGTGTCAGATGTTACTGCATTACTGCTGTTGCCTGGACACCATCTACGCCAAAGGTAATAAATCCGTTACCCTCAAAAGGTAACCAAACGGATTTTTTGGCAGCCATCCTCTTCCTAAAATTTATATTAAAACTTAAATGTAATAAAAAAACAAGCAACGTTCAAAAAAATAACTTTAATTATAAGTACTGTGATTACTACTACTGATAATAGTAAAACAACAATAGGAAATAAAATGAATACATTCTTATCCCCTCCTTCCCGCCTAAAAAAACAAAACACCATCGCACTGGC
>NC_091549.1:22698203-22705703 GCF_042767895.1 Penaeus vannamei
TCCTCCCCTCTATACTTCTCCCTCATTCTCTTCCCCTCTATACTTCTCCCTCATTCTCTTCTCCCTTCACCCTTTTCCCTTATTCTCCTCCCCTCCCTCACCCTTTTCCTTCGCATTCTTCCCCTCTACGATTTTATTTCATATGTTTGGCTTCTGCCCTTTTCCTCCCATTCATCTCCTCTACCCTTTTTCTCTCCCACACTCTCCCCTCTCTCTCTTTCCTCTCTCTCTCTCTCTCTCTCTCTCTCTCTCTCTCTCTCTCTCTCTCTCTCTCTCTCTCTCTCTCTCTCTCTCTCTTTCTCTCTCTCTCTCTCTCTCTCTCTCTCTCTCTCTCTCTCTCTCTCTCTCTCTCTCTCTCTCTCTCTCTCTCTCCTCTCCTCTCTCCCTCCCTCTCCCTCCCTCTCCCTCCCTCTCCTCCCTCCCTCCCCTCCCCTCCCTCCCTCCCTTTCCCTCCTTCCCTCCTTCCCTCCCTCCCTCTCCCTCTCCCTCCCCTCTCTCCCCCCGTCCCATCTCCCTCCCTTCCTCTCTCTCTCTCTCCCTCTTCCTCTTCACCTTCACCCCCTTTGCCTCAGATCGCGGGCTTGTTCATTTGTCTTGATAAGGTAATGATCAAAGTGTCATTCGCTTGTGATTGTTCCGTGAGGTATTCCGTCGGGATGCTGGGTGGACGGATGGGGGAGGGGGGTGGACGGATGGGGGGGGGGAAAGGAAGGTGATTGAAAGGGGAAGGAGGAGGGAAGAGAGGAGGGAAGGGGGAGGGGGAAGGGAATGGGAAGAAGGGAGGTAGGAGGAGGGAAGGGGTGGACGGATGGGGGGGAAGTGGGGAAGGGAGGAGGGAAGGTGGGAAGGGTGGAGGAGGGGGAGGTAAGGAGGGAAGGGTGAAAAATGTTGGGGAGGAGCGAAGGATCGAAGGAAGCAGAGGAGGGAGGGCAGGGAGGGAGAGTGAGAGAGGAGAGAGAGAGACAGATAGAGAGAGAGAGAGAGGGAAGATAAATATATATAGAGAAAAATAGAGATATATATAGAGAGAGCCAGGGGAGAGAGAAATAGAGATAGATAGATAGAAATGTATAGAAAAAAAATAGAAAGTGGGAGACGGAATGAAATAGAAAAAAAGAAAGAAAGAAAAAGTAAAAGAGAAAAAAAGACAAAAAGAAAGGACATAGAAATACCCCATTACACTCTCCTTCTCTCTTTTTTTCTCCTCATTCTCTCCTCAAACAAAATCCATACCCATGTTTGCCCATTTTTTTCAGACAGACAAACGAACGCCGCCCATCTTCCCTACGACCGCCCATATGTCGCCCACACTCTCTTATCAGGGAATCACCCATATTCCACCCACGCCCAAGCGCTCACGAGGTCTGTAATGAAAGTGTCGAAAGATAGATAGATAGATAGGTAGACTGGGAGATAGAGAAGGAGCGAGAGAGATGAGGAAATGATGCAGGAGAGAGAGAGAGAGAGGGAGAGGGAAGGAGGGAGAGAGAGAGAGAGAGAGAGAGAGAGAGAGAGAGAGAGAGAGAGAGAGAGAGAGAGAGAAAGAGAGAGAGAGAGAGAGAAAGAGAGAGAGAGAGAGAGAGAGAAAGAGAGAGAAAGAAAGAAAGAGACTGAAAGTCAGACAAACAGAGAGAGACAGACAGGCAAACGAACATACACAAAGATAGAAAATCGAAAGAGAGAGAAATAGTTAGAGAGAAAGAGAAAGAGAGAGGCACTGTGCATCTGCCTTTCTCCCTCTCCTTTCATTTAATCCATCAAACTTTTCCTTCCCGCCGATGACAGGGCCCAAAAAATAATCAAAGTAAATCTGTGATAAAAAATGGAAGAGAGAGACAGGCAAGAGAGCTTTCCCGGGGATGCAAAAGTTAATTGGTTCTCACCCTCGGATCCCGGGGAGCAGGTGACAAATGGCACTGTGGCACTCGCCCTGCCCCTCGCTCCTCCTCTTCCTCCTCCTCTTCCTCCTCCTCTTCCTCCTCCTCTTCCTCCTCGCTCTGCTCCTCCTCATTCTCATTCTCATTCTTCTCCTCATCCTCTTCCTCATCCTTCTCCTCCTCTTCCTCCTCCTCTTCCTCCTCGCTCTGCTCCTCGCTCTGCTCCTCCTCATTCTCCTCCTCATCCTTCTCCTCATCCTCTTCCTCCTTCTCCTCTTCCTCCTCCTCTTCCTCCTCGCTCTGCTCCTCCTCATCCTCATCTTCATCCTCATCCTCTTCCTCATCCTTTTCCTCCTCCTCTTCCTCATCCTTTTCCTCCTCCTCTTCCTCCTCGATCTGCTCCTCCTCATCCTCACCCTCATCCTCATCCTTTTCCTCCTCCTCTTCCTCCTTTTTTCTGCTCCTCCTCTTCCTCCACACTCTACTCCTCCTCATTCTCATCCTCATCCTCACCTTTCTCCTCATCCTCATTCTCTTCCTCCTCATTCTCCTCTTCCTCTTCCTCCTCCTCTTCCTCATCCTCCTCTTCCTCATCCTCCTCTTCCTCCTCGCTCTACTCTTCCTCATTCTCATCCTCACCCTCATCCTTCTCCTCTTCTTCTTCTTCCTCCTCTTCCTCCTCACTCTACTCCTCCTCATTTTCATCCTAATCCTCATCCTTCTCCTCATCCTCTTTCTCCTCACTCTACTCCTCATCCCCATCCTCACCCTCATCCTTCTCCTCTTCTCCTCCTCCTCCTCTTCCTCCTAACTCTACATCTCCTCATTCTCATCCTCATCCTCATTCTCTTCCTCCTCATTCTGTTCCTCCTCTTCCTCCTCGCTCTACTCCTCTTCATTCTCATCCTCACTCTGCTCCTCCTCCTCTTCCTCCTCCTCTTCCTCCTCCTCTTCCTCCTCCTCTTCCTCCTCACTCTCATCCTCATCCTCATCCTCAGCCTCAGCCTCCTCTTCCTCCTCACTTCACTCTACTCCTCCTCATCCTCATTCTCTACCTCCTCCCTTCTCCTCCTCGTCATCTTCCTCCTTCTCCCCCTTCTCCTCCTCTTCCTAACTCCACCCTCCTCCTCCTCCCTCTCCTCCTCCTCCTCCCTCTTCTCCATTCTCCCTCACCCTCCCTCCTCTTCCTCTCTCTAGCTATTCTCCCACTCCCCTATCCAGTCATCCTCATTCTCCGCCCTCTCTTCAGTTCCGGAACCAATCCTTCCCCCTCCTTCCCCTCCTCTTCATTCTCATCCTCAACTCTGCTCCTCCTCCTCATCCTCCTCCACAGTAACCTATCCAGCCCTTCCTCATTCTCCCTCATCCCTCAACCTCCTCTTCCCCTTCCCCCACTCCAGCTACTCCTCCCCTTCTCCTCCAAACCACCCCAACCACTCTCCATCATCCTCATCCTCCCCCTCCTAGCTAGCCACCCCTTCACCCACTGCCCTCTCCCCCTCTCTCCAAACAACCCCGACCCCACACCACATCCCCCTCCTCCTCTTCCCTAGCCAGCCACCCCTCCTCACCACTTCTCCTCTCCCCACCCTACTCCTCCCTCTCAAGCTATTCTCCCGACCCCACACCACAGTCTCCCTCCTCCCCTTCCCTAGTTCCAGCCACCCCCTCCCCACTCCTCTCCCTCCTCCTCCCCAAACAACCCCGACCCCACCACATCCCCCTCCTCCCTTCCCTAACCAGCCTTAACCCTTCCCCCCACTCTACCCAACCCCTCCCTTCAGACATCCCCTTTTCCTTCTTTTCTTCCATTCCATTCTCTCCTTCCCTCTCTCTCCTACCTCTCCTTAATTCTCCCCTTGCAAAACCCCCTTCCACCCCCTCCCCTTTACCTACCCTCTGTCTCACCCCCGTCCACCACCCCTTTGTCTCCTCTATGTCACCCCCCCCCTTTACCTCCCCTCTGTTTAACCCCCGTTCACCCCTTGTCCCCCTCTATCTAACCCGTTCCTAACCAGCCATCCCTTTACCTCCCCGCTGTCTCATCCCCCGTCCACCACCCCTTTGTGTCCTCTATGTCACCCCCCTTTACCTCCCCTCTGTCTAACCCCCGTTCACCCCCTTGTCTCCCCCTCTATCTAACCCCGTCTAACCCCATCCCTTTACCTCCCCTCTGTCTCACCCCCGTCCACCCCCTTGTCTCCCCTGTGTCACCCCGTTCACCCCCTTGTCTCCCCCCTGTCTATCTCCTCTGTCACCCCCTCCTCCTCTCCGCCTATCCCCTCCTTCCCCTCTTCCCGGCCAGAGAGCGAACCCCGAAACACCATTAAAAGAGAGAGTCAGAATTTGATTGTCAACGAATGATCTGAACAGCCATATGGAGTGGTCGTTGGAGCCCCCCTCTCCCCCCTCTCTCCCCTCTCTAACCCCTCTCCATCTTTCTTTCTTTCTCTCTCTCTATCCCCTCTCTGTAACCCCTCTTGGAGCTCCCTCTCCCCCTTCCTTCCTCTCTAGCCCTTATTCATCTTTCCTTCTTTCTCTCTCTCTATCCCCTCTCTCTAACCCTTCTTGGAGCAACCTCTCCCCCTTCCTTCCTCTCTATCACCTATCCATCTTTCTTTCTTTCTCTCTCTCTATTCCCTCTTTCTAACCCCTATTGGAGCAACCCTCTCCCCTTTCCTTCCTCTCTAACCCCTATCCATCTTTCTTTCTTTCTCTCTCTCTATCCCTCTTTTTAACACCTATTGGAGCAACCTCTCCCCTTCCTTCCTCTCTAACCCCTATCCATCTTTCTCTCTCTATTCCCTCTCTCTCCCCTCTCCAATTCCTCCTTATGGCCCCCTACTCCATCCCTTAGCCCAAACCCTTCTCTTCGTTTTCCCTCTCTCACCCCTCTCCCTCCTTCCTCCCTCATCCCTTTCCACCCCCACTCTCTAACCCCTTTCGCTAACCCCTCTCTATAACCCCTCTCCATCCCCTCTCTCTAACCCTTTTCTTCCGCCACTCTCATTCCTCTCCCCTCTCTCTCCCTTACCCCACTCCATCCCCTCTCCATCCCCTCTCTTTAAACCTTTTCTTCCGCCTCCCACATTCCTCTCCCTTCTCTCTCCTTTACCTCACTCCATCCCCTCTCCATCCCCTCTCTTAACTTTTTCTTCCGCTCTCCCCCATATTCTCTCCTCTCTCCCTTACCCCACTCCATCCCTCTCAACCTCTCTTTTAACCTTTTCTTCCGCCTCCCATATCTTCCTCTCTCCCTTACCCCACTCCATCCTCTCCAACCTCTCTCTCTCTCTCTTTTCTTCCGCCTCTTCCTCCCTCTCTCTCCCTTACCCCACTCCATCCCCTCTCCAACCTCTCTCTAACCCTCTCTCTTTCTCTCTCTTTATTGTGTTCATTAATTCTTTTATTAATTGAGTTCGACTGGATATCAATTTAATTCTGTCGAAATCTTTATTTAGTTGAAAATACAGTTTACAGATTGGTGATGATGGTAATGATGATGATAGTAGGGATATGATGATATTACTACTACTACTATACTACCACTTCTACTAATAATAATGATAATAGCAATAATAATGATGATGGTAATGATAACAATAATAACGATAATGGAAATAATAACAAAAATAACAATAAAAATAGTAATAGTAATGGTGATAATAGTAATGATATCTTTAATAATTATTTTAATCACAACAAAAGATATAGTACTAGGCTATAATTTTCAAAATATTTCAGCAACAATATCAACAACACCAGAAAACAAAAACAATAACAACAAAAACATAATGGAATACTCTCGCATAGCTTCAGCATTCAAAAAAAAAAAAAAAAAAAAAAAAAACTGAAGACTCGGAGATGCTGCATCTTCGCCCTGGGATGAACTGGCTGCGGAGGGAGATGACTGCGTGACACTGAGAGGTTTGGGAGGATCTGGCGCTCATCTCCCTGGATGGATGCTGAGGGTGGAGGAGGAGGAGGAGGAGGGAGGAGGGGAATGGTGGGGAGGAGGAAGAAAAGGGGAGGTGGATTCGTTCAAAATAGAGTTGTTGGGGTTTGGGTTTGGGTGATTTTAAAAGGGTTGTGTGTGTGGGGGTTACGGTGGTGGGGTTAGGAGGAGGGGTTGGTTATGACTATGTGTTGTATTAGATGATAGTTTTCTGTCTTCCTATCTTTCTCTTTTTATTTTTTCTCATAGTTTCTCTCTCTCTCTCTCTCTCTTTCTCTCTCTCTCTCTCTCTCTCTCTCTCTCTGCTCTCTCTCTACTCTCTCTCTCTCTCTCTCTCCTCTCCTCTCTCCCTCTCCCTCTCCCTCTCTCTCATTCCCTCCCTCCCTCCCTGCTCTCCTCTCTCTCTCTCTATCTATCTATCTCCCTCTCCCTCTCCCCTTCCCTCCCCCACTCCCTTTATCTCTCCCTCCCTCTCTCTTTCTGCGGGTGTGTGTGTGAGCGTGCACTGCTGACCCAATCCCGACCTCGCGGCGAGAGAGAGACATCGCCCTGGGAGGTCAAGCGCAGATCCTGGAGGTGAAATCGCAGCCGTGGCTCGAGTGGTGACGTTGGGGCGCGGGTGATCAGGAAGACAGACAGACAACCAATTAAATAAAGATTCGAGAGAGGTCTAGGTCCAATAGTTGAATGATGGGCTATGTAAAAATGATGATGATAATAATGATAAAAAAAAAAAAAAAAAAAAAAAAAAAAAAAATATATATATATATATATATATATATATATATATATATATATATATATATATATATATATATATATATATATTTAGCACACACGAACGCGCGCTAAATCCCATTTGTTTTTCACCCTAAAGATCTTATCTCGCTCTGTCCAATATGGTGCTCCGTCTCTCTCCCGTTTCTCTTTCTGTTTCTTTCTCTCTTACGTTATTTCCTCGTCTCTTTCTCTCTCTCTCTCTCTCTCTCTCTCTCTCTCTCTCTCTCTCTCTCTCTCTCTCTCTCTCTCTCTCTCTCTCTCTCTCTCTCTCTCTCTCTCTCTCTCTCTTCTCTCTCTCTCTCTCTCTCTCTCTCTCTCTCTCTCTCTCTCTCTCTCTCTCTCTCTCTCTCTCTCTCTCTCTCTCTCTCTCTCTCTCTCTCTCTCCTCTCTCTCTCTCTCTCTCCCTTTCTCTCTATTCTCCTCTCCCTCTCCTTCCTCCTCCTTTATTTATCTCCCTCTCCTTCCCCCTCCTTTACCCATCTCCCTCTCTTTCTCCCTCCTTTATCCATCTCCCTCTCTTTCTCCCTCCTTTATCCATCTCCCTCTCCTTCCCCCTCCTTTACCCATCTCCCTCTCTTTCTCCCTCCTTTATCCATCTCCCTCTCCTTCCCCCTCCTTTATCCATCTCCCTCTCTTTCTCCCTCCTTTACCCATCTCCCTCTCTTTCTCCCTTATCTCCCTCTTTCTCCCTCCTTTACCCATCTCCTCTCTTTCTCCTTTATCCATCTCCCTCTCTTTCTCCCTCCTTTATCCATCTCCCTCTCTTTCCCTCCTTACCCATCTCCTCTCTTTCTCCCTCTCCTCCCTTATCCATCTCCCTCTCTTCTCCCTCCTTACCCATCTCCCCCTTTCTCCCTCCTTACCCATCTCCCTCTCTTTCTCCTCCTT
>NC_091549.1:22730703-22758203 GCF_042767895.1 Penaeus vannamei
ATATATATATATATATATATATATATATATATATATATAATATATATATATATATATATATACATATATATATATATATATATATACATATATATATATATATACATATATATACATATATGTATATATATATATGTATATATATATATATATATATATATATATATATATATATATATAGGTGTGTATGTGTATGTGTGCGCGCGCGCGCGCGCGCGCGTGTGTGTGTGTGTGTGTGTGTGTGTGTGTGTGTGTGTGTGTGTGTGTGTGTGTGTGTGTGTGTGGGTGTGTTGTGTGTGTGAGTGTGTGTGTATGTGTGTGTGTATGTGTGTGTGTGTATGTGTGTGCGTGCGTGCGTGTTTGTGTGTGTGTACATGTGTGTGTGTGTGTGTGTGTGTGTGTGTGTGTGTGTGTGTGTGTGTGTGTGTGTGTGTGTGTGAGTGTGTGTGTATGTGTGTGTGTATGTGTGTGTGTGTATGTGTGTGCGTGTGTGTGTGTGCGTGTGTGTGTACATGTGTGTGTGTATGTGTATATAATTGTGTATACATGGATAGAGTATATGTATAAGGGAATATGATAATGATAATAACTTGATGATAACGATAATTATGGCAATCGCAGAATCATCATATCCGCGGAAGTGAGTGAATAGGGGTGGGGGGAAGGGGGGGTGTGACGGGGAAGCACCGAAGGGGTACAAGAAAGAATAGGGAAGAAGAGAGAGGAGAAAGAGAAAGAGAAAGAGAGGGAAAAAAGGAGGAGATAGGGTGAGTAGGGAAAAAGGGGAGGAGGATAAAAAGAGAGAAAGAGAGAGAATGAAAAAATGAGGAAAGAGATGGGGTGGGGAGAAGAAAGAGGAGGAAGAGAGAGAAGGGGAAAAAAATCATGAAGAGATAGAGGAAGGGAGAAGAAAGAAGATAAGAAGAGAAAGAGACAGAATAAAAAAAATGAGGAAGAAATAGTGAGAGAGGGAAGAAAGAGAAGAATAAGAAGAGAATGAAGAGAAGAGAAGAAAAGAATGTTTTAGCAGGAAGTGGAGGAAGGAGGAAGAAGAGAGGTAGAGAAGAGGGGGGGAGGACGGAAGGGGGGGGGGGGGGTTGCCTATTGTTCGGAATGAATGCGCTGTCTACTACTAGCCCCTTCTAGTAGCTTCGCAGATTGCTTGTTTCCGTCGTTAGATTCTTTGCATGATTTTGATAACATATTCCTAGTGAAGGTATCTTCTTAGTGTGTATTATTTGTAGTAAGGTTTATACTTTTTTTTATTTTTTTTATTTTTTTTATTTTTTTTTTTTTTTTGCTATTTGTTTTTCTAATCTTATTTTTTTTCATTTTCTACTTTTTTGGCTATTTATTTTTCTAATCTTGTTATTTTTTATTATTCTCTGTTTTTTTTTTCTTTTTTTTTTTCTGTTTGTTTTTTTAATCCTGTCCGTTTTTTTCATTCTCTCCTTTTTGGGCTATTTGTTTTTCTAATCTTGTTACTTTTTTATTGTTCTCTTATTTTTTGCTATTTGTTTTTTTAATCGTGCTTTCTTTTCTTCTCCACTTTTTTGACTATTTGTTTTTCTAATCTTACTTTTTTCATTTTCTACTTTTTGTTGCTATATATTTTTTTCTAATCTTGTCATTTTTTTATTATTCTCTTCTTGTTTGCTATTTGTTTTTTTAATTCTGTCCTTTTTCATTCTCCATTTTTTGGCTATTTGTTTTTCCAACCTTGTTATTTTTTTCATTTTCTGCTGTTTTGCTATTTATTTTTCTAATCAGTCATACTTAAAAATGCAATATTGAGATTATGATAATAATCATAAGACAGGTTTTGTAATCAGATATATTGAAAAAATGTGTTTCTTTTACTTATCACAAATAATGAATAAAACACACATTTTCCATTGTCTTTCATATACTCCTTAATTTCTAATGTCTGAAATACTATATACTGTATTCAGTAACATATGCTGTATTAGGTTATTATCTACATCCCGATTTGCCTATAAATTCATCAGTTTGTCTCTTTGCTAATCTCTTTCTCTAATCATGAGTCTCGTAACATAGATCAGTCATGAAGAGAATTTTGTCAAATGACAACCCACGTACCCGAAAAAGGAGAGAGAGAGAGAGAGAGAGAGAGAGAGAGAGAGAGAGAGAGAGAGAGAGATGGAGAGAGAGAGAGAGAGAGAGAGAGAGAGAGAGACAGACAGACAGACAGACAGACAGACAGACAGACAGACAGACAGACAGACAGAGAAAGTGAAAAAGAGAGACAGCGAGGGGGGAGAAAGAGAAGAGGGAGAAAAAGAAAGGAAAGAGAGAGACAGAGAGAGAAAGAGAGAAACAGAGGCGACACACCCCGCGCTTTTCAACAACCCGTAATTAAAGTGAAATATCTGATGGCAACTTTTTTTGTCATCTTCCGCTCTGCCTCTCGTCGAATTTCCCGGTTCTGATTATCCATTTCTACGCTTTATTCATCGCTTATCATCTTTCGTTGTTCTTCATTATTTTTTCATTATGTTATATGTTGTTTTACGAATCCTTTTCCTCTTTGTTTTAGCGATTTAGAAAAAAAATATTTGAACGTATTTCCGGTTTGTGTTTTCGTTTTCATTTCTGTCATCTTGTTGCTGTGTGTGTGTTTGTGTGTGTGTGTGTGTGTGCGTGCGCGCGCGTGTGTGCGTGTGTGTGTGTGTATGTGTGTGTGTGTGTGTGTGTGTGTGTGTGCGTGTTTATTTGTGTGTGTGTGTGTTTGCGTGTGTGTCTGTGTGTGTATGCGTGTGTGAGTGTGTGTGTGTGCGTATGTTTGCACACTTTTACTCATCTTTTGTATATTCAACCACCAACATATATCTGTCTTTATTGTGCATGTGCGTGTCTATGCATGCATCTGTAGAGGGGGAACTTGCACATTTATCATTACTAAACACCACGTTTAGGAACGCAAGTAATCTAATTATATTTTATTTGCACAAACACCATGTCCACCTGAAGCCAATGAATGCACCACCACTTTTTATTAGGGAAATAAAACAACTTTTGTATCATCATTTTGCTTATTACAAAGACCATTATGTACAGACTTCAAAAGTACTAAGCTTTATCGACTCCTACAATAAGGGTGAAAATGACCAACACAAAAAGCATGTCACAGTCAGCGCGTTAGTTTATCGGGCACCTTCTTACAGCGACCAGTCAGGGTACAGGAAAGGCTACAGGTACAGTAGGGTTGTTCCCGTCCTGGTGGTGCAGTACAGACAATATAGGGAGGTTGTACAACGTTAGAACATGTAATTATTATAACCTTCCAGTATTGGTATACTTTTTTTTTATTTCTCTCTCTCTCTCTCTCTCTCTCTCTCTCTCTCTCTCTCTCTCTCTCTCTCTCTCTCTCTCTCTCTCTCTCTCTCTCTCTCTCTCTCTCTCTCTCTTCCTTTCTACTCTATGCTCTCTGGAGTTGTGTATGATGTTATGATTAAGGTATTGTGGGGGAGTTCTATTCACTGCATTGTTATGGTTGACAAAAGACTGCTGTATTTATGGTGACACGAACGAGCAGAGGCTAATGTGTATAACGTTGCCTCTACGTGACAACTAGACTTCTATTCGTGACGTCATTCCTAGGTCCTCGTTTGGGCTATTTGTTTAAAATCCCTTTTTTTGGTGTACTTATTTACGCTTGTAATTGTTTTTTTTTTTTTCTTTTCTTTTCTGTCTTTCTTTGTTTTATTTACGTTAAGATTCGTGTCGTTTAGCTATGGATCGTATCGGAGGAAATTCCTCTTATCTTCATTTTGCTATTTAACCACGAGAAAAAAGACATATATATATATATGTATATATATATATATATATATATATATATATATATATATATATATATATATATATATATATATATATATATATATATATATATATATATATATGTCTGTATGTATGTATGTATGTATTCGTCAAAGAGCAAACGAATGGCAATGTCTGTTATATGGTGTTTCTCGGCACAATACTCTCTCGCGGCTGCCACAGCGAGAAGAGTGTAGATATTTCGTATTTTCTTCCTCGTCTCGTTCAGGAAATAAGGCTTCGAACCCAATATCACAAAAAAAAGGGGGATCTTGACCACATAAAATCCACTTATTTATCGTTAAGTCATTTTTGAAATATATCCTTCAGAGTTCCGTTGTCAGTTATATAAACGGGTAAAGATTTAAGAGAATTGAACGGAGTCTCCTGTTTTAGCGATGACTAGTGATTCCAATTTTATTCCGAAACAAAGTGAACGCCGGAGACACTACACTTGGCCAAGTGGCACCGGGCTTTTTAGATTCTTGCTTAAAAGCGGGATGACTTTCTCAGTTTCTTGTCAAATCATTCGTTATAATGGACACAGAGTGAACGTGGGTACACTGAGGCAGCGAAAATGAACAGATGCAGGATTTTTTTTCTTCAATAAATCAGGTATCTGAATGTACTCCAGCTCCTATCACAAGCCACTCAGAAAAAGATGACCAAATATCCCTCTTCATATCACAGACAAAGAAGCAAAAAAAAAAAGAAGAAAGAAAGAGAAAAGAGAACACAAAAAATAACAATTTTGTCTCCACAGCCTTTTCAAACAGAGGCTTTTCTTCAACTTTTCTTCAGCAACCGTCTAGGAACCTCGAACATCTTCCACCGATCGCCTCCTGCATCAAGAGCGTTGTGCAGTGATTGATCCCGACTCGATTCCCGCCCTGAGCCGTGTCCATCGACCGCACTGGACTCGATATATTGTTAAAAAGTGATTCAGTTGAATGCTCAGCTCTTTCGAGATTGATCGAGTCTGAGGCATTCCGGGGATGTTTGTCACTGTGGTTAAAGAGGGTTGGTCCGAGCTGTCTTTTTTCTCTTTCTTTCCTCTTTTCTTTCTTTAATTCTATCTTTCTGTCTCTCTCTTACCGGTGAGCAAAGGTGAGTTCAAAGTTGATTGAATTTTGTCTGTTCTTTCATTTCTCGTGGAGGTGTTTCCCTGGAGGCAAAATGAACAAATTGATTCTATTTCTTTCTTTGTGTTCACCTTCTTGTGTTCCGTCTCATGGTCAAGATGTTGCGAAGGCATTAAACTCCTCAACACAGAGACGAAGAAAGCACAACAACCTTTCTCACGGACTTCCCATTCAGTCCTTTCCTTCCGAGTTTCCATTGCCTTTATTCTCTCTCTCTCTCTCTCTCTCTCTCTCCTCGTCTTTATCTTCTCTCTCCTCTCTCCTTGGTTCCCCCCTTTCCCTTCCAATATAGACACACACAAGACCAAAACCACTCCGCCTCGGTTGTGGCCTCAGCGAGATTTACTCCAGGGGGAAGGCGAGGGACGCCGGGGTCGAATAGGGATCCCGATCTTATCATTTCCATTATCTTTATAAAGGGCTGAAAGGGTTACGTTGAGGTGGGGAGAGAGAGCGACTGGGCGATCACAGGACGCCGAGGAAACGTTGGGGGAACGTTTTTTTGGGGGGCGGGGGCTCGGTGTGTGGTTCTTGAAAGCGTGTGGGAACGTTTTGCGAGTGATATCCGAGGGAAAAGAATATGTAAACGAAATGTGGAAAAGAGGAACGAGACTGGTGGTTTGCGTCTTTTTCCTTTCATTTCTTTTGTTATCATTTTTTTCTGTTTTCTTAGCAAAGTTCGCGGTTTGGATGTTTTTTTTTATAACAAACTAATGGCGAATAGTTAAGATATAAATGGATACATACGCACATACATACATATATATATACAAATACATTATACATATATATATATATATATATATATATATATATATATATATATATATATATATATATATATATATATATATACATATATATATATATATATATATATATATATATATATATATATATATATATATATATATATATATATATATATATATATATATATATATACGTATGTATGTATGTATATGTGGTAATTCGGTTTTCCTGTTCGTTAAACACTTTCTTTTTCTATCACTTGAGGACTAATATAAGTATTGTACACATTTTCTTTCTCTTTTTCTCTACTGCTTCTTTGATTTTTTTTTACCTACAGTGACTTCCCCCTTAGGTAAAAAAGACACTTTTCGGAGACTATATACATATGTCTGAGTGCTGTAGATGACACTTGTAAACTACAAAACATTGAAAAGGTCCTGCAACGCCCGCGGCCACGCCCAGGCACTGCAAGAAGGACAAACACCATTTTCTGGAGTTAGAAATAGAACATCTTCGTTTACAATTGTTTATATGTCTATGTATAACCTGTGTGTCTCTGGAGGCTCTGTGATGTGAATGACATGAGAACAAATATACTAAAAAACAAAAATGGGGGAAAAACAAGAACAAAAAATTGGTCAACAACTATATAAATACAGAATAGAAGGGGGGTATTATTACACGTGACGTAAAAAAGAAAAGAAAAAAAAGTGCATCTTTTTTTAATTTTCTTTCTTTTATAAGATTGATCTACCGTCTTTTTCTAACATGTATTTAGGAGTTACATAAGACCAGCATCTCACAGCTGATCGGGTGTGGTATCTTCCAGTTTCTATGATTATTTATATGATATATGTACACACTCGCATTTCTCTTCATCAGCTGATAACCGTAAACAAAGTCTTGTCACTGGTAGAGTGTTCAGGGTGAACGAAGAAATGAGGAAATTGAACACTTAAATGTTTATGAGAACTTCCTCAAATGCACTACATCTATAATATCTTATTTAGTTTTTTTTTCTACTTTCACTCAATTCGGATAAAGAGTATTTGTTTGTCTGTCTTTTATCAGCAAAAAAAACACCATTTTTTATTTCCTTTTCTTCCACTGACTACTTTTCTCTCACTTTATCACTGTATATTGTTTTTTTTTTTCTCTCTTTTATTATATTACACTATCTCTAATTATACCTTCAACTGATTTTTTTTCACAGAGTCAAATGAGCTCCCGTAGAACAGTGACGTCACACTCTGACAGTGGTTCATCCCCTCTCCGGCGCGAGGGGAAGACACCGCCCTCTCTGAAGGAATCGCGAATAACAGGAGAAAGCAGGAAATGGGAAAGAAGAGAGGAGAAAGAGAGAGGGAGCGAGAAAGGGAACAGTATGCTAACCTCGTCTATGTCTCTTTTCCTCTCATTTCTCTTTCTCCTTTTTTATTTTCCTCCTTTCTGCGTTTGTCTTTTTCTTCTTCTCTTCTTTTTCTTTATGTGTCTTTTTCTCTCTCTCACTGCCACTCCTTACGATCGAAATTTGGCCAAACGAAATCGTCGAGGTTAGCCGCCCGATTCCCGCGCGTCGGCCATCTTGGAAGGAGAAAACGACGGAAAAAAAGAGATTCCTGCGACGATTAGCTCCTTCCTTCGGCGTCTTCGAGGAAAGTCTCTTCTTCCTTCTTTCTTTCCCTTCTTCCTCCTTTTTAATCATCGTTCCTCGTTCCTGCCTCCTCCTTCGGTCTTCCTCGTTCCATCCATCCTTCCTCGATTCCTTCTTCAGTTCCTTACTCCATCCTTCCAACTATCCATCCTCGCTTCTTCCTTCTTCTTCCATCCATCCATCCTTCTTCTTCCTCCATCCATCCTCCTTCCTCCATCCATCCTTTTCCCTCAATTCCTTCCTCCTCCATCTTCCTCCCTCCACCTTCCTTCAATTCCTCCTTCCTTCCTCCTTCCATCCTTCCTTCCTTCCCTCCGCCCCTCCTCCTCAAACAGCCGACAGCGAAGGGCTCGGGTTCTGCATCTGGACCGGCGGCAGGGGCGTGAGGGAGGCGTCCTGGGCGCCCGGGTAGAGCGGCTTCGACCCTCCTTCGGGTGACATGCCCATCATCAGCCGGTTCGTGGCGTGTCGGTCGGCCTCGCGGTCCTCGGCCTCCTGGCGCCTGGGGGGAGAGGGGAGAGAAAGGGGAGATGGGGATTAGTCTCTTATTAGGGGGGTGGGGGGTTGGGGGTGTTTGGAAGGGGGTGGGTAAGTGTGGGTGTGGGTGTGGGTAAATGGGTGTGTGTATGTGCGTGGGTGTGGGGGTGTGTGGGGGGATATGCGGGTATGTGGGGGTGTGTGGGTGGGTGCGGGTATGTGTGTATATGTGTGTGTATGTGTCATTTCATTAAAAATTACATTAAATGAAAGACTGGAACATTCAATTCATCCTGCTGTTTTTACTCTCACATTCCTGAAAATACATATCCTCTAAATATAGTTGCAATTATATGAAAAAAATTAATTCCCAAATCATACAGGTAAACGAAGGTTAAACCATCCGAACTATTGTTGTTACTTTCACATTTTCTCTCCGTTTCCTTCATTTTAATCCCCTCCATTTTTTAGTTATTTTCTTTTTGATTATATTTTATCACCCTTCACATCGTCTTCTTACTCATTCATCTCTTTCTGTTCTTTTCCAATTATTTTTTTTCCTTTTTTTCTTCCCTATTTCCCCTTCTCTGCATCAGTGTTTCCTCTATCCTTTCCCTCACCCCTACTTCCTTTCCTTCTCTTCCTCCTTCCATCTCTCTCTCTCTCTCTCTCTCTCTCTCTCTCTCTCTCTCTCTCTCTCGCTCTCTCTCTCTCTCTCTCTCTCTCTCTCTCTCTCTCTCTCTCTCTCTCTCTCTCTCTTTCCCTCCCTCCTTCCCTCACTCCCTCACTCCCTCCTTCCCTCCTTCTCCTCCCTTCCTCCCTCCCTCCCTCCCTCTCTCTCTCCCTCTCTCCCTCTCTCCCTCTCACCCTCTCTCCCTCTCTCCATCCCTCCCTCCCTCTTCCCCCATCACACATCCCTGCCCCTTCATTCCTTTCCTTCCACTCCCACTCCCTCATACCTACACCTGCCTCCCCTAACCACCACCATCCCCCCTCCCCTCCCACCCGCTCCGCAATTTCTGCTGAGTCACGCACTGCAATGATAGGCCCAACCCGTCGCTCGCCAGTTCATTGTCAGCCTCGTCAGCTCCGTCAGCGCGGCCGGCCATCTGGGACTGTCTGACGGAGGTGTCAGCGAGGCACCAGGTGGCCGGGGACGAGGCGGGGGGGGGGGGGAGAGGGAGGGGAAAGGAAGGGAGAGAGAGAGACCTCTGGCTAGAGTGTCTGTGGTCGGATTCGATAGTGTTTCTGTTCTCTTCTATTGAGCCTTTTTACTTGTTTTATTTTTTTCTTTCTTTCTTCTTTCTCTTCGTTTCCTTTCGTTTCCGCATCTCTTCTCTTGAGCTTTCTTCCTTGTTTTATTTTACTTTTTTTTCTTTCTTCTTTCTTTTCGTTTTTATATCTCGGTCAATTTATTCACCGTATAAAAAAGTGGTGTAGACTACACCTCAGATAAGAAAGCTGATTATCGTATACTCATACAAAGGTAAATAACTAAATCATTCCCCCAAAGACTCTTCATATACTTATTGATCTATTTACCTATCACCCTATCTCCCTACCTTCCTACCTATCTCCCTTTCTACCTACTTCCCTATCTCTTTCTCTACCTGCTTACCTATCATCCTACCCCGAATCTCCCTGTCAACCTCCCTCCCTCCCTCCTTACCCCCCTCCTTCCCTACCTCCCTATCCCTATCGCTCCTTCCCTCCCTCCTTCCCTCTCTCCCTCCCTCCCTCCCTCCCTCCCTTCTCCTCCCTATCCCTCCCCTCCCTATCCCTTCCCTCCTTCCTCCTCCCTATCCCCTTCTTTCCTCCCTATCCCCTTCCCTCCCTATCCCCTTCCCTCCTTCCCTCCCTATCCCTTTCCCTCCCTCCCTATCCCCTTCCCTCCCTCCCTATCCCCTTCCCTTCCTCCCTATCCCCTCCCTCCCTATCCCCTTCCCTCCCTCCCTCCCTCTTACCCCCTTTTCTCTCCCTTTGTTTCACCCTCTTGAGCTGGCACTCATAACGGGGAAGCGTCTCCCATAAAACCCCATTGAAGTGACGACCGACGCGGGTCCTGTGTCAATGATTGATACGCCCCCCTCGGTCGGCGCGCACCTTCCTGCCCTTCTTCCCCTGGGGGCGTCGACGAGGCGGAGGAGGTCCAGCGGCGCCTCTCGGGTCTTCGGCCGTCGGGTTTGTCGGGTGGTCGGGTCTCCGGTTCTTTCCGATTTTTTTTTTTTTTTTTTGGGGGGGGGGTGTTGTTTATTTTAGGTTGGTTGTTTTTTTGGTTTGGATGTCTGTGTGTTTTAGTTTTGTTTTTTCTCGCAATCTGATTCCCCCCCCCCATCCCTCTCTCTCTCTCTCTCTCTCTCATCTCTCTCTCTCTCTCTCTCTCTCTCTCTCTCCTCTCTCTCTCTCTCCTCTCTCTATCTCTACGTCTGTCTCTCACTCTCTCCTTTAACTTTTTCGTTCAATCTTTAACGTTCTCTGTTACCAGTCCTTATCCTTTTGCTTCTGCTCCTCCTCCGCATCTTCTTCCTCTTCCTCCTCCTCCTTCTCCTCCTTTCCCCTTCACTCTCCTCCTCCTCCACTTCCAGTCCCCATCCTCCTCCTCCTCCTCCTCCATCTCCTCCTCCTCCTCCTCCTCCTCCTCCTCCTCCTCCTCCTCCTCCTCCTCCTCCTCCTCCTCCTCCTCCTCCTCCTCCTCCTCCTCCTCCTTCCTTCCTTCATAGTGAGAGGTCCCTGGACAACACGCGCTACGTAAAGGGGTAGCCAGGGGTCAGGTGGGGGGGGAGGAGGGCGAAAGAGGCAAAAGGTAAGGGAGGAGAGAGAGAGAGAGAGAGGATGGAGGGGGAAGAGGGGAGAGAGGAAGGAGGATAGAGAGGGGGGGAGAGGGGTGGCCGGTGTGACGTGCAGGTGTGAATTATTCATCTCTCTTTCCTCTCTCCCCTCCCTTTCTCTCCCCTCCTTCCTTCTCCCCTCTCCTCTTTCGCCCCTCATTGTTGTGTCTACGTCAGGTAGCCCTTTTCTCCCCCCCCCCTCCTTTCCCTCACTCTGTATCTATTACTCGTTCTCTTGTTGGACTTTCTTTGTTGATTCATGTGTTTGTTGGTGTTTTGTTTTGTTTCTTTTGCCGTTTTAGATGTTGTTTTCATGTTATTTTTGTTGTTTTTTGTCACTTTTATTTTTTTAACGATCTGCGTTATTAGTTCTCTTTTTCTTCACTTCTTTTCTTCTTCATTTCATTTGTCATCATTGTTTGTTTGTTTCGTCGTCTATTTTTTAACTACGAATGAAAAATAACGATAATATTAAAAGAAAACAAAAATCCCAATAGCAACAACACATACATTACAACACACCAGCCGACCGCATCGCAATCTTCAATCCATTCACAAAAAAAATAGATAAAATAAATAAATAAATAAATGGCCGTCTCTATCCTTTCAAATACGACCACCATTTTAACCGATGCACTCACAGCCAGGACACAGCACCGGCCACCCTCATCCGTCATCGCCTTTGATTCAGAGTTCAAACGAAAACCAACCTTATGGTGTTTACAAATGCGAGCAAGCAATAAGTGATGATAGAACATGCACACTCACGCACCTAACAGTCGCACCTTCACACGCGTGCTTGCAGTACTCACATACGCGCATGCACACGTACAAGCACGCAAAACATACATATGTATGTATATGTGTATACATACATACATACATACATACATACATACATACATACATACATACATACATACATACATACATACATACATACATACATACATACATACATACATACATACATACATTCATACACATATACACATACATACATACATACATTGAAAGAGAGAGAGAGAGAGAGGGAAGGGGCAGACAGACAAAGACAGAGACAAACAAACAGACAAACAGACAGAGACAAACAGACAGACATACGACTCCGCGCGTTTCATCCCCGTTCCCTTCCGCCCGAACGGACCCCGACGCCGCAGAGGTCACGAACGGGGCAGCGCGGCCTCGTTCGTCAGCCACACCGCCGTTCGTGGACCGATACACCCGTTCCTCCTGCTGCTCGTATCCCTTGAATTATTCATCTGTGTCACTTTTATTCTCGGGACCGTTATTTATGCTGTTGTTTTTATTCTTTGTTTTGTGCATGTCTTTTAATTCATACATTTTATTTATTTATCTATTTTTTTACTTTTTTTTGTTTATCTTTTTTTAAATTACGGTATCGTTTGTTATTGAAAGAGAGAGAGAGAGGGGAGGGGAAGGGAATAGAGGGAGGGAAGACTAGGAGGGGAGAGAGGGAAGGAGGGAAGGGGAGAAGAGAGGGGAGGGAAGGAGGGAAAAGGCGAATGACGGATAGAGAGTGTAATAGGGTGACGGAAGCGAGGAAATAGGAAGGAATATGAAGCGTGTGGAAGGAAACAAGGAGGAGAGAGATGAAGAGACAAACATGTATAGAAAAGGTGGGAGAAGATATAGAAAAGAGAAGATAAGATGGAAGAGAGAGAGAGATAAACAGACAGAGAAGTGAGACATACAGTAAGAAAGGCTGAAACCGAAATAAATGACGACTAGACACAAACAAACAAACAAAAACAGAACTCATGCTATGAAGACCAAAACACGCACTCAAAAACACCACATACTCTTGAAGACTCAATACATTTTCAACATCAAATAATTTCCCTTGATATCACCTTATCTGACCTCCCCCTTAATATGACGCTTGCAAAGATCGACTCCCGAGGCACTTAAAAGGTCAAGGAAATACTATAAAGGGTGATAAAGGTCATACTAGGTCGCGATGAGAGACAGATCAGGTCAGACGTACTCCCCTATGCAGATCGGTTACAGAACCAAATCTATAACAAAGTGGACGGCAAACAGCGGACGTTGGCGATCGATAGAATGCATAAAAATAGATTATAGATTGGATCCAGCACATAAAGGAAAGTTTAGGGAGAGATAAAAACGGAATAAAAGAGGATTCAGAGATTATCTGAAAGGGAAGGGAGGAGCCGAGTGATAAATCCAAATATAGGAGGGTAGATAGAGGTAATATTTAACGGCCTTTGGAATAGAGGATAATTGCGGAGAAAGAAAGATTGATAAACTTGGAAATAGACAGACAAAGATATACTGCGGGATTACATGTTCTATATCTGCCTGAATGTAAGAAGGTTTGATATAAGATTATTGAAAGGATGGGATTTTCATTCACGTATAGATATGAGAGGGAGGAGACGGAGAGGAGAGGAGGAGGAAGAAGAAGAAAGGAATAGGAGGAGGAGGCGAAGAAGAAGAAGAAGGAGGAGGAGGAGGAGGAGGAGGAGGAGAAGAAGAAGAAGAAGAAGAAGAAGAAGAAGAAGAAGAAGAAGAAGAAGAAGAAGAAGAAGAAGAAGAAGGAGGAGGAGGAGGGAGGTGGTGATGGTGCTGATAATGATGATGTTGATGATGATGAAGGAGAAGAAAAAGAAGAGAGAGGAGGTAGGAACAGAAAAAAGAGAAACAGAGAAAAAGAAAGACACAGACAGACAAACAAACGGCGACTGAGAGACAGGCAACAAGACCAAACCAAGCGAGAGGCCCAACCCCCTTAACCCCCTCCCCCGCGTGGACAGCGGCGTCGACCGGAGCGCAACGCGGCGGCGACTCACTCCGTCAGCGATGGCCACTGACAGACACTCCCGCCGGCGGCTCCCTAGGCAGCCCGGGCCGCCGAGGCACGTGAATAATGAGTGCCTAAGGACAGTCCGCTTGCCTTGGCGGTCTTACACATTTGCACGTATATTCACATACACACGAACGCACGCACGCACACACATGCATATATATATATATATATATATATATATATATATATATATATATATATATATATATATATATATATATATATGTGTGTGTGTGTGTGTGTGTGTGTGTGTGTGTGTGTGTGTGTGTGTGTGTGTGTATGCAGATATATATTTATAGATAGATAGAATGATAGATAGATAATATATATATATATATATATATATATATATATATATATATATATATATATATATATATATATATATATATATATATATGTATATATATATATATATATATATATATATATGTTTTTAGGTGACTATATATATATATATATATATATATATATATATATATATATATATATATATATATATATATATATATATATATATATATATATATATATATATATATATATATATATATATATATATATATACATATATTTACTTTTATATAAATATGCATACATATACGCACTTACACACGCCATAAATATGCAGGCGAGCTCTCCCGCATGAACCTCCCCGCCGCCGCCGCGCCTCCATTCCCTCCGCCGCAACTCCGCCTTTCATAACATCGATTCCCAATTCATAGCAAAACCTTCAATAATGACGACGACTTTATACTGCAGATCCTGTGTTCAATAATCAAAAGGAGATAGAGATTATTTAATACGTCCGGTTTGCGAGTGGTTGGCGTGTGCGTGCGTTGTGTCCGGTTGCCGAGATGCAGGAAGTTCGTTATCCGAAGTCATTTTTTGTAGCCGTTTGTAGTATATGGTTTGTCGTAATGTGGGGTTTCGATGTGTATGAGCGTCGTTACTGAATTATTCTCTCGTTAATTTGTATTTATGTTTTTTTTTTTTTTTATTGTTTTTTTTTTTTTTTTTTTTTTTTTTTGAAAATGGCCAATACATGTGGAAGTACATGTTATGTATAATGGGTGTAGGTATTGCTATTATCCTCTATTATCATAATTATTATCATCAGGTGCAGTAGTAGTTGAAATTGTTGTTTTGGCAATAGAAGTTCTATTATCATTATAATTTTCATCCTCATTATTATTATCATGATCATTAACATTATTATTATTATGATCATCATTAACATTTTTATTATCATAATCTTCATGCTTTTTGCTATCATCAACATCACCATTTTTACAATCAGTACTATTTACCCTTAATAATATCATTATCATTAACCAATCATCACTCTAACATCAAGAAAATACTTCATTCAATTCCACAGCATATGCAGATACTATAAATAAAAAAGTATACATACAAAGGCAAACAATACACACACGCACACGCACACACACACACACACATACACATACACACACACACACAAACACACACACACACACATACAAACCAATCAAAATATACATACAAAGGCAAACAACACACACACACACACACAAACAAACACACACACACACACACGTACACACACACACACACAAAGGTAAAGTAAACACGCGGCTGAACATGTAACACCAGCGCTCGTCTTTTTGTTCGGGCTCCGCGGAGGATCCCTGAAAGAGCCTCTATGCATGTATTCATCGCGGGCTTCTGGAGTGGGCCATGGAGTGCCCGGTTCTTGTGGGAGTCATACAGGTGAGAAATGCCTTAAGAGAGAGGTAAGAGTAACTGAGGGGAGGGAGTGGGAAGGGTAGAAGGGGGGTGTGGGGGGAGAAGGGTGGAGGGGGGATGGTGGGAGTAGGAAGGAGGGTGGATAGGGGTGGGAGGGAGGGTGGATGGTGGGAGGGAAGGAGGGAGGGGGGTGGGAGGAAGGAGGGGTTGGGGTGGGAGGAGGGTGGATGGTGAGAGAGGGAAGGAGGAAGGAGGGTGAATGGTGGGAGAGGGAAGGAGGAGGGTGGGGATGAAGGGGGTATGAGTGGTGGACGGGGAGGGCAGAGGGAAGGAAAGAGGAGGGGGAGAAGGAAGGAAGGAGGACTTGGGAGGGGGATGGGTGAGGGGAAGAGGGATGGAAGGAGAGGGGGAAATGAAGGGGAAAAGAGAAAATGAGGGGTAAGGAACGAGGGATAGATTGGAGAGAGAGAAAAAAAAAATGGAAGAGAGATGACGAGAATAAAAGAAGAAGAGGAAAGCTAAGAAGAAAAGGGAATAAAATTGAAAAAAAAATCAAAGAGTAGATGAGAGGGAGAAGAAGAAGAAAATGAAGGAAAGGGGAACAAGGAAGACCGAGAAGGAGAAAGGAAGTTGAGGAAGCTTACCCTCCTTCCCCTCGTGTCCACAGGGTCTTAGAATGCGAAATTTCCTGTTGCTTTGGACTCGCTCCGTTAAATATGTATCTATATATGTTGTTGCTGTTACTCTTTGTTTGACGCAATGGACAAAGTTGGTTTGGCTTTGTTGGTTGTTGGTTTGTTAGTTTGTTGATTGATGGGTCACGGTTTATTATTATTTTAGTTTTATCAACATATTCAGTAGCATTGTTACTATCACCATCATGATCATAACGATCATTATTATTATCAATATTATTATCGCCATCATCATCTTGTTATTGTTACTATTATCATGATCTTAGATAAAGTTATTCATTATTGCTATGGTTTTGCCCGTTTGTTTTTAAATATATGTCTATTTGTTAAAAAAGATATAAATCTTGCTAACAATTGACAACCCTACATGCTTTCCCCAGATTCCACCTATAATTCTTTCTTTCTATCTTTCCGTTCCTTTCATCTCTCGTTTCTCTCTCTCTCTCTCTCGTTCTCTCTCTCCCTCTCCCTCTCTCTCTCACGCTCAGCCTCAGCCTCAGGCTCTCTCTCTCCCTTTCCCTTTCCCTCTCCAACCCCCCTCCCCCTCCTTCCTTCCCTCCCTCTCCCTCTCCTCTCCCTCTCCCCTCCCCTCCCCTCCCCCTCTCCCTCTCCCTCTCCTCCATCTGTACCACGAGTCCTCCCTGGGCGATAAAAAGGGGCGGAGTTTCTCAACTATTGTGAATTACTAAATGTCTTGTTCGCACTTCGGCACACTGCTGGTTGTGTGCGTTTGTGTGAGGTTGTGTGTATGTGTGTATGTGTGTGTGTGCGTGTGTGTGTGTGTGTGTGTGTGTGTGAGTGTGAGTGTGTGTGTGTGTGTGTGTGTGTGTGTGTGTGTGTGTGTGTGTGTATGTGTGTATGTGTGTGTGTGCGTGTGTGTGTGTGTGTGTGTGTGTGTGAGTGTGAGTGTGTGTGTGTATAACAATGCTTTATTTGTTGTTTTTGGATTTTTTTCTCTCCCTCACTCTTTTTTATTCTTATACTTATCTCCTTCCTCCCTTCACACATTCTTCTCCCTCTCCGTTTCCTTCCATCTCATTCCCATTCTGTCTCTCTTCTTTCTCTCTCTCTCTCTCTCTCTCTCTCTCTCTCTCTCTCTCTCTCTCTCTCTCTCTCTCTCTCTCTCTCTCTCTCTCTCTCTCTCTCTCTCTCTCTCTCTCTCTCTATCTATCTATCTATCTATCTATCTATCTATCTATCTATCTATCTTTCTTTCTTTCTTTCTCTTTATCTACCTCTATCTATCTGTCTATCTTCCTCCAAGACGTTCGAACGCAGTCTTTGTAAGTGTAAATATTAGATGCTTCCTTTCCACACCAGAAGCACAAACAGAAATAACGAAAAAAATGATAGAAATGTACTTTTTCATTATTTAAGTTAGGAGGAGGGGGAGGGGAGAAGATAGAGATAAATAGAGAGAGCGGGAGGAAGGTAGGTAGATAGATTGAGATAGAGGGGAGGATACTGAAGAGGGAGGGAGGGAGAGAGGGAGAGAGAGAGAGAGAGAGAGAGAGAGAGAGAGAGAGAGAGAGAGAAGAGAGACAGAGACAGAGACAGAGACAGAGACAGAGACAGAGACAGAGACAGAGACAGAGACAGAGACAGAGACAGAGGGGGGAAGCTGAGACAAAAACTGAGCCAAAATACAAAAACATAGAAAACTAATGAGAGACAGAAATACAAACATAGATAAAAAAAAAACAGCATAGAAAAGAAAATAAAAGGACAGAAAAGACAAACACACAGACAGACAGACAGACAGACAAAGCCGGGCGGATATCAACAAAGTGGATTAGGTGTCAGCGTCTATCAATTTCTAAAGCGGTTGTCCAAGTTTCCTCCAAGTTCTGGACTGCAAATGTCGTAACATGGATTGAGTCCTGCGTCGGCTCGGCTCCAATAATTCAGTGTTGTCCGGCCGGTCCCTGTACATTGTTGTATGAAGAGTGTGTGTGAGGAGGTGGGGGGAGGGGGGAAAGGGGGTGGATGGGGTATGTGAGGGAGGGGGTTGTGGGGGAAGATGGGGTTTGGTGAGGTATGTCAGGGAGGGGGTTGTGGGGTTGTACATTTTTGTATGAAGTGTGTGTGTGTGAGGAGGTGGGGGAGGGGGAAAGGGGGTGGTTGGGGTTTGGTGGGGTGTGTGTGGGAGGGGGGTTGTGGGGTTGTACATTGTTGTATGAAGTGTGTGTGAGGAGGTGGGGGAGGGGGAAAGGGGTAGATGGAGTATGTGTGGGAGGGGGTTGTGGGGTTGTACATTGTTGTATGAAGTGTGTGTGAGGAGGTGGGGGAGGGGGGGAAAGGGGGTGGATGGGGCTATGTGAGGGAGTGTGTGTGTGGGGGCAGGATGTGGGGGAAGGGGGGAAAGGGGTTTGGATGGGGTTTGTGAGGGAGGGGTTGTGGGGCTGTACATTGTTGTATGAAGTGTGTGTGTGAGGAGGTGGGGAAAGGGGGTGGATGGGGTATGTGAGGGAGGGGGTTGTGGGGCAGATGTGGAGGAAGGGGGGAATGGGGTTTGGTGGGGTATGTGAGGGAGGGGGTTGTGGGGCTGTACATTGTTGTATGAAGTGTGTGTGTGAGGAGGTGGGGAAAGGGGGTGGATGGGGTATGTGAGGGAGGGGTTGTGGGGGCAGATGTGGAGGAAGGGGGGAATAGGGGTTTGGTGGGGTATGTGAGGAAGGGGGTTGTGGGGCTGTACATTGTTGTATGAAGTGTGTGTGTGAGGAGGTGGGGGAGGGGGAAAGGGGGTGGATGAGGTATGTGAGGGAGGGGTTGTGGGGCAGATGTGGGGAAGGGGGATAGGGAGTTTGGTGGGGTATGTGAGGGAGGGGGTTGCGGGGGAAGGGAAATATACATACGCGTATGCGTGTACTACAAGTAAAAAAAAATAAAAATCCAAAACTTCATTTCT
Source organism: Penaeus vannamei (assembly GCF_042767895.1). Taxonomy (NCBI): domain Eukaryota; kingdom Metazoa; phylum Arthropoda; class Malacostraca; order Decapoda; family Penaeidae; genus Penaeus; species Penaeus vannamei. The sequence continues at coordinate 22,749,586 of NC_091549.1, forward strand.
TTTGCATTTCTCCCCCCTTCTTCTTTCCTCTCTCTCTCTCTCTCTCTCTCTCTGTCTATCTATCTATCTATCTATCTATCTATCTATCTATCTATCTATCTATCTATCTATCTATCTATCTATCTATCTATCTATCTATCTATCTATCTATCTATCTATCTATCGACGTTCGAACGCAGAAAAAAAAAGAAAAAAAAAAGTAAAACGACCACCAACCCACCAGACTGACTCACATCGCCCAAAATTTACGAAATATCAAACGAGCCAATTATCCATTTACGATCGCTCGTGGTTGTTTATGCATCGGCGATATTACGGAATTATTGGTCGTTGTAGTAACTTCCGGCGCTTTGCTCATTACGAATTGAGAAGTGTGAATGCGCCGAAGGGAGGGAGGAGACGCCAAGGCACCTGTGGCAGACCCAATTAAGGAGTCTTGATAATTAATAATCTCCCTCTTGTTTTCCGTCACCAAATGTATTAGTCATTTAGATGTAATTTCTCTCTCTCTCTTTCTCTCTTTCTCTTTCTCTTTCTCTTTCTCTTTCTCTCTCTCTCTCTCTCTCTCTCCCTCTCCCTCTCCCTCTCCCCCTCTCTCCCTCTCCCTCTCCCTCTCCCTCTCCCTCTCCCTCTCCCTCTCCCTCTCCCTCCCCCCCTCCCTCTCCCTCTCCCTCCCCCTCTCCCCTCCCCTTCCCTTCCCCTCCCCCTCCCCCTCCCCCTCTCCCCTTCCCCTTCCCCTTCCCCTTCCCCTTCCCCTTCCCCTTCCCCTTCCCCTTCCCCTTCCCCTTCCCCTTCCCCTTCCCCTCTCCCTCTCCCACTCTCTCTCCTGACTTTGACTCTCTCTCTCTCTCCTTTTATCTCCCCCCCATTCCGGCCCCCCTTCTTCTCCCAAGCGACGGCGAAAGCAAGACAATAATAATTATTTGCCATCGTCTCGGAGACCTCCTGAAGGTGCGTCAGAAGCTTGAATTAAACAGGTGGGTCAGTTCCTCAGGTGGGGGAGAGAGGGGGGGGGAGGGCCGGGGTCTGATCATTTATTAGTCCTCCTGTCACTCTCCTCCCCCTTTCTCGGCCTTCTCCCTTCCTCCTCCCCCTCTTCCCTTTGCTCCTACTTGTATTCTCCTTTCTTGTTCCTCTCCTCCTCTCTCCTCTCTGTCTTCGCTTTATCTGATCCTTTATTCGTCTTCCTGTCACTTTGCTTGTTCTTTTCTCTTTTCTCCCCCTTTGTCTTCCCTTTATCTGGTCCTTTATTTGTCTGTTCGGCATTTTCTTCTCCCCTCCCCACCCACCTTTTCTTCTCTCCTCTTCTCTTCTTTGTCTTTCGCTCTCCCTCTTCTTGTTTCTCTTTCGTCTTCTCGGCATTCAGTAATTTTAAGAAAAGAAGAAAAAGAACTCAGAGTTATAACAACAATATATTGTTTATTATCATTTTTATTTCATTTCATTTTTTATCAAATCCTATTCTTCTATTCTCTCTGATTATATTCCCATTAATTTTGTCATTATTCTCTATTTTCTTCATTCACCCTTTTTATCATTTCCTGACTCTACTTCCTTCTGATATTTTCTTTTCGTTTTGTTTTCCTGTGTCATCAAAATCATTTTGATGATAATAATAGTCAACCTAATATACTTTAAAAATGTATTATAATTATTTGTAGCATCACAATCATGAATAAAATAAACAGGTGGATAAATGAATAACACTAACAAAACAGGAATAAATATAATGTGAGAGATGATCCACATTTACTAATTTCTCTCCTGAGTTATTCATTCACTCTTTCACTGATTTCCTTATTCATTTAATTTCTTCATTCATTTCCTCATTTCTTCATTCATTTCCACATTCACTAATGTACACATATATCTTCTTTTATTCCCTCTTCGTCGTTTCACAAATGGATAGAGAGGGGGAGGGGGAGACAGAGGGAGAGAGAGAGAGAAATAAAAAGAGAGAGAGAAAGAGAGAAAGAGAGAGAGAGAGAGAGAGAAAGAGAGAAATAAAAAGAGAGAGAGAAAGAGAGAAAGAGAGAGAGAGAGAGAGAGAAAGAGAGAGAGAGAGAATGAAAGAGAGAGAAAGGGAGGGAAAGGAGTTGCAAGGAAAAAATATAAAACGAGATAGTAAGAGAAAAGATGGATAAAGAGAGAGAGAGGATGAAAGAAATAAAAAAAAAATCAGTTTCTCACTAAAGCATAAGCCTCAACAATGAACACTTGTTACAATCGCCTTGAAAATATTAATGAAAAATAACACCTCTCTAAATCACTCGAAGTGTCACACAATAATGATAATAATAACTGAACAAACCTCATTCCATATAAAAAACTCCCATTTATAATTCACTCCAAGTGTACAAAAAAACGGAAGATATTAATTTTTAAAATCTAAAAAAAAACTCACTCCACAAGCAATATAATAAAAAAAAAATACCCCCCTTTTAACTTACCCTAAAGTGTTAAAAAAAAGAAAGAAAGAAACATCTTAACCCACTCTTTGTTGAAATAATAACCATACCAAGCTTTTTCTGCGCCTCCTTAATCAGAGGAACACGCCCCCAACCGCTCTTCTGGAGGAACAAAGAGACACCCTGTGGACTTGACACATCGGTTGACACGACAAAAATGACACCCGGTGACATGCCTGGAGTTCTATCGGGGTGTTTATACCTCTTTCGATATTCTTGGGAGGTATATGGGGGTGGGGATGGGTGTGTGTAGGGGAGGGGAGGGTGTAGGAGGAGGTGTATGTTTGAAGGGAAGGGTGTTTGTGTGTGTGTGTGGGGGGGAGAGGGGGGGATGTGTGTTTGTGTGTGGGAGGGGGTTGGGTTTGATTGTTTGTGTGTGTGGGAGGGGGTTGGGTTTGATTGTTTGTGTAAGTGTGATCATTTGCGTGCGATTTTCTCGCGTTCTTTTCTTTATCCTTTACCTTCTAGTTCCGCATCCTTTTTCCTTTTTTTTCTCCTCCTCCCTTTCCTTTTCTATTACCTCTCTCCCTCCCTCCTACTGCATCTTCTCTCTTCAAACTCCCCCACACTTCCTTCCTCTCCTACACCTCCTCCCTTTTACTCCCTCTTTCCTCATTCCCTCCCTCGTTCCTCCCCTCTCCCTCCTCCCTCCTTCCCACACGCCTTCCCACACTCCCTCCCCTTCCTTCCACTCTCTCTTTCTTCCCCCTCTCCCACCATCCCTTCTATCACCCCCACCCTCTCTATCCTCTCCCTCCCTCCCTCCCTCCTTCAGTTCCCTTCCCACCCTCCCTACCTCCTTACCATCTTCTCACCTCCCTCAAGCCGCCCTCCCTCCATCCATCCCTTCCCACCCTCCCTCCCTCCCTTCCCTCCCTCCTCCCCCCCATTCTCTCCCCCCATCTTCTCTCACCTCCCTCAAGCCGCCCTCCCTCCCTCCCTCCCTCCCTCCCTCCCTCCCTCCCCCACCCTCTCCCTTCCCTTCCCACCCTCCCCACCCATCCCTCTCCCTTCCCACCCTCCCTCCCTTTCCCTTCCCACCCTCCCTCCCTCCCTCCCTCCCTCCCCCACCCTCTCCCTTCCCTTCCCACCCTCCCCACCCCATCCTCTCCCTCCCCACCCTCCCACCCACCCACCCTTCCCTCCCTCCCACCCCACCCACCTTCCCACCCTCCCTCCCTTCCCTTCCCTTCCCACCCTCCCTACCTCCTTACCATCTTCTCGCCTCCCTCAAGCCGCGTGTTTAATTGAGGGGGACAAGGGCCCTTCGCCGCGGCCAGGGAGAGGCCCTGCCTAAGACATCAGCGGCTCTGCTCTTGATATACATAAGGCATGGTCCCGCTGCGGAGGTTGAGTCTTGTCTTACACTCGACGTCGCCTTGAATATTGCAGGGCTATGGGCACCTCGCGGTCGATCGGGTGAGAAGGAGGAGAGGGAGAGAGAGGGAGAGGGAGAGGAGGAGGAGAGGGAGAGAGAGGGAGAGAGGGTGAGAAGAAGAGGAGAGAGAAGGGGTGAAGAAGGGGAGAGAGAGAGGGTGAGAAGAAGGGGAGAGAGAGAGGGTGATATGAGAAGAGAGAGGGCGTGAAGAAGGAGAGGGAAGAGGGTGAAGAAGAGGAGAGAGAGGGGTGAAGAAGGAGAGGAGTGAGAGGGTGGGAAGAAGGGGAGAGAGAGTGAGTAGAAGGGGAGAGAGAGGGGAGAGAAGAAGGGGAGAGAGAGAGGGTGAGAAGAAGAGGGAGATTGAGACAGTGAGAGAAGGAAGGTGAGAGAAGGGTGAGAGGGTGGAGAGAAGATGAGAAGAAAGAGAGAGAGAAAAAAGAGAGGGTGAGACAGATAGGGTGAAAAGAAGGGAGAGAGAGAGGGTGAAAAGAAGGGAGAAGTGGAGGGAGGGTGAGAAGAAGAGGAGAGGGAGCGGGCGAGAGAAGGGGTGAGAGAGTGAGAGGAAAGAGAGAGAGAGAGTGAGAGAAGGAGAGAAAGGGTGTGGGAAGGAGGGAGGGGGAGAGCAAAAGAGGAAGGAAGGGAAGGGGAAGCGAAGGGTGACAGATGAGAATAAGAGGAGAGAGGGAGGAAAGGTAGATTCAGAGAAGGGAAAGGAGAGGAAGGGAGTGGTAGGGAGGAGAGAGAACGGGAGAAGGGTATATAGAGAAGGAGGGAGGAGTGAGAGAGAGAGAGAGAGAGAGAGAAGAGAGAGAGAGAGAGAGAGAGAGAGAGAGAGAGAGAGAGAGAGAGAGAGTATATAGAGAGAGGGGGAGAGAGAGAGAGAGAGAGAGAGAGAGAGAGAGAGAGAGAGAGAGAGAGAGAGAGAGAGAGAGAGAGAGAGAGAGAGAGAGAAGCAGCCAGAGCCAGCCCAGAGAAAGGACAGGGAGAAAGACGGAGACAGACACAGACAGAGAAAGGGAAAGAAAGACTTGCAAAACATTCCACCAGGAGCCAATAAGTACTCAGAATTCCTGGAAATAATACATTCCCGTTTTCCTATTCTTCCTTTCTTTCCATTTTGTTTCTTTTCCTTTTCCTCTTTTGTCTTCTTACAGTAAGGTTCCAACTCGTCTTTTCACTCTTTCAATCTTTCTTTACTTTGTTATTCGTAAACTTTCGGACAGAAAATGATCATTCTTATTTTACTCAACAGAACAGATAGCTGAGCAATATCTTTCCCATAACCATCATGGCAGAAAAATATAATACAATCAAAACGAATATTTTAAAAAAATGTAATCAAATAACGATATACAAGTTCGACAGTCACAAGGGAAAAAATCTTTGTAATGAAAAAATAAAATAAAATTTAAAAAAATCAAATAAAATGTTAAAATACAGAACCATCATGATCAATTAACAACCTCAGATAACAGTTAATCACATGAATCCTTTCGTAATCACAAAAAATATATGATACAGTTATAAGAATGTTTCCATAGAAAATTCACAACCACAGCAGATCCAGAAGCAGCGACAAGACAGACACACGCAAACACACGCACACACAGATCAAAAGCAGCACTGCATAGGACAAGCAGAGCTCCCTCCCCCTCTCCTATCCCCCATTTCCTCCGCTACCCCCCTTCCCCTGTCCACACTCTTTCACCCCCTTCCCTCTCTCTCCTTGCCATCACCCCTCCCTTTTCTCTCCCTGCCATCAACCCCTTCCAACCCCCTCCCTCTATCCCCCTCTCTCCCTGCCACCAAACCCTCCCCTTCCACCTCTTCCCCCTCCCCCTTACACCTTCCCTCTCTCCCCCTACCACCACCCTTCCACCTTCCCTCTCTCCCCCTACCACCACCCCCTTCCACCTTCCCTCTCTCTCCTAGCACCACCTATCTCCCCCCTCCCCCCTGTCACCACCCCCTTCCAACCCCCTCCTTCCAACCTCCCCTCTCAACACCCCCTCCCACCTCCAACCACCCCCTCCCTCCTCCCCCCCCCCCCCTTCCAGCGCGCGGCCTGCTCCAACCTCCAACCGTTCGCCAGCCATCCATCACTATTACGGCAAACACCATAATTATTCGCTGGTAGTCTAAAGGGGGAGAGAGAGAGGGGTGGGGGCGGGGGGAGGGGGGGATGAGTTAGCGTGCAGGCAAACCAAATCGATGCAAAGTTGGAGGCGGGCGGCAAAAGCGCGGGTTTTCTGCCGACGACCCAGCCAAGCAAAGTTGAAGTCCTGCCGCCGCCGCCGCCGCCGCCGCCATGCCGTGAGTCAGCGGCCGCTCAGCATGCACCGCTCAGGGTCGTTGTGTTTTGTTATTTTTTTATTCGCTTTTCTCTCTTTTTTTCGTCGTCTTCAATTTTTTTATCTTTTCTTCTTTTTCTTCTATGTTTTCTTTTCTCATTTTCCTTCTCCTTATCCTTCTTTCCATTTTCCTTCTTTTCCTTTGGTCCTATTTTCATCTACTACTAATGCTACTGTTGTATGATCTTCCTTTTTTTACCACCTCCTTATTCTCTTCTTCTCTCTCCTTCTCCCTCAATTCATTTTACCTTTTCTTTTCCTCCTACTCCTCTTCCTCCTCCTCCCTCCTCCTTCTCCTCCCTTCTCATTCTCCTTCTCCCTGCATTCTCCTCCCTTCTTCCCCCTTCCTCTCCTCCTCCCTTCTTCCCCCTCCTCCTTCTCCTCCTTCCTCCTCCCTCCTTCTCTTCCCTTCTCCCCCTCCTCCCTCCCTCCTCCTCCTCCCTACTCTCTTCTCCTCCTCCTCCTTCTCCTCCTTCTCTTCCCTCCTCCTCCTCCTCCCTTCTCCCTCCCTCCCCCTTTTCCTCCCTCTTCCTTCTCCTCCCCCCTCCTTCCTCCTCCTCCTCCACCCTCCTTCTCCTCCCTCCTCCACCCTCCTTCTCCTCCCTCCTCCTTTTCCTCGTAATCTTCTTCCTCCTCCTATTTTAGGCTTTGTCATGTCTGCGATCTCTAATGCCCTTTTTGGATGAACGATCACTCTCGGCGTTTTATTTCGACGAGAGAAAGATTTTTGAATTCTGAATATTTTTTTTCTTTTTTCTAAGTAAAGAGAGAGGGAGAGAGAGAGAGAGAAAGAAAGGAGAAAGAAAGAGAGAGAGAGAGAGAGAGAGAGAGAGAGAGAGAGAGAGAGAGAGAGAGAGAAGTAGATAGATAGATAGCGAGAGAGAGAGAGAGAGAGAGAGAGAGAGAAAGAAAGAGAGAAAGAAAGAGAGAAAGAAAGAGAGAGAGAGAGAAGGAGACACAGAGAGAGAGAGAGAGAGAGAGAGAGAGAGAGAGAGAGAGAGACAGAGAGAGAGAGAGAGAGAGAGAGAGAAAGAGAGAGAGAGAGAGAGAAGGAAAGACCGGATCTCTCTCCTTCATTTAGAATGCTTACAAAGCGAATATTGCTCAAATGTAGCGATAGTGAGCGGAAGCCGCTACGTCTCATATCAACGCTAAAAAGTGCATATTGGCGCGCGAGTGTGTCACGCTCACAGGGGATCCTTCATAATAATAAATTCAGGAATGGTTGACAGTAAGATAAAGAGAGGAAAAAGAAAGAAAGAAGGAAAAAAAAAAAGCGACATGAGATATAACTTTGATGATCCGCTATTTTTTGTCTTTTTGAAGATTCGCTTTGTCAGGACTAACAAAGATGATTATTAGTTTTCGCAAAAATTGGTAAGCAGCTGACTAAATCGTTGCCAATTATAACGTAATAAGCACACTGCGGTTCTCGGTTCGCTTTTGTCTCGGATTTCGTTGCAGATATTTTTTCTTCTTCGTCGAGCGGGTTCTTTTGTAGGGAACTAAAGTCTCTTAGAATATTATCATAATTTTTTTTTTTTTTTTTTCGTGTCTATTGATATCGATTTTTCACTTCTTTAAGCATGAATGGGATTATCGTTTTTTTCTTTCTCTCTTTCTTTCTTTCTTTTTTTTCTTTCTTTTTTTTTTGATAGGAAATATAGGCCTACTTTTGTCGACTTTCCCTGTCTCTTATTAGCGTAACGGCCACACGCAACCGCAATCCAATCAGCAAATCCAGGCGACAAATCCAATCACGAAGCGAATCCCTCTGCGAATCCATCAATATTCGATCCCCCTCCCCCCCTTCACCCCCCACCCCCACCCCCAGCCCGTAAAAAAAATACCAAAAAAATAAGTACCGAGGTAACCTTTCGCAACGCAGATTCTCGAGTCATGCCAACATACCTTCAAACACTTCCTCAACATGATCCCTTTCCTTCCCCTCCATCCAATTCTTTTTCCCTCCCTCCCTCCCACCTTCCCTCATTTTTTCCCTCCCTCCCACCCATCCTCCCTCCCTCCCTAACGCCTTCCCTCACGCCTTCTCTCCCTCCCTCCCTCCCCACCTTCCCATCCCTCCCTTCTTCCCACTTTCCCTCCCCTCCCTTCCCTCCTATCCCTCCTATCCCTCCCTTCCTCCCCACCTTCCCCCCCTCCCGCCCTCCCCTACCCGCCCACCTCCTCAGCGCAACCCGCTTGCTCCATCCATGATGAAAGGCAATATTAAGGCTTTTGTACACCCGTGAGAAGGCGGCGGCCATACATCTGGCATGGCGACCGCCTCCCTGCACGTCCTGTTTCCTTGTCCCGTCTATAATGAAGGCGGGAAACCAGAGGACCCGGGCGCGCCGGGGGGCCGCCTCGCGAGCCTCCGCCTGCTGCATTCTTCACGTCCCTCAAGACTCGATCGCCGTC
>NC_091549.1:22768203-22793203 GCF_042767895.1 Penaeus vannamei
TGCGTGTGTGTGTGTGTGTGTGTGTGTGTGTGTGTGTGTGTGTGTGTGTGTGTGTGAGAGAAAGGAAGGGGGAAGAAAGAGAAATGATGAATGTATGTCGTGGTTAAATATCATAATTAAAACCTGCTGAAAATTCATACTGGTCGCATTTTCCTCCATGATACAAAAACCCGAGCACCATAAGCAGGGGCAGCGCCAAGCAGGCGACGAACTGAAGGGGAAAGCAGGCAAGCAAACAGAAGCATAGAACAGGGAAGCAGGAAAGAACAAGAAACAAGCGAGAAAAACAATCAGACGAAAATGAAGGAAAGGTGAAACCAGACGCAAAAAAAAGTAATAAGGCAGTACAAAGCAAGCAAACAAACAAACAGAAAGAAAATAAGAAAACCAAACGAACGAAAAAGCAAGTGAAGATGGAAGCAAGCGCACAGGACCCTAGGGCGGGAGCAGGCAAAGCAGGCAGAGCATTCAAGCATTCAGGCAAGCAGACCCAGGTAGGCTCCGAGACGCGCCGGCACCAGCTGTTCCTCCTCGACGACTAATCGGGCGCTCGCGTGTGACAGAGGTCTCATGGCCCGAGCATAAGGACCATGAATGGCCTCTGTGATGCGGGGCCACGGCTGTCCGCCAGAGAGATTATAGCCCTTTATTATTGACGTATGATGGCCTCTCTCGGGCGTTAGGGGCGGGTTTGCTGTGCCTCGAGGAGTCTGGGCTTGGATCTGCTCGCTCGCTCGCTCTCTCTCTCTCTCTCTCTCTCTTTCTCTATTTCTTCGTCTCTCTCTCTCTCTTTCTCTATTTCTTCGTCTCTCTCTCTCTCTCTCTTTCTTTCTTCGTCTCTCTCTCTCTCTTTCTCTATTTCTTCGTCTCTCTCTCTCTCTTTCTCTATTTCTTCGTCTCTCTCTCTTTTTCTCTATTTCTTCGTCTCTCTCTCTCTCTCTTTCTCTATTTCTTCGTCTCTCTCTCTCTCTTTCTCTATTTCTTCGTCTCTCTCTCTCTTTCTCTATTTCTTCGTCTCTCTCTCTCTCTTTCTCTATTTCTTCGTCTCTCTCTCTTTCTCTATTTCTTCGTCTCTCTCTCTCTCTCTCTCTCTCTCTTTCTCTATTTCTTCGTCTCTCTCTCTATCTTTCTCTCAATCTTCGTCTCTCTCTCTCGCTCTCTCATTTGCTTTCTCCCCTTTCGTTATCGTTTTGGTTCTCCCTTTCGTTATGTCTTTGATTCTCCCTTTTGTTATCTCTTTGCTTCACCCTTTTCCATTACTCTTTCGTTGTCTTTACTTTCTTTCTCCCTCGTTTTGTCTGTGTATGTTTGTGTCTTTTTCTCTTATTCTCTTTCGCTCAACCCCGTTCTTCTCTCTCACTCTCACTATCACTCTCGCACTTACTCTCACTCTCCCCCTCTCTCTCTCTCTCATTCTCTCTCTCCCTCTCTCTCCCATAGGTGGGCTTTAATGCTAATAATAGTGATAATGATGGTGATGATGATGATGATGATGGTGATGAGGATTACGAGTGATACCATGATTATGACCCATTATGATCATGATTATGACTATGATAATAATACTATTACTAATACTGGTACTAACATTACTACTGCTACTACTACTAATGATCATAATGATAGTAATAATAATGAATACAATAATGATAATGATAACAATAATAATAATGATAATAATCTTCATAATAATAATGATCTTAATGATAATAGCAACAATCATAATCATTATCATCATCATCATCATAATAATAATAATAGTAATGATAATATGATAATAATAATGATAATAATAGATAATAATGATAATAATAAAAAATAATGATAATAATAAATAATAATAATGATAATAATAACAACAACAATAAAATAATAAAAGAGAGAGAGAATATCAGAAAATGTGAACAAGACACAAATTCACATCCACTTGATCCAGTAATTACTAGTTATTCACATCCGCAACCCTTTCTCCGTCGTTCGCTCCTTCCTTCCTTCTTTCTTCCTTCTCCCTCTTCTTTTATCCCTCCTTTCTTCCCTATCCCTCTCCTGTCTCCCCTCCCCCTTCTCTCTTCTTCTCCTTTTCTTCCTTCCTTTAATTTATCTTTTTCCTTTTCCTCCTTTCCTTCGTGTCCATCTATTTTCCTCTTCTCCTTCTCTCCTCCTTTTCCCCCTTCTTTCACTCCCTCATCCTTCCTTCCTTCCTTCCTTCTCTCCTTCCCTTCGCCCTACCACTTCTCCCTCCTCTCCTCCTTCTCTTCCTCCTTCCCCCTTTCCTTCCTTCCTTTCCTCCCACCATCTCTCCTCCCTCCTCCTCCTTTTCCTCGCCCCTCCCTTTCCTCCTACCTTCCTTCCCTCCTCTCCTCTCCTCCCATCCCTCCTCCTCCTTCCCCCCTCTCCTCTCCTCTTCTCTCCTTCGTGGATTTACTGCGAGCGAAAACAAATTCGTGCGTGCATACAGGGAGAACTGGGGTGAGGGGAGGGGGGGAAGGGGGGAGGCGAAGAGATGAGGGGAGGGAGGGAAGAGGGGTTGTTGAGAACAGGGTATATAACAAGGAGAGAGGAAAATAACGAGGAAGGAGAAGAGGTTTAGACGAGATTTTTTTTTTCTAAGTCGAGGAAAAGGAAGGTCTTCAATATATGACTTTAAAAAAATTATATAAAAGAGGAGGGGTCTTCAATCATGTCAATTTAGGCCTATTCGGCAGGTCAAAGCAAGCAATACCGGGCGCCGGTCTACGAGGGGGGGGGAGGGAAGGGGGTTCTATAAGGCGGAAAGGGGAGGGGTGGGGAGAGGGGAAGGGGGTTCTATAAGGCGGAATGGGGAGGGGTGGGGAGGGGGAAGGGGGTTCTATAAGGCGGAAAGGGGGAGGGGTGGGGAGGGGGAAGGGGGTTCTATAAGGCGGCTAGGGGGAGGGGTGGGGAGGGGGAAGGGGGTTCGATAAGAGGGAAGACGGGCTGAGGATAGGGGAAGAGGAGGGAAGAGGAGGGAAGGACATCTGCCATCGCCACCGCTTCTGCCGCCGCTTCTGCCGCCGCCGCCGCCGCCTCCGTCTCGCGTTCGTGCAGCTAATACGATTTTCAATCTCGTGCGGCCCGTTGTTTGGGTCAAAATTCATGTCGAAAATCACATGTTTCGTTACAATTTGCTTGATTGACTGACGTTTCATAGCAGTGATTCATAAACCATTCCCCCCCCCCCCCCCCGAGCGCAATCACCGGCCGACGTCGCGAAATATCGATCCGAAAATCTGCAGAGAGCGGGGGGGGGGGGATTTTTCGGAATGGGGGGGAGGGGGGAAGGGAGGGAGGGATTGGGGGGAGGAAGGGAGGAGGATTGGGGGGAGGGAAGGGAGGGAGAGGATTGGGGGGTGGGAGGAGAGGATTGGGAGGGGAGGGAGGGAGAGGATTGAGAGGGGGGAAGGGAGGGAGGGGAGTGGGGATGCGAAGGATATGAAGAACCTAAATTAGAAACAAGGGGAGGAGTTAAATGGGGGGATAGGGGGGATACGAAGATGAAAAAATAAAAACGAGATTGAGAGAAAGAGAAAAAGAAAGAGAGAAAGAGAAAGAGACACAGCAGAAATGGACGAAGAGTTACATATTTCAATCTCCTTTCATGAAGCAGTTCCGAAATCCATCTATTTATCTATTTGTATTTATTTATCCATATCTATCTCTCTATCTATCTACGTACCTATCTGTGCATTTACATATCCATCTATCTATCTATTGTTTTTGGGAAGGTGGAGAGGAATTCTTGGAAAAAAATTAGAAAGAAAAATGCTTCAATCTTTGCTTCTCCTTGCTTCGTTTTTTGCTTCAATGTCCTTTTCCATCATCTTGCATCTCTTTATGTTTATCTTTTTTTATGTTTGATCTTCCATTGCGTGTGTTATGCCCATCGCCATTTTTAGGGCCTTTGTAGTCTTCAAATCCAGTTTATTTCTGTTATTTCTGGTTTGTTTATATTTCATATTTATTCTCCCCTCCCATTTCCCTCTTTTTATGTCCGTCTTTTTTGGTCTTTAACTTTTTTATATTTTCTTTATATTTTTTTCTTTGTTTTGATTTTTGTTTTGTTTTTGTTTTTCGTCTGTTTACCACCCTCTTCTCTCCGCCATTTTGTACGGCCGTCGGAACTCCTATAATACACAGCTCTGAATCCGGTCTCTTTTCTTTATCTTTTTATCTCCCGCCCCCCTTTTTTTTAGAACCCGCAGTCCGTTATTTACGCCTCCCCCCCCCCCACCCTCCCCAACCAAAATGCTCCGTCACTTACCCCGCGATTTCCACCTCCTTCACCTACTCCTCCGCGACGTCGCTCCGCCCGCACCGCCACCCGACATCAGGGTCCGCTCATCACCGTCATCTTTCCCGGCGCCGACTCACGACGACGACTCGCCGCCGCGCCCGACAAAGCTTAAAACCTTCTTATTCTACCCCTCATCTCTACCGGCGTCTACCGTCATCTACCGCCGGCAATCACCCTGCCAGCACGCGAAAATCACAGGCAAGAGAACCGCAGAAAAACACGCGCCAAAGGGGAGCACCGCGTCGACGACATAGATCCACATGGTACGTTCTCGACGACATGGATCCATGGGGTACGTTCTCGACGACATGGATCCACATGGTACGTTCTCGACGACATGGATCCACATGGTACGTTCTCGACGACATGGATCCACATGGTACGTTCTCGACGACATGGATCCACATGGTACGTTCTCGACGACATAGATCCACATGGTACGTTTTCGACGACATAGATCCACATGGTACGTTTTCGACGACATAGATCCACATGGTACGTTCTCGACGACATGGATCCATGTGGTACGTTCTCTCCCTCTCGTGCTCTCCTTCCCAGGGGAGTGGGTGTGGGAGAGGGAGGGAGTGGGAGAGGAAAAGGGAGGGAGGGTAGGAGGGAGTGGGAGAGGAAAAGGGAGGGAGGGTAGGTGGGAGTGGGAGAGGAAAAGGGAGGGAGGGAAGGAATGGAAGGAGGTAGGAAGGGAAGGAGGGAAGGAGGAAGGGAGGGAGGGAGGAAAGGAAGGAAGAAGGGAGGGAAGGAGAGAAAGAGAGAGAGAGAATCAAAAACAGAAACAGAAAAAGAAAAAGAGACGGAGACAGACAGACAAACGCAACGCAAACATCAACTTCTTGTAAAACGTAATACCAGGTGGTTACGAGTCCATCACCCCCCCCCCCCCCGCCCAAACCTCCACCTCCCACCCCACACACCCTTCCTAACCCCACCCCGCCCCTTTCCCACCCATTCCCACCCTCCTCACCCCACCCTCCCCACCCTACGAACGCCCCTCCCCCCTCCCCACCCTACGAACACCCCTCCCCCCTCCCCACCCTACGAACACCCCTCCCCTCCTTCCCCACCCAAAGAACACCCCTCCCCCCCTCCCCCCCCCCTCCACCCCTACCAATTCACTGCGAATTATTAATGTTTTAGAGGTCTTCGATGTGTATACTTTAGCCCGTGTGATTGCCGCCGATGTGCTTCTTGAGACGACTAATCCTGCGACTGTTTTTCACCCGCGTCGCTTAAGGTTTCTTTAGGGGGGGGAGGGGGAGGGGGGAGGGGGAGGGAGAGGGCCAAGAGGTCGAGGTAACGCGGAGATTTTTTTTTTTTTTTTTTTTTTTTTGAGGTTGAGGAAAAGCGTATAAGGTGGCTATCGAGGTTGGGATTATCACGATTAGACAAGAGGATAAGTGAAGATAGGATAAACAGGAGGACATATTTGGATATACGTACATGGACATACACTTACATGTACACACACAGATATACGTATACATACATACAGGTAAACACTCGTACACACACAAACATACATACATAGACCGTTTTTATAATCACAATAGCAAAAAAAATCACTCATGAGAAGCTGTTAAAAGCGAAATAGGGTCAAGACAGGAAGTTGCCAATCTAAAAAAAAAAAAAATGGCTGATGTGAAAATCTAGACTTCACATCTCGGCCGCGAAGATTTTAAGAAAATTAACTACAATTTAATGATCGTTTGTTCAATGTGTCTTCCAAAGCACTTTCTGTTGGACACTGGCTGAGTTTTATCGTAAAATTAGTCGACGTCTAACATTCAAATGAATAACTTTCACGAAAACGGAAACACGATTTCACGGGGCCCGTTTCGGTAAAAAAATAACAACAGTGACAAACAACAGAGACAGATAGACAGATAGACAGAGACAGACAGACAGACAGACAGACTAACAAAGAGAGAGATGGAGAGAGAGACAGACAGACGTATAGCAAAAATAATGAACTTCAAAACCAGATTCTGGGATGCTTGTCTCCTTCATCCGCACTAAAGCCACCTGGCGTTTAACGAAGACGACTCAGAAGTAAAATCCTAATCACGATTCACAGATAAGGAAGTTTTTATAAGGAAGTTCCTTTTCAAAAATAAAAAAACGGAATTGATGAAGAAACGAAAACAAAAATGAAATACATGTAAATGAACGTGTGAATGAATAGAAAAATAGATAAATAAAGATGAAATATATATAAATATATATATATGTATATATATACACACATATATATATATATATATATATATATATATTTATATATATATATATATATATATATATATATATATATATATGAGTATATGAACGAGTGAGTAAACATAAAAAATAAACAAATAAACATATGAAAAACAACAACTAAAGGAAACGAAAATACACAAAAGAAACAAATACATAAACAAACAAACGAATAAATAAATACATAAATACAAGAATACAAAACGTTCCGACCGCCGCAGCGTTTTTGGGGGGCGGGGCTTCGGTCGCCGCCGAGGAGCCACCGGAAACGTTTAGTCATGAGCTGCTGTTTGTTTACAGACGGCGCCGCAAAAAGCCCAGGTGTAGTTCTCGCTCTCGCTCTCTCTCTCTGTCTCTCTCTGTCTCTCTCTGTCTCTCTGTGTCTCTCTGTGTCTCTCTGTGTCTCTCTGTGTCTCTCTGTGTCTCTCTGTGTCTCTCTCTCTCTCTCTCTCTCTCTCTCTCCCTCTCTCTCTCTCTCTCTCTCTCTCTCTCTGTCACTCTCTTATCTCTATTTCTGTGTCTATCTATCTATCTCTGTCTCTGTCACTCTCTCTTTATCTATGCCTCTGTCTGTCTCTCTCTCTGTCTCTCTCTCTCTCTCTCTCTCTCTCTCTCTCTCTCTCTCTCTCTCTATATATATATATATATATATATATATATATATATATATATATATATATACATATTTATATATATATATATATATATATATATATATATATATCACTCTCTCCCTCACTTTCCTCCCTCCCTCCCTCTTCCTTTCCTCTTCCTCCTCCCTCCCTCTCCCTCTCTCTCTCCCCCTCCCTCTCCCTCTCTCTCTCTCTCTCCGTCATTCAATCTCGCCTTCTTGCCCGCCAGCGTAATGACAGCGGCCGCAGTCAAAGTCCCATTGTGTACACCGCCATTTTTGCACGGGAGTTCTGCGCCCGGCCTGGCATCACTGGCTCCGAAATGACACGGCAGCGAAGACGGGAAGTGGGGAAGGGGGGAGGGTGGGAGTGCGAGGGAGGGGGAACGGGGAGAGGGAGTGCGAGAGAGGGGGAGGGAGAGGGGAGTGCGAGAGAGGGAGGGGGAGGGGGAGTGCGGGGGAAGGGGGTGGGAGTGCGGAATAAGGGGGAAATGAGAGGGAGAGGGGAAGGGAAGGGGAGGGGGACGGGGATGGGGAGGAGGAGGAAGGGGGAAGGAAGGGGGAGAGCGTCTCTGCGTGTTTGTACGACGGATAATCCTACGGGTGGGGAGGGGTGGATGGGGAGAAGGGGAGAAGGGTGTGTGGGGAGAGAGGATAGAGGAGGAGGAAGGTGGTATGGAGAAGGGGAGAAGTGAGAGAGAGAGGGGAGAAGTAAGAAGAGGGCGAGGAGGGAGGAGAGACGTAGGAAGAGCGGGAGGGGAGAGAGGAGAGAGAGGGAAGAAGGACGTATGGGAAATAGGAGAGAGAGGAGAGAGGGGAGAAAGAGGGAAACAAAGATAGGGGTGGGGGGTCACGACAACAACACAAGCCACCGACCAGATTTAAAGCTCTTGATTAATGCACATTATAGCCCAACTATCCTTAGCCCTCCCCTCTCCCCCTACCCCTCCCCTCTCTCTCCCTACCCCCTCCCGTCTCCCCCCTACCCCTCCCCTCTCCCCCCCCCTACCCCTCCGACCATCATGGCTACGGAAGATTTGCGAAATATCTACCATTACGCCGCTGAGTTACAGAGCCCGCTGCGTCGAGAACATGTGTTCGAAGCAGGAGGAGATGGAAGAGGAGGAGGAGAAGGAGGAGTGAGGACCTAAGAAAGGGCGAAAGAAGCCTGGGAGGTTTCCGCCGCGCGCCCAAAGAACTAGTTTTAGCGTCGCTTACCTCCTGCAATTGGGGTTCTTTAAGGATTTTTGTTGACTCGCCGACGCACATATGCACACACACGAGGCACTCTGGAGGCGCGCGGGGGCAAGGCGTACACGAACGCACGCCCATTACATTAATGTAAATGCATGTTTATGTTGATTACTTCGGCCCAAAACCCCCGAAGATTATGGTAATCGCTCCGCACAGGAAATTATTTAGGCGGCGGGATGGTAGTATCGTGCTGTGACGTAATGACGAGTCTCCGCGCGGCCGTAAGAGGAGACAGATCCGTTCCAGGCGCCAGGGGCTTCCTTGGGGGGGGGGGGGGGGGGGGGGGCTGGTCGGTTGGAATATTTGGGAATATTTGGAATGTTTGGGGTATTTGGGATGGTTGGAATGGTTGGGTGATTTGGAATCTGGAACAAGTGGAATGGTTGGGTTGTTTGGAGTATCTTGAATAAGTGGAATGTTTGGGTTACTTGGAATATTTGGAACAAGTGGAACGTTTGGGTTATTTGGAATATTTGGAACAAATGGAACGCTTGGGTTACTTGGAATATTTGGAACAAGTGGAACGTTTGGGGTATTTGGAATATTTTGAGCGAGTGGAACGTCTGGAACATTTAGAATGATTGGAGCCCAAATCGCACATGGCACACGAAGTAATACGAGTCCACCGTTTACAGATTATCATGGACTTCGAACGAATCTTCAGCTAGCCCTTTCTATAGTAGAGTTTCAACCATAACAACTCACAACACAAACATTTCGCCCACTTAAAAAACTGGCTTTATCTCGAAAAGAAGAAAATAAAGGGGGTGAGGGAGCTAAAACCAACATTTGCTTTTACACTCTTACACTGAAAGCTATAGAAACACCCATAAAAGATATCAACTCACTATTAAAAAAAGAGAGAGAAATCACGGCTTTGTCCAAAATTCGCTTTATAAAGGAAAAGAGAAGGATGTTATCTAATGCGTTGGCCATCAAGCTCCCTCCACCCGGTTCCCAAAAGCCTGTACCAGAATCCGCCGGAATTGTAAGTCACATTCGGACTCGAGCAGACATCTTGCGCTCCGTCCGCGTCCTTCTCCACACACACATACATGTATATAGGTGTGTGTGTGTGTGTGTGTGTGTGTGTGTGTGTGTGTGTGTGTGTGTGTGTGTGTGTGTGTGTGTGTGTGTGTGTGTGTGTGTGTGTGTGTGTGTGTGTGTGTGTGTCTGTGCATATATGCATCTCTATATAAATACATATATATACATATATCTATGTATATATGTACATTATATATCTATGTACATATATGTACATAGATATATAATTTATATATATATATACATATATAAACATATATATACATATATATACATACACACATACACACACACACACACACATAGATATATACATATATATATATATATATATATATATATATATATATATATATATATATATATATATATATATATATATATATATATGTATATATATATATATATATATATATATATATATATATATACATATACATATATATGTAAATATACATGAATATGCGTGTGTGTATGTGTGTGTGTGTTTGTGCGTGCGTGCGTGCGTGCGTGTGTTCGTGTGTGCATTCATATATACGTATGTATACGCACAGAAACACAGGAAAGACTCTACAAATCAAAGATAATAATAAACAACAGCGGTAACTCAATATTCTCGCATTTTTGCAGTCAGATGTTTTATTTCTGTCCCCTTTGGCACGGGCCGAACATCGCCTAATGGTCAGCTGCATATTTAATGGCGAGAGAGGGAAGGGGGAGGAGGGAGGGGGAGGGAGGGTGTCAGTACAGAGCACAGACAGTTTAAAAAAATAATAATGAAAATAGCAGATAGAAAAAAATAATAATAATAAAAATAAAAATACGCCCAAAGAGTTACGTTTCTCTTCTGATGTTTTTAAACTTTTTTTTTTCGTTTTTTCGTTGAAATCATTTAGGGAATTATCCTGAGGTTTAGGAGAACGTTCTAAGGATATTCATCTCGGGATTTCGAAAATTCAAATCGGTATTTCAATTTTTTAAAATTTATAACGTTTTTTTTCTTTGAACTTGCGTTTTTGTTGCAATGTTGTTGTTTTGCTTTTTGTTTTGTTTTTTCAAAGGAAATGGCTTGTTCCCAAAGACATTATCAGTTTCTTAACGGACTATCTCTTTTCTCCCTCCTCATTTCTCTCATTTTTCTTCTATCTTCTACTTCTTTCTTTTCTATTTTATGTCATTTTCCTCCTCATTCATTCCTTTTTATTTTCTCATCTTCTTATATCATGTACTTCGCCTTTTATGGCTTCCTCTTTTAACTCTCTTCCCTTTATATCTATTTATCTTTCGTTGTTTCTCCTCCCACTCCACTTTCATGCCTTTTTCTATTCCTCTTCCTTCTCGTGTTTTTCTTTCTTTCTCCTTCCTTCTTCCTTCTCCTCCTCTCCTTATCTTCCTCTTCCTCCTCCTCCTCCTTGTCTTCCTCATCTTCCTCTTCCTCATCCTCTTCCTCCTCATCTTCCTCCTCATCTTCATCTTCATCTTCCTATTTTTCTTCCTCCTTCTTATACTGATTTTCTTCTTCTCCCTCCTCCCTATTCCTCCTTTCCCCCTCCAACCCACCCCACCTGCTGGAAGAGACACGGAATTGCCCACTTCGTCACATCTCCCTCCCTCCCCTCCTCCCTCCCCACACTCCATCCCCCACCGCCTTCTCCCCCCTCCCCCTTCCTCACCCCCCCTTCTCCCCTTCCCCTCTCAACCCCTTCTCCCACCGCCTTCTCCCCCTCCCCTTCCCTCCCCCCCTTCTCCCACCTCCTTCTTCCCCTCCCCCTTCCCCCACCGCCTTCTCCCCCCTCCCCCTTCTCCCCGCGTCTGTAGTGGGGTTTCTCCATGCACTGTCGTAGCGGGGGGTGGGGAGGGGAAGGAGGGAATGGAGGGAAAGAATAAGGAGGAGGTGGGTGGGGGAGGAAGGGAGGGAAAGAATAAGGAGGAGGTGGGTTGAATGGCGATAAAAAGGAGGGTGGGGTGAAATGGAGGGGGTGGGATTAGTGGGGGAGAGGGGGTTGAAAGGGAGAAAAAAAGGGGTGGGAGGGTAGTGCAAGGGAGGGTAATGTAAGAGATAAAATGGAGGCGGAAGGGAGGGCTAAGTTAAGGGAGGAATCAAGACGCGAAGGAGCAAGGGAGAGGTGTGTTGAAGGGAAAAAGAGAGAGAGAGAGGAGAACGAGGGAGAGGTGGAATGAGAGAAAATAGAGGAGGAAGTTGATGGGGAAACAGAGGATGGGGGAGGAAGGGAGAGGTGGATTGAAGGGGAAAGAGTGGTGGGGGGGCAAGGGAGAGGTAAGAGTAGGGGGAAATGGTGGCCAAAGGAGGGGGAGATTAAGGGAGAAAAGGCGGGGGATGGTAGAGTAAGGGAGAATGAGATAAAGAGAGGGAAGAAGGGAGGAAGGGCTGACTTAAGGGGGAAACAGGGAAAGGAGGGAGCATAGAAGGAGATAAATGGAGAAACAGGTGGAGGGGGGGGCAGTGGAGAGGGGGGTTAAAGGGGGGAAAGAAAGGCTTCCAATGAGAAGGGAGGGAAGACAAGACGAAAGGAAAGGATAAAATGGGATGAGACAAAGGGAGGTGATACGCAAATAAAATAAAAAAATCTTAATTGGCACCATCTCAAATGTTTTCTGTTCACCCGACATAATAACTGATGTATGTACAAGGTTGCATTTTGGCCAGTAATTTGGGTAGATAATGCGCCGTAAGTCAAATGTAACTGATATTTTGTCGTCGAATTAGGTTATCCACGCTGCCTTCAACCGCCATGATAAACTTTCGCGAGTTATTAACGACTCGCACTATATCATGCAAGAAAGAATTTAAGCTGGTAATAATGAAAGAAATCTAATGGAATGTCCATCACGGGTAACAAGCATGTCAATGAGAATAACTATTAACGACACAAAAAGAGGGTGTCATAAAAGTCACATGCTCACTGGCAACTCTGCGCGTGTCGGTTGCGTGTCACCAAGTGTCATTACAGCCTAAATGCAGCCGTTATACTGACACATGACTCGTATAAATCACATTAAATGTTCGCCGCGACTGGAAACCAACATGGAAGGAACTTAGAATGGATTCTTATTTCTGCGTTTAACGTGGTTTATATTCCCAGCCGTCCTGAGGGCAACACTCGTCGTAAAACGGAGCCGCGTACCCGCGGGGTTATATCGTTATTATCATTCCTTATGCGATGTTTAATGTCTAGGAATCTTAGAAAAGGTTAGGACGTCAACACGCAACGCTGGAATTTATTATTCTTTCAACGACGAGAACGACCGTTGTTTATCCTGCGCATTAATTCCGTATGCATGATCACGGGGCGATTGGGTCAAAGCATTTTCTCTGGAAGACTCCTGCGGTCAAGACGAGGGAAGTACTGGAGATGGCGGCCATGTTTTATGGGGACGAGGAAGCCAAACTGCCGGAAGGTTGTCGGGGTACATGCCATGGGGGCACGCACACACACACACACACACACAGACACACACACACACACACACACACACACACACACACACACACACACACACACACACACACACACACACACAGAGAGAGAGAGAGAGAGAGAGAGAGAGAGAGAGAGAGAGAGAGAGAGAGAGAGAGAGAGAGAGAGAGAGAGAGAGAGGCCGAGAGAAAGAGAAAGAGAGAGAGAGAGAGAGAGAGAGAGAGAGAGAGAGAGAGAGAGAGAGAGAGAGAGAGAGAGAGAGAGAGAGAGAGAGAGAGAGAGAGAGAGAGAGAGAGAGAAAGAGAAAGAGAAAGAGAGAGAGAGAGAGAGAGAGAGAGAGAGAGAGAGAGAGAAGAGAGAGAGAGAGAGAGAGAGAGAGAGAGAGAGAGAGAGAGAGAGAGAGAGAGAGAGAGAGAGAGAGAGAGAGAGAGAGAGAGAGAGAGAGAGGGGGGGGGGCACACACACACACACACACACACACACACACACACACACACACACACACACACACACACACACACACACACACATATATATATATATATATATATATATATATATATATATATATATATATATATATATATATTAACATACCTTGCATAGGAGAGGAGGACAGAGAATGGCTCTTTCCCGCTTCCCGAACACGCATACTTATGTATATATATATATACACACATGCAGATATATAGATATATAGTGAGACAGATAGACAAATGGATAGATAAATTGATAGGCAGATGAGTAGATAAGGAGATAGACAGATATATAGGGAGATAGATAAAGGGATAGACATAGTCAGGTTAAATAGACAGACATAGATAGACAATCAGAAAGATAGATAAGCAGGTTGATAGATAGACATACAGATATGCACATCGATAAACAAGCAGACAAATAAAAAGCCAGACAGACAAACACGTAGACAGATAGATATATGTGTGCCACGGCCTCCCTTTTCTCTCGACTTCTCTTACGAAAAACTCCCTGGCGACACTCCCTCGTAAACCGCTCTCGAAGGTTAAACTAAGTTAGAGTTGGGCGGAGAAAGATTCATTCGGTGGACACTGCAAATCACCGTCTCCTCTTCCCCCTCTCTCTCTCTCTCCCCGTTATCTGCCTTCCCTTCCTCCCCCTCTCTCTCCCTCCGCGTTATCTACCTCCCCCCCTCTCTCTCTCCCTCCCCATTATCTACCTTCCCCCTCCCCTCTCTCTCCCTTCCCCATTATCTACCTTCCCCCTCTCTCTCCCTCCCCATTATCTACCTTCCCCTCCCCTCTCTCTCTCCCCATTATCTACCTTCCCTTCCTCCCCCTCTCTCTCCTTCCCCATTATCTACCTTTCCTCCTCTCTCTCTATTATCTACCTTATCACTTCCCCTCTCTCTATCTACCTTCCCCTCTGTCTATTATCTACCTTCCCCCCTTCCCCTATTCCCCATTATCTACCTCTGCCCTTTGGATTATACCCAACTTCTTAACCCCAGTATATTTTTGTCTTTCCTAATTCCACTTTCCTTATCCTTGTCTCTTATTCCCTTCTCCTCCGTCTCCTCCATTTACACTTCCGTTACAGACTCATGTACTTCTCTTTCTCTCTCTTTTCATCTTTTCCTTTCTTTCTATTTGTCCGGTTAGGCATATCGTCTCTTATTCCCTTACACTCTTCTTCTCTCTCTCTCCCTTGCATCCTTACTCTCCTCTGATGTTCCCTCTTCCCATCCTTTATATTCTCCCTCTCTTCATTACTCCTTCTCCCACCCCCTCCCTCCTCCCCCCTCCACTCCCTCCACCTCCACTCCCTCCACCTCCACTCTCTCCACCTCCACTCCCTCCCTACCCCCCACTACACCCCTCCCTCCTCTCCCACTCCCTCCGTCCTCCCCCCACTCCCTTCTCCTCCCACTCCCTCCTTCCTCCCACCACCCCCTCCCTCCTCTCCCACTCCCTTCTCCTCCCACCACTCCCTTCTCCTCCCACCACCCCCTCCCTCCTCTCCCACTCCCTCCTCCTCTCCCACTCCCTTCTCCTCCCCCCACCCCCTCCCTCCTCTCCCACTCCCTCCTTCTCCCCGCCCACTCCCTTCTCCTCCCACCACCCCCTCCCTCCTCTCCCACTCCCTCCGCCCTCCTCTCCCACTCCCTCCGTCCTCCCCCCCCTCCCTCCGTCCTCCCACCACCCCCTCCCTCCTCCCCCACTCCCTCCCCTCCTCCCCACTCCCCCTCCCTCCTCTCCCACCACCTCTCCTCCCTCCTTCTCTCCCACTCCCTCCGCCGCTCCTCCCCACTCCATTCTCCTCCTCCACTCCCTCCCACTCCTCCCCCCTCCCACTCCCTTCTCCTCCCACCACCCCCTCCCTCCTCTCCCACTCCCTCCGTCCTCTCCCCACTCCCTCCTCCTCTCCCACTCTCCTCCCTCCTCTCCCCACTCCCTCCCTCCTCTCCCACTCCCTCCTCCCTCCTCCACTCCTCCCTCCTCTCCCACTCCCTCCTCCTCCACTTCCCCCACTCCCCCTCCTCCCCTCCCTCCTTCCTCTCCCACCACTCCTCCCCTCCCTCTCCCCCACTCCCTCCGTCCCCCCCCACTGCCTCCTCCTCCCACCATCCCTCCTCCCTCCCTCCCACTCCCTCTCTCCTCCTCCACTCACCCTCTCCTCCCTCCTCTCCCACTCCCTTTCTCCTCCCACCACCTCTCCTCCCTCCTCTCCCACTCCTCCGTCCCTCCTCTCCACTCCTCCGTCCTCCCCCCACTCCTCCGTTCTCCTCCCACTCCCTCCTCCTCCTAACTATTTTCAATTAACAAGCTTCCGAACCCGACAAATCCCTATTAACTTTTAACTTGGAGAACTTGTCGTCCCCTTAGACTCGAGACGCCGTTGCTATGGGAACGCCAACTCCGGGAAACGTTCTTTTTGTGAGTGGGAGTGGGAGTGGGAGTGGGAGTGTGTGTGTGTGTGTGTGTGTGTGTGTGTGTGTGTGTGTGTGTGTGTGTGTGTGTGTGTGTGTGTGTGTGTGTGTGTGTGTGTGAGAGAGAGAGAGAGAGAGAGAGAGAGAGAGAGAGAGAGAGACAGAGACAGAGAGAGAGAGCGAGGGGAGACAGAGACAGAGAGAGCGAGCGAGGGGAGACAGAGACAGAGAGAGAGAGAGCGAGCGAGGGGAGACAGAGACAGAGAGAGAGAGCGAGCGAGGGGAGACAGAGAGAGAGAGAGCGAGACAGAGAGAAAGAGAGAGAGAGAAAGAGAGAGAGAGAGAGAGAGAGAGAGAGAGAGAGAGAGAGAGAGAGAGAGAGAGAGAGAGAGAGAGAGAGAGAGAGAGAGAGAGAGAGAGAGAGAGATAAAGAGAGAGAGAGAATGTTTTGTTTTAAGAGCGTGTATTTTCATATAACTTCATTGTAGGTATGCAAGTGGGTAGGAGCTTGTATGTGTACGTGTATGTATATGGGCGCTTATGCGTCCGTTCACATGTGAATGTAAGTACATGAACGTTTACGATAATAATGAATAAATAAACAATGAATAAACATAAAGAAAATCATGACAAATTAAGACAATGGAAAAAAAGCCAAAATCTTATTATAAAATATACATAAAAACCCACAGGAAAAAAGTAATAATAACAACAAGAATTACGATGATTACCCACATAACAACGACAAAATCCAAACCCAAGAACACACCGCCAAAAGAATACACATGCATCTAAATCATTCGCTTAATACCCCTAAAAACAGAAGAGCCAAAAGCAAGTGTTTAATCATGATAATTCCCCGCCATCTTTTCAGCGCGGGAAAGAATTTTGGCGCGCTAACGAAGTCACATTTTTGCGTCGACAGATAATGTCAACTGGCACCTAATCGAGCCTAACTGCAAATCCCACAAAGAACGCAATTAAAAAAAATCATTCGCAGTAAAAAAAAAGGATAATATCCACTCTTCTAAAATAGTTTTGAGTAATCGTGTGTGTGTGAATTTATCCGGTCGTTTATTCGTTCGTAGGCTATGATGACGGCGAGTCTTAAAAGGAATATTTAATAATAATCATAAACTAAGCATTACACAAGTCAAATGAATGAATGAAAAGAAAAAAAAAGATGAATGAAAATGGAAATGAATGAAATTCGGAAATGAACGCGAAAAGACCCACACTCTTGTTTTTACTTATCACCGACAATAACGCGATTTAATCTCACAGCTAACACATCCAAATTATATGCGCGTCCATCTGACTCCAGCATAATCTCCTTCAAATAACATTAATACATTCTTTATCGTCCAAACTTTCGCAACTTCTCCCTCCCTCCCCCCCCCCCCAAAAAAAAAAAAGAGAGAGAGAGAGAGAGAGAGAGAGAGAGAGAGTCATTTGCAACTTAATGAGTTAGCAGCCGAACCTCACCCAAATGCGCGCGGTTTGTATAATTCCCTTTTCCACACATCCGGGGACTTGAAGGGTGGAGGGCAGGGGGGAGGGGGAGGGCAGGGGTGGTGGAAGAGAGAGAGTAGAGGAAGGGTGAAAAAATTGCGATAATAATCCCTGGGTAAACCTTAATTTCTCACCTGACTTACACTTTCATTACTTGGGGATATCAAATGAATAAAAGTCACTGGGCATCTGTATTCTTCCTTCTTTTCCCCTCCCAGCTCCTCCTCCTCCTACTCCTATTCCTCTTATTCCTTCTCCGCATTCTACCTCTTCCTCTTCCCCCTCCTCCTACTTCTGTTCCGAGTTTTTTTTTCCTCCATCTCCTTTTTCTTCACCTACCTACCCTCTTCCTCCTCCCTCTTTTCCTTCTCTTCCTCCTCCTCCTCCTCCTTTTCCTCATCCTTCTTCTCCTTCCATCCCTCGTCCTCCTCCTTTATCTTTCTTTCTCTTCAGCTTCTTCTTCCTCCCTCTCCTCCTCCTCATCCTCCTGTTCTTTCTCTTCCTCCTCTTGCTCTTCTTCCATTTATTCTACTTCCTACTCCTCCACCAACTCTTCTTTTTCTTCGTCCATCTCCTCCTCCTTCCCCTCCCCCCCTCCCCCTCCTCTTCCTCCTCCTCCACCTACCCCTCCTCTTCCTCCTCCTCCACCTCCCCGTCCTCTTTCTCCTCCATCCCAGCATCCTCTCCTACCACTCCCCCCCCCTCACCCCATCCCCCAACCCCCTCCCAACCCCCCCCCACCCCTTCTATATTTGCTGTGACATTTACCTTTCCTCGCTTCCAAAATGACTAATCTTTACTCGCCAAAACAGTGTAATCTTTTCCCCCGGTCCAAAACCTAGTCTTCGTTGTTGAAGGGGAGGGGAGAGAGGGGAAGAGGAGGGAGGGAGGGTGTGGAGGGGATGGGGAGGAGAGGGAAGAGGGGGAGGGAGGGAGGGGGAAGAGAGAGGGAGGGAGGGAGGGTGTGGAGGGGAGGGGAACAGAGAGGGAGGGGGAAGAGGGGGAGGGATGGAGGGGATGGTTTGAGGGTGGGGGTGGGGTGGGGGGGGATCAGAAACGTAAAAGTGGCCGGGCATAATTGATGAGAGAAACGAGGTTTTCGAGTTAATTTGACTGTGACGATAATTACTGCCATCTAGATCAATTAAGCCTATGTTTTATCGTCCCTTAATTAGATTAGGCTGGAAGAGAGTTAGAAGTAAATTGCTCCCTTGTTATCTCCGCCCAGCGTTTCTTCTTTTTTCTTCTTCTCCTTCTTCACCTTCACCTTCTCCTTCTCCTCCGTCTCCTTCTCCTCCTCAATCTTCTTTTTCTTTTCCCTCTCCTTCTCCTTCTCCTCCTCAATCTTCTTTTTCTTCTTCTACTACTTCTTTTAATTCTACTTCTTCTTCTACTTCGACTTCTACTCCTTCTCCTTCTCCTTCTTCTTCTTCTTCTACTTCGACTTCTTCTTCCCTTCTTCTTCTTCTTCTTCTTCTTCTTCTTCTTCTTCTTCTTCTTCTTCTCCTTATTCACCACCACCACCACCACCACCACCACCACCACCTCCACCTCCTCCTCCTCCTCTTCCTCCTCCTCCTCCTCCTCCTCATTCACCTCCTCCTCATTCACCTCCTCCTCCTCCTCCTCTTCTTCTTCTTCATGTCTTTAAGGTCACTGAAGCTCGAGACGACCCAGCTTAAAGAGCTTATCGAGGTTTTAAGAGCAATGGCGATAAGAAAGCGATAATTAGTGAAAAAAAAAATCATAATCATTTTCTTTTCTTTCTCCTCCTCGCCCAGCCGGAAGACGGAGGGAAAAGGAGGAAATCGGGGATTACTTTCGAGAAGGCAGATTTTTTTCGCACTTATCTGTTGTTTTCGGGCTCGATTATCTCTTCCATTTAATCCTTTTAAATCCTCAAGGACTGGAGATTGTTATCTTATTCGTGGGGATTATTAAGTCCTTTTATCGAAGATCTTCTCACTTGGGTGTTAAGGTAATGAGAGATCGAAACACATACACTAACAACGTAAGAACATGGAAATACAAAAAAAAAATCTACCTTGCTTTCATCTCCCTATCCTAATCCACCAAAAATCTATGAAGTTACCGATTTTTTTATAAATCTTTTAAAAAAAAATAATAATCCGAAACCCCTTATCAAAAGATGTAAAAATAAAATTCGGGAATGCCTGTACACAAATATATATATTAAAAAAAAAATCCGAAATACCTAAATACATGTACATATATACATACATACATGCACACATACATATATATACATAATAATATATATATATATACATATATACATACATACATATATATACATAATATATATATATACATATATACATACATACATATGTATATATATATATATATATATATATATATATATATATATATATATATATATATATATGACATCCAAGAGACCTCATAAAATACATATCTAAAAAAAACAATCGAAAGAACCCACAAAAAATATAAATTTGTAAAAAAAATAAAAAATAAAAAAATAAAAGCCCTCAACTCACCTCCACTTGGTTCTCCTGTTCTGGAACCACGTCTTGACCTGCGCGTCCGTCATCTTGAGCTGCTTGGCCAGGGCTGCTCGCTCGCTGGACGCCAAGTACTTCTGCTTGTTGAACCGTTTCTCGAGCTCGTTCACCTACAACGGGGAAATGGACAGGTCGTTCAATGGCCCGTAAATGGTTGTTTAAGGTTGGTGGTAAAATGGTGGTGGGGAGATTGGGTTTGTGGTGTTGATGGTGTGTATGATGGTTGTGGCGTTTGTGGGGGTGGGGGTGAAAATAGATTTGTGGTGTTGATAGTGTGTATGTGATCGTGGTGAAAACAGACGTGTTGTTGATAGTGTGTATGTGGTGGTGGTGAGAATAAGGTTGTGGTGTAGAGACTGTTTTTTTCTGGTGATGTTTGTTCAATCAAGGTTGTGGTAGTTGATTACTGGTGGTGAGAACAAGTCTGCGGTGTTGAAAATGTGATTATGATGACGTTTGTTTACTTAAAATTATGACATACTTGGTCGCTGGTGAGGGCTGTACCGCCGTTGATAGAGCCGTGGCCTTGTAAATGTGTGTATGTTGTTACTAATGCGTGTTTGTGCGTGTGGAGAGTGGGGATAATATGTGCTTGTGGTAGGGGCAGTGTGTGTCTGTGGTTAGCGTAACATGTCTTTGTGGTGACGTTTGAGGTGACGTTGAGAGCTGTGCCACCGGTGCTGCTAGTGTGATGTAGCGGTGTTTCACGTGGTGCAAAAAAACGCGAGACTAGAGTAACATTAATTGCTAATTTGGTCGTACAGCTGTTCGGGGGTTTTGGGGTCGTGTCCCGTGGAGGTTCAAAGCCACATTTACGTTTACTTGTATGTGCTGAAGTCACGGTGTTCTCACGTGGTCGTATTTGTCTATTCTGGTCGTTGTAATCGTTCTAGTGTTTTTTTTTATTATTATTATTATTATTATTTCGTATTTAAGACTATCTGTCAATAATATATGTATGTTTGATTTCACTTGAGCCGCTCTTAATTCATCATCGATTGTGTGTGCGTGTATCTGTATACATGAATAAATTAACTGATTAATAAAAGTATATATATACACATATATACATATTAACATATATACATATACACCTGTATACGAATACATGCATACACATACATACATATATATACATATATATACACACTATATATGTGTACATATACATATACGCTTCTATACATATATTCATATATATATACAATATACATATCCATATATATGTTTATGTTTATATATATATATATATATATATATATATATATATATATGTATGTATGTATGTATGTATGTATATATGTATATATGTATGGATATATATATATATATATATATATATATATATATATATATATATATATATATATATATACTGCATCATACAACATTTATAACCACAGACAAAGGTGTAATACGTTAGCAACGCACACGCATATCATACTCGATGGCGTTATAAACAACAGCGATCGACAGTTGATGATAGCATGGCTGGCTTTTATCCTCAGTATCCCTTGAATGATAAATGATCGGAGAATCTCGTAGAATTATACATCCTGCAATATCTATTCAACATTCATGGAGCTGAGCTGCACTGGGGGAGCGTAGGGCTTAGCTGTTTGATCTTCTCGCTGTCAGTTTAAAGAAATTGTTATTCACTTTTACACTAACGCTCACTCGAGTTGCCGACTAACCGCCAGAGAATCAATCGCGTGTCCGTCTTTATTTAGCTGATTATGCTTGACTGATGGCTCAATCTGCTGCCGCGTTCAACCTTTGTGCACAATGCAGTGAACACGTGTTCAGAATACCCTAAAGACCGGAATTGGTCGTCCTGAAGCCACGAAAACCCGTTCAAATGGCGTGACCGGGCGAGTCGAACGTGCCCCTCGTGACTCGGCCGCTCATGGTAACACTGTCAGGGAAGGAGATCGTTAGCACTGTTGCCAACCGCGGCTGCCGTGTGCTTCTGCATATACCTGCGGCTATGTTTGCACAAAGAAAAGTGTGAGTCGCGTGTTAAAAGTTTAATGACGAAAATGCAAGACTATTAATATGTTTATATTTTCGTGTTTTCTTTATTTTTTTAATTTATTTTTTCGAGGGACTATCGAGAGTGGACTGAAAAAGTATATTCCATAATAATCACGATTTAACATTCTCTTACAAATCATATTTCTATATCGAGAAATTCAAATGGGGAAAGAAAGAATTGATAATAAGGAACACAACCATTTAAAAATACTTCGGACATTTAGTGACGGGGCCTAACGTGCGCCATCCGCGGTTTTGAGAAAGAGAATTCGTTATATCTGATATTTCGGATTCTGGTGTCGCGTGACGTCAGAAGGGATGTCATTACGTCATTGCGAAATCAAATTCATAAAAAAGTGCAGGTTCTGCTATTCATTTCGCCTTGGACACTTCAAAGATGCAGTTGTGCATGCATGGCCGGTTTCGAACGCTGCGCATTAGCTCGCATGTATATCCTTTGTTTACACACACGCATATATACAGATTCGTGTGCTATTTTTCGGATATACTTCCTCACCAGCAGATATGCCTCCCTGTAAATATAGTTACAAACCTGCACACATATCCACACATTCTTCACTAAAATCCTATATCAATTCACTCACCTAACCCACACACAGTCCTACAGGAACCCATCTTCGGGATCCAATACCACATGAAATCCTCAACAACATACACGGACAACAACCACAATGCACGATAATTCACAAACAAAAATAACCCTTATCTCCCCATCTGCAAAAAGGATCGCCTTGTAGGATCTAACCTGAACTCTGGTGAAGGAGGTGCGGGGTTTCTTTCGCTTCGGCGGCGTCCTCGACTGGTAAGGGTGTCCGATCCTCCGAGGGAATCCAAAGGGACCTGTTGAGATAAGAGATAAAAGGGGGATTAGAATATAAGATCGGAGGGACTGGGTGTTGGTGACTGATTACGGATGGTTGGAGAGAGGGAGAGAAAGAGAGAGGGGAAGGGATGGAGTGAGAGAGAGAGAGGGAGAAAGAGATAGAGACAGACAGACAGAGAGAGCGGTGGCGAGAATGAGAAAGTCAGACAGAGAGAGAATGTGTCTGACGGAGAAGGAAAACAAAAGCGCAGAGGGAAAGTGTTAAAAAGGATTAGATTAGAAGATTAAAAGCAGAGAGCCGAATCAAAAGGATAAATATAGGGGATTTAAAAGATACAATCCAAAGAAACAAAACACGAGAGGATCAGAATCCAGGATTCAATGAAAATATTTTTTTTAATACCACTTTTTGTTACCAAAGACACGAACAGAGAGAGGGAGAAAAAAGCTAAAAAAAGGAGAGAGAAAAAAACATATATAATACAAAGAAAGGGGAAAGAAAAAAACAAATAATACAAAGAAAGGGGGGGAAATCAACACAAAAAATAACGAAAAATCATAAATCACGAAGAGATACGTCGGTCGGTTAAACGTAAAAACGCAAGCGGACTTTTAAACCGGCGAGTAAATTGAGAGTGTCAAGATCATCAGCAGGTTAGTAAGACCGATCATTCTTTCGTGTTTATGGAGTCTCGCGTGACGCAAGTCCCTTCCTGGGCCAGACGTCTTATAAGCAGATATATGTTTTCTTAAGATTAATGGTAGTAAATTCTCTATTATTTCAAGTTTCACTTAATTTCAAAACCCATTTTTCATTTTCTGTCTTTTGTGCGACGGGGGGGAGGGGGGGAGGAGGGGAGTGGGGGTGCAGTCACGCTGTCACGAGATGTTTAAAGGCTTTCGTCAGTGTCAGTCTGAAACGACCAAGAAATGGATAAAGCGCAAATAAATGGATAAGAAATTCATATCGAAATGTAGTATATATATACAAACCACAATATTTCATTTATCAATACTCCGACTGTAATCTGATTACATTTGTTTTTCTTTTTTTGTATTTAATACCGGTGTGTTTTATACTTATTAGAAGCAATTATCTTTGGCAGTTTTCTTAAGACAGAAATACAGAGACAGAGGAGAGGAAAGAGGAAGAGAGAGAGAGAGAGACAGTGGGAAAAGACATAGGCAAAAAGGAGTGAAAGTACTGTACATAAAACAGATAAGGAGAAATAAGCCCAAATAATGAAAACAAACGAAATACGGAGTGTAGGGTATCCCTTCCAAGCCTTATAACACGCGAAAAAAACGTCGATTTTATAATCACGTTCCTTTAAGAAAAAAAAAAAGAAAAATCCTAGATGAAACCACACAAACACACACACATACACACACATACACACACACACACACACAAAGAAACACACTCACATATACACACACACAAACACGCGCACACACACACGCATACAAACACACACACACACGCACACACACCAACGATCCCCGCCCACCGAGAATGGGCGTAGAAGGACCACGTGGTTTTCCTCAGTAATGCCACCGAGGTCTTGGCCAAGGGGACCATACGTGGGTATCATGTCACCCATCCTTCAGGATCTCTGACCGCGGTTCCTGGGGACTGTGTCACGAGGTTGACGGAGAGGGAGGAAGGGAAGGAGAGAGGGAGAGGGAGAGGGAGGAAGGGAAGGAGGGAGGGAGAGAGAGGAGGAAGAAGGGAGGGAGAGAGAGGGAAGGAGGGAGGGAGAGAGAGAAGGAAGAAGGGAGGGAGAGAGAGAGAGGGAAGGAGGGAGGGAGAGAGGGAGAGAGAAGATGAATGATAGACAGACAAACAGACAGAAACCCCCCAAAATATCCAGACAGAGACAAGATCATGGAAAAAGACAAAGCCAGGCAAACAGACATACAAAATGACAGAGGGAGAGAGAAAGAGAGAGACAAAGACCGAGCAATAAGGAGGCAGCAGAGACCGACAGCCAGACCACCTGGAGACCACAAATGTCGCTCCCTTTAGCTCCTCTTTCAGAGGATGCGATCGTGGGCGTGAGAAGTGGAGGAGGATAATGACAGGACAAAAAGACATGGGAAAGTACAGGAGAATAGGAGGGCTAAGAAAAGACAATGGGTATGTGTGGAGGGAAAGTGGATGATAAGCAGACGAAGGGAAGAAAAGGTAAATGTGAGAG
>NC_091549.1:22799901-22804901 GCF_042767895.1 Penaeus vannamei
GGGGATTGAGTGGTAGAGTGGAGTGGGGTGGAGGTGGGGGGTTGACGTGGTGTGTTGAGGGGGGAGGGAGGGGGTTATTCTTATGGGGGAGGGGGTTAAGGGGGGATGATGATAGATTTTAGGAAGGTTTAAAAATAAGGTATTTTTTTAAAGTTTAAGGGGGCTGAGATACTTTTTTAAGGGCTGCTAAAGGGGATGAAAAGTTTTAGGGTTTTAGGGAGGATCGAAACAATGCTAATATACTTATCACGCGTTCCTTGACATACACCAATTATGAACGAAATGATGCCAAAAATAATAAATAACCCCATCTAATAATAATGATGACGATAATGATAACTGTTATTCGTATTATAAATGGTGATGCAATATAGTAAATTATAAATAACAAAAATAATAACAATAATGATAACAATAATAACAATGACAATAACAATAATGATGATGGTGATGATGATGATGATAATAATAATAATGATGATAATAATAATAATGATAATAATAATAATAATAACAATAACAATAATAATAATGATAATAAAAATAATAATAATAATGAATGAATAATAAAATATACAGGCGTTACTCCCTCACTCCCTTCACCCTGAACCTCTCACAGTTCACCCTTACTCTCGTCTCTGCAGTGTCATCAACCCTGACCCCCTTTTTGGAAGCTAAAAGGGCGTTTGATCCTCAATTGTGTGGATATCCAGGTAAGGCGGCTTATGCGGGGACAGGTACGGCAATGGGGTCGGGTGCCGTACACATTATCCAAGCTTGGGTAATTAATGAGGGGGATGAGGGAGGGCTAATGAGATGACGAGAGTGATAAGGTTAATGTCTGCGGGGAGATAAACAAACACTATAGAATGCAGGAGTATTGGTATTGCCTGTTCCTCTGCCCCTGTCTCTCTCTCTGTCTCGCTCTGTGTTTGTCTCTCTCTCTCTCTCTGTCTCTCTCTGTCTGTCTGTCTGTCTGTCTCTCTCTCTCTCTCTCTCTCTCTCTCTCTCTCTCTCTCTCTCTCACTCTCTCTCACTCTCTCACTCTCTCGCTCTCTCGCTCTCTCTCTCTCTCTCTCTACATATTCATGTACATATCTATACATATGTGTATTTATATATGTACACATATATATACATATATATACATGTTCGTGTGTGTACCATAATCTTTACTTGTAATTCAGTCACAAAAGTATTTATGCGTATGCGCACGTTTATACACAAACACGCACACGCACATACACATATACATGCATATACATGTCAATTTCTAAAGTATAAATATATATAATATATATTTATATAATTCACGTACACAAAAGTAATACACCATCACAACACAAAGCTATGCGTCAGTGATTACGTTAATGCACATAGTTACGCCATTCCAACACCGCTTAAAACCGACACATCCTGCCCCACGTTTCAAAATCACTATTGATACGATCATCCGCCGTTAAGCGCAAATTCCATCAAACGACCACCAATCGCGGGCATAAAGCGACTCGAACTCCGATTAACGAGTGATTCCGGACCCGATTCATGAACAAAACACGTGAACACCGAACCTTTTTGCGAAACTCTTTGGTCGGGGGAAAACACACGCGAGGGTCGGAGCGGTGTCGAATCAGCTGGGTTTGTGGTTTGCGCGAAACGAATCAGCTGGTGATTTGGGGTGAATATGAAACTGGGGTGTTTGGGGGCGTGGGAGGGGGAAGGGGGGATTGGAGGGAGAAAGGAGGAGGAAGAGGAAGAGGAGGGGAAGGCGGAGGAAGAGGAAGAGGAGGGGAAGGCGGAGGAAGGAGAGGATTGGGGAAGAATTGGAGGGGGGAGAACGGAATTGGGGAATAATGAAAATGTGTGAAAGACAGTGAAGGGGAAGAGGGAAAGATTGTGAAATTATGTGAAGAATAGACAGAAGAGAAGGGAAGTAAAGCACGCTGGGTTATAGAACGGGAAGGAAGTATAAGAGGTAAATGGAGGAGGACGAAAGAGGAACAAAGAGGAGGGGAAAAAGGAAAAGAAGTATCGCAAGTGGAAGGGAAGGCAACGGAACAGAGCTACGAAACCGTCTTTTGTTCCGCAGAATTGATTGTCACGAGCGTATGTTGGCGGTTGGATAATACGCCGCCTATTTGGGTTAGAATGATTGGATAACTGATGATGTACGAGTCAGGAAGCGGTTTGGGGGAGGGGCGGGGAGGTCAGGCTGGAATGACCTCGCAAAGGACAACGAGGAAGATTTTAAAGATTTAAAAAAAAGATTTAGTTTCAATCGCATTTGTTACTATGG
Organism: Penaeus vannamei; assembly: GCF_042767895.1. Classification (NCBI taxonomy): domain Eukaryota; kingdom Metazoa; phylum Arthropoda; class Malacostraca; order Decapoda; family Penaeidae; genus Penaeus; species Penaeus vannamei. The sequence goes on from NC_091549.1 coordinate 22,802,198, forward strand.
ATATTCTTTGCTGTGACATACTGTCTGTTTTATTATGCCTTCTAAATCTCCCCCTGTGTCTGTGTGCAATCTCCCCCTGTGTGCAAGGGATGGCCGGGGGTTACCGTTCACTGGTAGCGCGCAGGATCGAACGGAGGTCAGCAAGATTGCAAGACCAGCACGTTCGCCACTGCACTACACAGCACACAAGAGGGAAGGAGAGGAGGAGGAGGAGGAGCGAACGAGGGAAACGAGAGAAGAGAATAGCTATCTGTCTGTCAGTCTGTATCTATCTAGCCACACACACAAACACACACACACACACACACACACACACACACACACACACACACACACACACACACACACATATGTGAGTGTATGTATATGCGTATATTCAATAAAGATATATTTCAACGCGTACAGGAAGCACGCCTGAAGAAAAGCTCTTAGATGAACATACTCAAAAATATTTAAAAAAAAACAAAATAAAATACAATGACACAAACAATAAAAGAGTCAGCCGTGACCGATATAGACACAGACACACACGTCAATATTTCGATAGCGACGAAGCTGTTCGTTTCCTTCCGTTCAGCCGAGTGCAATACACCGGCCAGGAAACACTTCATACGCAGCGAAGTTCTTAGATTACTCGTTACACTTTCCTCTGACTCACAGATATTACTCGGTCGGTCTGTCCGGTCCTCGGTTAGAGAAATTGTTATTATTTGTTATCTTGTCGATATCCGTGGCTCATGATTGTCCTTACTGCTTGCCTTATTTGTTCTATTATCATTTTTATTATCGTCTTTGTTATAATTCTCATTACTCGGCATTAATAATTATTAGTACTAGGATTTTAACAATATCATTATTACTGTTATTATTATTATCATTATTATTTTTATAAAATGATAATTATGGTAGCAATTATCATTATCATTATCACTATCATTATTATTATTATTATCATCATTATCACTATCATTATTATTATTATCATCATCATTATCATTATCATTATTATTGCCATTACTATCATCATTATTAGTATTATCATTGTTATTGTTATTATAGTTATACTAATAATTTCATTATCATTACTATTATTATTATCGGTGTTATTATAGGTAAAGTGATAATTTTTATCATTATTCTCATTGTTGCTGTTACTATTTTGTTACTCTCTATATTATCATTATCCTTATCATTATTATCATTATTATTATCATTACTATCACTATCACCATAATTATTACAAATGTTATAACTATTACCATCATTATCATCACAATTAATTTTATTTTCATTACCTTTATTGGCACAGTTATTACCAGCATTATCATTATCAGGATTGTCATCGTCATTATTAGCATTGTTGTTAGTATGGTCATTATTTATCATTATTATCATTATTATCATTATCATTATTGTTATCATCATTATCACCATAATCACCACTATTATTGTTATCATTATCGTTATTGTTATCATTATAATCATTATTGTCATCATTATCGTCACTATCATTATCATGATTAATACATTTATCATTATTTCATTTCTTTATTATCAGCGTTATTATATTCATGATCAAACATGAACAAGATTAAGAACATAGCAATAATAATAATAAAAGGATCATAATAATAGTAATAATAATTATGATAATAATGATAATGATAATTATAATAATAATAACATTAATAACAATGATTATAACATATCAATATCAGCATAATGATAGCAATAGCAAGAATGACAATAATAATAATAATAATAATAGTAATAATAATAATAATAATAATAATAATAATAATAATAATAATAATTATTATAATAATAATAATAATAATAATAATAATAATGATAATAATAATAATAATAATAATAGTAATAATAAGAATCACATTAGTAATCACATGCAATTTATAATTCAAACTTAACAACATTCCCATTATTAAAATCATAACAGAAGAATGATTGTAACAATTACAAAAATAGTGTTAATGACACTGAAAAGATTTTCTCAACAATCACTCAATTAGTAATAACGACAATAATAATAAAAACTACTTTATCAATAACAACAGCGATAAAACAAATAACCAAAAGCAATTATGATACTAACGATATATAATATTAGACCAAAGAACAGAAATATCAAGAATGGAAATCACAATCACTAAAAAAAGAAAAGAAAATACAGGAAGCAACAATGAAAATGCAGAAAGACTCAAGATTATCAATAACACTGTCGTAACAATAACATTTTAGACGCCATGTTGTATGATAGTTCATACTCAGGAGCAGATTTCAAGATTAATGGGCGTGATAGTGACATCATAATGGGATCAGTATATTGCAGTAAATCGAGCGTGTGTGTGTGTGTGTGTGTGTGTGTGTGTGTGTGTGTGTGTGTGTGTGTGTGTGTGTGTGTGTGTGTGTGTGTGTGTGTGTGTGTGTGTGTGTGTGTGTGTGTGTGTGTGTGTGTGTGTGCGAGGGGGAGAGAGAGAGAGAGAGAGAGAGAGAGAGAGAGAGAGAGAGAGGAGGGGGGAGAGGGAGAGAGAGAGAGAGAAAGAGGAGGGGGGAGAGGGAGAGAGAGAGAGAGAGAGAGAGAGAGAGAGAGAGAGAGGAGGGGGGAGAGGGAGGGAGAGAGAGAGAGAAAGAAGGGAGAGAGACAGGCAGGCAGACAGACAGACAGACAGACAGAGAATATAGG
>NC_091549.1:22819901-22832401 GCF_042767895.1 Penaeus vannamei
CTTTGTTTCCGAGCTTTACTGTTCTTTTCTTAATGCTCTTCCTCTTTCTTTCTTTATCGTTTTGTCTGTATTTATCCATTTATCTGCATGTGTCTCTCTCTGTTTATCCATTTATCTGTATGTATCTCTCTATTTATCCATTTATATGTATGTCTCTATTTATCTATTTATATGTATGTCTCTCTATTTATCCACTTATCTGAATGTCTGTGTAGTTTTCTTTCTATCTCTATCGATCATTCACTGTATATCTCTCTATCTGTCTGTCTTTGTCTATTCATCGACCTGTCTATTTATCTTTTGTTCTCCCGATTCTCACTTATTGTCTGTCTATCCCTCTGTCTATATATCTCCCCGTCTATCATTTTCTTTTTTGTTTCCTCCTCTCAATTAATCCTTTTTTTCTTCATTCCTTCTTTCTCTCCAATGTCTCCCATATCTAAAAATTAAACTTCCTGTCTGCCCTACCCCCCCCCATATCATCCCGTCTCTCTCTCTCCCTTTCCCTTTTCCTCTCTTACCCCTTACCCCATCCCCCTCCCTTCCCCAACCCCCAATTACCTCCCTTCTCCTTCTCCCCAACCCCCACTCCCCAATTCCTCATCCCTTTCTTTTCCCTATCCCTAACCCCCATTCACCTCATTTCTCCCCAACCCTCCATCCCATCCCTAACCCAAAACCTCCATTCCCCAACGCCATCCCTCTTTCCTTCCACAGTTCCCCATCTTTCTTCCCTTCCTCAACCCTCTTCCCCCACCCCATCCCCCCTCCCTCTTCCTCTATACCAACCCCATCCCTCCTTCCTTCCTCTCCCAAACCTCATCCCTCCCTCCTCCCCTCCTTCTCCCCAATACCTCCATCCCCTCCCCAACCCCTCCCACTCCCTTCCCTCTCTCATTCTTTCCTCTCCCTAACCTCATCCCTCCCTCCTCCCCCTCCTTCTCCCCAAATACCTCCCATCCCCTCCCCCAACCCCCAACCCCTCCCACTCCCTTCCCTCCTCCTTCCTTCCTCTCCCTAACCTCATCCTTCCTCCTCCCCCTCCTTCCCCTTAATACCTCCATCCTCCCTCCCCCAACCCCCCAACCCCTCCCACTCCCTTCCCTCCTCCTTCCTTCCTCTCCCTAACCTCATCCCTCCCTCGTCCCCCTCCTTCCCCTCAATACCCTCATCCCCTCCCCCAACCCCCAACCCCTTCCGCTCCCTTCCCTCCCTCCTTCCTTCCTCTCCCTAACCTCATCCCTCCCTCCTTCCCCTCAATACCCCCATCCCTTCCCCCAACCCCTTCCGCTCACTCCCTGCCCTCCCTCCTTCCTTCCTCTCCCCAACCTCATCCCTCCCTCCTCCCCATCCCCCAACCCCTCCCACTCCCTTCCCTCCCTCCTTCCTTCATCTTCCTAACCTCATCCTCCCTCCTCTCCCTCCTCCCCTCCTTCTCTCCCCAATACCTCTATCCCCTCCCCAACCCCCAACCCTTCCCACTCCCTTCCCTCCCTCCTTCCTTCCTCTCCCTAACCTCATCCCTCCCTCCTCCCCCTCCTTCCCCTCCAATATCTCATCCCCTCCCCCAACCCCTTCCGCTCCCTTCCCCCCCCCCCCCATAACCAACCCCCCCCCCTCTAATCACCCTAAAACAAGAAGCAGGGACGACATGCCGCCGGGACGCCACGAGGGGAAAAAGGCGGCCCTAACCTAACCTGTCCCAGATGACGTCATCATTTCGAAACCTACGAAAAGGGGCGAACCAATGAGCATGTTCCTTCCGGTTCGTATTTGGACAGCGAGAATATTTATAGGTCCTCGCAGGCGATATTGACATTTTCTCGAACGTGTGTGTGTATGTGTGCGTATATGTGTCTGTGTACGTCTGCGTTGTGTGTGTGTGTGTCTCCGATGTGTCTCCGTTGTGTGTACGTGTGTGTGTGTGTGTGTGTCTGCGTTGTGTGTATGTGTGTGTCTCCCCATTGTGTGTACGTGTGTGTGGATATCCAATACAGACCCGAGCGGTATCACACGCACGCCAAGCGGGATTTTGACAATCATTGAAAGTTTACCGCCGCGTCTTCTTCCAGCGAGGTTTTCATTTAAGGTTAGGTCGGCGGCCGAGGAGGACCTGCGCCCGAACTCGATCAGCCGAGACGGTTAATTCGTTTGAAATGCCTTACGTGGCAGTTCCTTGTATCCCCCCTCCTCCTTTCTCCTTTTCTTTGTCCTTCCTTTCTTCGTTTATCTCTTTCCTTTGTATTTCTTTCCTGCCTTTGTGTCTCTCTTTTGTTTTGTTTGTTTCTTTACTTGATTTTTCCCTTTCCCTTTCTTTTTTTCTTTAGTTCTTTCTCTTTTCTTAGTTTATACCTCTATTTCCTTTCTTATTCTTCTTCCTTTCTTCCTCCTCTTTCTCTCTCTCTCTCTTCCTCTGACTCTCTCTCTCTCTCTCTCTCTCTCTCTCTCTCTCTCTCTCTCTCTCTCTCTCTCTCTCTCTCTCTCTCTCTCTCTCTTTCTCTTTCTCTCTCTCTCTCTCTCTCTCTCTCTCTCTCTCTCTCTCTCTCTCTCTCTCTCTCTCTCTCTCTCTCTCTCTCTCTCTCTCTCTCTCTCTCTCTTCTCTCTCTCTCTCTCTCTGTCTGTCTCTCTTCCTTTCTCTCTCTGTCTCTCTCTTTCTCTTTCTTTCTCTCCTCCTCTCTCTGTCTCTCTCTTCCTCTCTTCCTCTCCCTCTCTCTCTCTCTCTCTCTCTCTCTCTCTCTCTCCTCCTCTCCTTCCCTCCCCCTCTCTCTCTCTCTCTCTCTCTCTCTCTCTCTCTTCTCTCTCTCTCTCTCTCTCTCTCTCTCTCTCTCTCTCTCTCTCTCTCTCTCTCTTCTCTCTCTCTGCCTCTCTCTCTTTCTCTCTCTCTCTCTTCTCTCTCTCTTCTCTCTCTCTTCTCTCTTCTCTCTCTTCTCTCTTCTCTCTTCTCTCTCTCTCTCTCTCTCTCTCTCTCTCTCTCTCTCTCTCTCTCCCTCTCTCTCTCTTTCTCCTCCCTTCCCTCCCCCCCTCTCTCTCTCTCTCTCTCTCTCTTCTCTCTCTCTCTCTCTCTCTCTCTCTCTCTCTCTCTCTCTCTCTCTCTCTCTCTCTCTCTCTGTCTAACTCTTCCTTCGTTCTCTCCTTCCCTCCCTCCCCCTCTCTCTCTCTCTCTCCCTCCCCCTCTCTCCCTCCCTCCCCCTCTCTCCCTCCCTCCCCGCTCTCTTCCACCCTCCCATTCATTCTTTCCCTCCCTCACTCCTTCCCTCCCTTCCCCTCTCTCCCTCCCTCCCCGCTCTCTTCCACCCTCCCTCATTCTTTCCCTCCCCCTCTCTCCTTCCCTCCTCCCTCCCCCTCTCTCCCTCCCTCCCCCTCTCTCTCCTCCCTCCCCCTCTCTCCCTCTCTTCCCCTCTCTGCCTCCTCTCCCCTCTCTCCCTCCCTCCCCTCTCTCCCCCCCTCCCCCTCTTTCCAACCCCTCCTTCCCTCCCTCCCCTCTCTTCCACCTCCTCCTCCTTTCCTCCCTTCCACCCTCCTCATTCTTTCCCTCCCCTCTCTCCTTCCCTCCCTCCCTCCTCTCCCTCCCTCTCTCCCTCTCTCCCCTCTTCTTCCTCCTCCCCCTCTCTCCCTCTCTGCCTCCCTCTCTCTCCCTCTCTCCCTCCCTCCTTCTCTCCCTCCCCCCCTCCCCCTCTCTTCTACCCTCCCCCTCTCTCTCTCTCTTTCCATCTCGCTCTCACAACAACCACTTTCTTTAAGGAACGAATGAAAAGCAAAATGCAAGAAGCAGCTCCAGGATGCACACAGAGCCATCTATTGGATCCTCGTGGCGGGCTTGGGACGTAATAACTCACGGAACGGGATTGTGTTCGCCGTCGATAGTGACGTGTTTGGCTTGCTGGCTTGGCGGTTGGAGTGGAAGACGCTTTGTGGTGAGAGAGGGAGGGGGGAGTGGAAGAGGCTTTGTGGCGAGAGAGGTGGGGGGGTGGAAGAGGCTTTGTGGCTAGGTGAGGGGAGTGGGAGAGACTTTGTGGCTCTGTGATTTGGTAGAGTGGAAAAAAGTTTTATTGCTGGGTGGGGGGAATGGATGAGGCTTTGTGGTGGAAATGGTAGAGACTTTGTGGCTTGGTAGTTTGAGTGGAAGAAGCTTTGCGGCTTGGTGGGGGAGTGGAAGAGGTTTGGTGGCTTGGTAGTGGGAGTGGCAGAGACTTTGTGGCTTGGTAGTTTCAGTGGAAGATGCTTTGTGCATTGGTAGTAGAAGTGGAAGAGGCTTGGTGGGGGAGTGAAAGAGGCTTTGTGGATTGGTAGCAGAAGTGGAAGAGGCTTTGTGGTTTGGTGATGAGAGTGGAAGAGGCTTAGTGGCTTGGTAGTTTGAGTGGAAGAGGCTTTGCGGCTTGGTGGGGGAGTGAAAGAGGCATTGTGGATTGGTAGTGGAAGTGGAAGAGGGTTTGTTGCTTGGTGGTGAGAGTGGAAGAGGCTTTGTGGCTTGGCAGTTTGAGTGGAAGAGGCTTTGTAGCTTGGTAGTGGGAGTGGAAGAAGTTTGGTGGCTTGCTAGTTTAAGTGGAAGAGGTTTTGTGGCTTGGTGGGGGAGTGGAAGAGGCTTTGTGGCTTGGTGGAGGAGTGGAAGAGGCTTTGTAGCTTGGTAGTGGGAGTGGAAGAAGTTTGGTGGCTTGCTAGTTTAAGTGGAAGAGGTTTTGTGGCTTGGTGGGGGAGTGGAAGAGGCTTTGTGGCTTGGTGGAGGAGTGGAAGAGGCTTTGTAGCTTGGTAGTGGGAGTGGAAGAAGTTTGGTGGCTTGCTAGTTTAAGTGGAAGAGGTTTTGTGGCTTGGTGGGGGAGTGGAAGAGGCTTTGTGGCTTGGTGGAGGAGTGGAAGAGGCTTTGTGGCTTGGTAGTGGGAGTGGAAGAGGCTTTGTAGCTTGGTAGTGGGAGTGGAAGAAGTTTGGTGGGTTGCTAGTTTAAGTGGAAGAGGTTTTGTGGCTTGGTAGTGGGAGTGGTAGAGGCTTTGTGGCTTGGTGGAGGAGTGGAAGAGGCTTTGTAGCTTGGTAGTGGGAGTGGAAGAGGCTTTGTGGCTTGGTAGTGGGAGTGGAAGAGGCTTTGTAGCTTGGTAGTGGGAGTGGAAGAAGTTTGGTGGCTTGCTAGTTTAAGTGGAAGAGGTTTTGTGGCTTGGTAGTGGGAGTGGTAGAGGCTTTGTGGCTTGGTGGAGGAGTGGAAGAGGCTTTGTAGCTTGGTAGTGGGAGTGGAAGAGGCTTTGTGGCTTGGTAGTGGGAGTGGAAGAGGCTTTGTAGCTTGGTAGTGGGAGTGGAAGAAGTTTGGTGGCTTGCTAGTTTAAGTGGAAGAGGTTTTGTGGCTTGGTAGTGGGAGTGGTAGAGGCTTTGTGGCTTGGTGGAGGAGTGGAAGAGGCTTTGTAGCTTGGTAGTGGGAGTGGAAGAGGCTTTGTGGCTTGGTAGTGGGAGTGGAAGAGGCTTTGTAGCTTGGTAGTGGGAGTGGAAGAAGTTTGGTGGCTTGCTAGTTTAAGTGGAAGAGGTTTTGTGGCTTGGTAGTGGGAGTGGTAGAGGCTTTGTGGGTTGGTGGGGGAGTGGAAGGGGCTTTGTAGCTTGGTAGTGGGAGTGGAAGAGGCTTTGTGGCTTGGTAGTGGGAGTGGAAGAGGATTTGTAGCTTGGTAGTGGGAGTGGAAGAAGTGTGGTGTCTTGCTAGTTTAAGTGGAAGAGGTTTTGTGGCTTGGTAGTGGGAGTGGTAGAGGCTTTGTGGCTTGGTGGAGGAGTGGAAGAGGCTTTGTAGCTTGGTAGTGGGAGTGGAAGAGGCTTTGTGGCTTGGTAGTGGGAGTGGAAGAGGCTTTGTAGCTTGGTAGTGGGAGTGGAAGAAGTTTGGTGGCTTGCTAGTTTAAGTGGAAGAGGTTTTGTGGCTTGGTAGTGGGAGTGGTAGAGGCTTTGTGGCTTGGTGGAGGAGTGGAAGAGGCTTTGTAGCTTGGTAGTGGGAGTGGAAGAGGCTTTGTGGCTTGGTAGTGGGAGTGGAAGAGGCTTTGTAGCTTGGTAGTGGGAGTGGAAGAAGTTTGGTGGCTTGCTAGTTTAAGTGGAAGAGCTTTTGTGGCTTGGTAGTGGGAGTGGTAGAGGCTTTGTGGCTTGCTGGAGGAGTGGAACGGGCTTTGTAGCTTGCTAGTGGGAGTGGAAGAGCCTTTGTGGCTTGGTACTGGGAGTGGAAGAGCCTTTGTAGCTTGGTAGTGGGAGTGGAAGAAGTTTGGTGGCTTGCTAGTTTAAGTGGAAGAGGTTTTGTGGCTTGGTAGTGGGAGTGGTAGAGGCTTTAAGGCTTGGTGGAAGAGTGGAAGAGGCTTTGTAGCTTGGTAGTGGGACTGGAAGAGGCTTTGTGGCTTGGTAGTGGGAGTGGGAGAGGCTTTGTAGCTTGGTAGTGGGAGTGGAAGAAGTTTGGTGGCTTGTTAGTTTAAGTGGAAGAGGTTTTGTGGCTTGGTAGTGGGAGTGGTAGAGGCTTTGTGGCTTGGTGGAGGAGTGGAAGAGGCTTTGTAGCTTGGTAGTGGGAGTGGAAGAGGCTTTGTGGCTTGGTAGTGGGAGTGGAAGAGGCTTTGTAGCTTGGTAGTGGGAGTGGAAGAAGTTTGGTGGCTTGCTAGTTTAAGTGGAAGAGGTTTTGTGGCTTGGTAGTGGGAGTGGTAGAGGCTTTGTGGCTTGGTGGAGGAGTGGAAGAGGCTTTGTAGCTTGGTAGTGGGAGTTGAAGAGGCTTTGGGAGAATCTGGGAGGGTATTGTAGATTCGTTGTTTTCCACCTTATTTGTTTGCTTGTTTCTCGCTGTCTATCTGTCTATCAATCTATTTCTCTGTCAATCTATATACCTATCTGTTTTTTATGCATATTTATCCCTTTCTCTCTCTAACCATACATGATATATATGTCCATCACTCCAGCAACTTAATCTCATACATTTACTCATATGTGTATCTTCCTCCACTACCTCTCTTTATCCACATTTTTCTCGCTGTTTGTCTGTTTGCCTTTTTTTTTCTCTCTCTCTCTTTCCATCTATTCCTCCTCCTCTTTCTCCTCTTCCTCCTCCTCCTCCTCTTCGTCCTCCTCGTCCTTCTCCTCCTACCCTTCCTCCTCCTCCTCCCTCTTCCTCCTCCTTCTCTACCTTCCTCATCCTCCTATTCCTCCCCTCCCCCTTCCTCATCCTCCCCCCTTTCTCCCTTTCTTTCTCCTCTTCCTACTCCTCCTCCTCCTCCTCCCCCTTCCTCCTCCTTCTCCACCTTGCTCCTCTTCCTCCTCTTCCTCCTCCTCCTCCGCTCCGCTCGGCCAAGCTTCACCCTTCTGTCGGTCCCTTTGTGCTGATGCAGATGTGCTCAGCGACGGTGTAGTCCCATTAGAATAACCCATTTCTCCTTTCTTCTTGATGCTGAGTTTGACTGACGCTGATTTGAACCATTCCCCTTTTTTGTCTGCTTTTTTTGTGCTCGTATTAATGTATATTTGCTTATATTTTCTTTATTTTTTTACTCTTTTTATATCTGGTGTGTCTCATTTTTTTTAAGATGACCGGCGCTGAATAAGATTTATTAGCGTGGAATGGAGCTTTTGAGATCTTGTGTGGCCTTATTAATGTATCCTTGACACTTACCTTTTGCATTTGAGTTTTCCTCCCCGAGTTGAAGCGAGATCGTAAAGATAATACGCGGGACACGTCAAGCAGAAATCCCCGATAATGCAGAGTCAGAGGTCCCTTGTATCATGCATGGTTCTTCTTAGTGCGTATGGAAGTGCAGCTGAAACTCGGTTCTATGTTTAAGGAGGACGTCTTTCAGCTGTCAGAGGCCGAGGACGCGCGCGCACCCGGAGTGGTTGCGGAGGAGCTGCCGTGAAGGTCCGGGAACGCTGTAGATCACAGGTTATTAGTGTATATCCGCCTGACACGTGACAGACACAAGGAAGGAAGGGTATACACACGGTGGAGAAGGCAGAGCAGAGACGGAGAAGGAAGAGGAAGGAAAGAAGGAAGGAAACGGCGCGGTCGAGTGCTGCTGAGCAGGATATACAGCGTCCATGGTCACGCAACGACCCTGCCGCAGCGCCCCAATCACTCTGCTTCATTTCGTCTTCGGACATCCCTCCTCCGGGCATTCCGCCTCTGGACATTTCGCCTTCGAATATTCCTGCCGCGGGCGCCCTGCCTTCGACAACCCGCCTCCTGACGCCTGCATCTGAGTCATGATCCGCCGGGATGCTGCGCCTTCACACGACCTGCCTGTGAGTGCGAGCATCCTCTGGTTCACCCGCCTCCGGCTCTGCTCCCGTTGACAAGCTGCATCCAGCGCAATGAGATGCTGTTCCCAATAAACATTATGTCCCGGGCTTTAAGGACTGTCTTGCGGCGTCGTTAAGCACTCTATTGCGATCGGGATCAACGATTTACAAGCGACTTTGCACCTCGAGCACTGTAACAGTAGTCATCTTTACGACGCCGTTGAACCTTATTACTGCGATACCTATAATAACGAAATTACCCCGAGCGCGGTACACACCTACGCTACTTGCCCGGCCTCTAACAGCGAGATCAGCAACGTACATGCTCAGCTTGTTTAGAAATTCTACCCATATTACTACCACATGGATACAGTATCACTAATACTGTATATGTGTAATAAATTCTATTATAGAGCACATTCTCTGACGCCATGTGGGTTTTCGCGTCCCTGTTCTAGGCGAATTAGAGCCATAACAGTGGCATGTTTACCGTGGCTGTATGTTTTGTAAAGTCCGTTGTGAATTGACCAACCTGTCTTAAATTTCTTTTTTTTTTTCTCTCTCTCTCTTTCTCTCTTTTTTACAATTTTTTTCGGCTTCTCTTTAATCAGCGGATATGTAATCTAGTAGAAGTGATAGCGTGTAAATGTGTGTTTATAGATACGTCTGTGGATCAAACGAGAAAATAACAAAAATATATATTTTAGGTCCAAAGTAAATCCTGGAGCGCTTGTCTGTCATCTGTCTGCTTGCGAGACAGCTGGCAAGACGCGGGTTGCGAGACGAGGTCGATCTGGAATCTCGAGCGTCAGGGCCTTTCTTGGCTCGTTTTACTCTTCTTTTTAGATCTTCGCGAATTTCTTTTGCGCGTAACAGTTTGGACATAATCCCCTGAGCGGAACATGTTACATTTTACGGCTCAACCTCCGGGAAGATCATTTTGTAGCATTGACTTTTGCATGCGCGGCGGCCTTTTGCAACACGATCCCTGCGAATCATCCGTGGCGGCACAAAACCTGCGATGTGGCAAAGTACCATGGCAAAAAAAAGGCAAGATAAGAAGTGAAATTAACAGGAGAATACCGTAAACAAAGAACAGATACGGATCACGGAGCGAACCCCAAATCGAGGCAACGCCACATTGGGAACACATAATTGTTGACAAGTCGCAGTTTCTTCGCCCAAACCAGCGGAGGAGCCGACTCGTCCGAGAACGATACTACGAGCACCATGAACATTAGTTTCGACAATACCAACAAGCTACTTCCTCCCACTCAAGACGACTGAGTTGGCTTCGCATCTGCTTGCTCGTCCATCCAAACAACACTGAAGGAATACTAGGCATGTCAGCATTTGCATCATCTTTATTATTACCATTGTTGTTCTCGTGTTATTATCATTGTTATCATCATCATTATTATTATCACTACTACTATTAGTGTTATCATCATTATCTTTATCGTCATCTTTATTGCCATTATCATCATCATAATTCTTATAATCATGATTGTTATTACTATCGTTATTACACAAGGTAATTCTTCAGGCCTTATCAACATTCGAACCGAAGATTAATTCGAGATCTATTCCCCGATCTCTACAGCACCCTTTTGTTGACGCTAATGACCCCATCACGGAGGGCGTGGTCCCTAACCTACGGGAGTGAGTCCTGGCCAGTTGCGACCCACAGCACCAGCTCAGCCCACGCTCTCGACGACCTCGGACCCATCTCGCCCACTCCTATTCCGATCAAAATTCTACAAAGAATAATTGCTATTGGGGATTGGGGAAGCTATTTTCGTCCATATTCGATCGTCGCCGGTTTAGAGACATGAAGGGGACGCTTCACCTTCCACCAGTTGGTTGACTTTGATGCTTTTAAGTCATTTCAAACGTAAACAGGCCACGAGAGGTCGCCATCCTCACCATCGACCTACGGAAAGCGTCGACCTCACCGAACACACGTCTAATCGAGGAAATAACATGCCTGGGATTCGACATCTTAGGGAAATAGAATTCTTCCTACACCGACCTCCGGGCACTGGAAACTCGAGCAAATAACCGAATCTCAGAAGTGATACCTTAATACGGTTTCTCCGCCCATTATCGTTCCTAAAAATCGACAATGGTAATGGCCTCCACGCGAAAATTTGCAAATATGTTGAAGACAATGTTACAACCTCAATGTTACAACAGCACAACCTCACACGGACCGCTGTAAGACAACAGCTGATCACGAAATTCCTTCAAGCCATACGTAGGTATAGGTGTCTGTGAACAAAATCCAAATAAATGTCAAGAAATACACGGATTCAAAGCCAATGAATTAACCGACAGTGAGAGAAAGTCGAAAAGAATGATCAGATCCGAATTGATCCACAAAACGATAATCATGCAAATGCAGCAGATTTTAAAAAAAATCCTATATTATTATTTTTTTTTTCTATATTATTATAACTATTATTATTTTCTGCCGCCAGAAAGACAAGTCAACCATATAGACTTCACATCACAAGTTTTTTTTAATATAGGAAAGTAGGCAAAATATTTAGATCATCATTTTTATCACCATTATTATCTTTTTCATTATGATTATCATTATCATCATTATTATTATCATTGTTACCGCTGTTCATATCATTATTGTTATTATCATCATTATTATTATCATTACTACTATTATTGTTGTTATCATTATCATTATCGTCATTATCTTTACTGCCATTATCATTATCACAGTTCTAATTATCATGATTGTTATTATATCGTTATCATTGTCATTATCATCAAATCAATATTAGCATCATGATTACTATCACTATTGTTATTATTATCATTATTTCTATCATCATTATTACTATTGTTGTTGTTGTTGTTGCTATCATGATTAATATTACACTTATTGTTACTTGTACTATCATTATCAAGATTATCATTATTATTATTATTATTATTATTATTATTGTTATTATTATTATTATTATTATTATTATTATTATTATTATTATTATTATTATTATTATTATTATTATTATTATTATTATTATTATTATTATCATTATTATTATCATTATTATTATTATTATTATTATTATTATTATTATTATTATTATTATTATTATTATTATTATTATTATTATTATCATTATCATTATTATCATTATCATTATTATTATTAGCATTATTATTATCATTATTATTATCATTGTTGTCATTATCATTAATATTATCATCATTATTGCCATTATTATTATCCTTATTATCACTTTTGTTATTATTTTCATTACTGTTATTACTATTACTATTATCATTATCATTATCATTAGTATTGTCATCATTGCCATCATTATTATTATTGTCACTATCATCATCAGCATTATCATCGTTATTATTATCACTGTTATTATTGTTATCATTATTATCGTCATTATTATTATCATTATTATTATTATTATCATTATCATTATTATTAGTATTATTATTAGTATTAGTATTAGTATTAGTATTAGTATTACTATTATTATTATTATTGTTATTATTTTTTTATTATTATTACTATTATCATTATTATTATTATTATTTTTATTATTATTATCATCATTATTATTATTATTATTATCATTATTATTATTATTATTATCATTATTATTATGGGTATTATTATCATTATAATCATTATCATTATTATCATAGAAATAATAATGATAATAATAATGATGATAATAATATTATGAATTAGCATTATTATTATGATTATTATTGTTATTATCATTATTACTATTATTATTATTATTATTATTATTATTATTACTATTATTATTATCATTATTATTATTATTATTATTATTATTATTATTATTATTATCATTATCATTATTATCATTATTATCATTATTATCATCCTCATCATTATCATTATTGTTATTATTATTATTGTTATTATTATTATTATTATTATTATTATTATTATTATTATTATTATTATTATTATTATTATTATTATTATTATTATTATCATTATCATTATTATTATCATCATAAAGATAATAATTATTATTATAATTATCATTATTATTATCATCATTACTGTTATTATTGTTATTACTATTATTGTTGTTTTGATTTTTATATTGTTATACTTTAACATTATCATCATTATTTACTTTATCATAATCATTATTTTTGTTATTGTTAGTATTACCACCATAAGTAACATCATCGTTATTACCATTATCTTATTTTCATGAACAGTACAAGTAGTAGTAATAATAGTGGTAGTA
>NC_091549.1:22844901-22847401 GCF_042767895.1 Penaeus vannamei
GTTCTTTGATGCAAAAAGCCTCTTGGATAAACCCTTGGATGGCTTCAGAGCCTCAAAGTCTTTTTGGGGACAAACCCCTTAAGGAAAGCCTCTCTGGACAAACCCCCCTTTTGTCTTTGGATAAAACTCTGATGTTTTTGGATAAGCCCCTTGCAGAGCCCTTTGCAAAAGCCTCTTGGATAAGCCCCTTGCAGAGCCCCTTGCAAAAGCCTCTTGGATGAACCCTTTGGAAAAGCCTCTTGGATAAACCCCTTGGGAAAGCCTCTTGGATAAACCCCTTGGATAAGCCTCTTGGATAAACCCCTTGAAAAAGCCTCTTGGATAAGCCCCTTGGAAAAGCCTCTTGGATAAGCCCCTTGAAAAAGTCTCTTGGATAAACCCCTTGCAAAAGCCTCTTGGATAAACCCCTTGCAAAAGCCTCTTGGATAAACCCCTTGGAAAAGCCTCTTGGATAAACCCCTTGAAAAAGCCTCTTGGATAAACCCCTTGAAAAAGCCTCTTGGATAAGCCCCTTGAAAAAGTCTCTTGGATAAACCCCTTGCAAAAGCCTCTTGGATAAACCCCTTGCAAAAGCCTCTTGGATAAACCCCTTGGAAAAGCCTCTTGGATAAACCCCTTGAAAAAGCCTCTTGGATAAACCCCTTGAAAAAGCCTCTTGGATAAGCCCCTTGAAAAAGTCTCTTGGATAAACCCCTTGCAAAAGCCTCTTGGATAAACCCCTTGCAAAAGCCTCTTGGATAAACCCCTTGAAAAAGCCTCTTGGATAAGCCCCTTGAAAAAGTCTCTTGGATAAACCCCTTGCAAAAGCCTCTTGGATAAACCCCTTGCAAAAGCCTCTTGGATAAACCCCTTGGAAAAGCCTCTTGGATAAACCCCTTGCAAAAGCCTCTTGGATAAACCCCTTGGAAAAGCCTCTTGGATAAACCCCTTGAAAAAGCCTCTTGGATAAGCCCCTTGGAAAAGCCCCTTGAAAAAGCCTCTTGGATAAGCCCCTTGAAAAAGCCTCTTGGATAAGCCCCTTGCAGAGCCCCTTGCAAAAACCTCTTGGATAAGTCTCTTGCAAAAAACCCTTGGAAAAGCCTCTTGCAAAAGACTCTTGGATAGATGTCTCTCGTTTGGTGGATATCTTTCTATGTGGTATGAGTGATTATCCTGAGTAATGGTGGACTGGATAATGGATTCGTGAGAAGGTAGGTTGGTTTTGGATAATTCTAGTGGAAGGTCGTTTCTTGCCATATCCTTTGTGTTTTTTTTTTTTTTTGTTTTTGCAATTGCATCATGCAGTAATCTGCTGGAACACTAGCCTTTATGCCGTATGTATCCTGATTATAACCTTTCCTCATACTCTTTTTCCCTCTCATTCTTTTTTCTGGCACACCTCATATATCCTTATCCTTCTTTTCCATAAAACTAACTATTTTCTTTCTCTCTCTCTCTCTCTCTCTCTCTCTCTCTCTCTCTCTCTCTCTCTCTCTCTCTCTCTCTCTCTTCTTCTATCTCTCTCTCTCTCTCTCTCTCTCTCTCTCTCTCTCTCTCTCTCTCTTCACAATCTTTTTCCCTCATTTTTCCCTCCTCCTCACCTCACACATTCTCTTTGTTTCATCTTTCCTCACATTCACTCTTTTGCCTTCTTTTTTAACCCTCACCTTCCTCCTCATGCCACCATTGAGAGAGAATGAGAGAGAGAGAAAGAAAGAAAGAAAGAAAGAGAGAGAGAGAGAGAGAGAAAGAAAGAGAGAGAAAGAGAGAGAGAGAGAGAGAGAGAAAGAGAAAAAGAGAAGAAGGGAGAAGAGAAAGAAAGAAAAAGAGAGACAATAGGTGTAAAGCGAGGGTGAGGAAGGTGACACAGGTGACAGGTGAGGTAGGGGAAGGGCGATGAGGGGGGTGGGGGTATAGAGGATAGGGAGGGGGGACGTATGAGGGGGTATAAGGGACGAAAAATAATGAAGTGATTAGGGTATCTGTTCGTCCACCTCACGAGATGCCGTTTCCCGTTCGCCTCATGTCCGTCCGTTGGCCTGTGTCTCCCTCTCTCTCTTTTCCCGTCCCCTCTTTATCGCTGTCTTCCATTTCGCTTTTTGTTGTTGTTGTTTTCTACGCCTTCCTCATTCTTTTCCATGTTTTTTATCTTTATCTTCTTCCATTACTTTATCTTCTTCTCACTCATCGTCCTTTTCTCTTTTCTTCTTTTTCCTTTCTTCTTCTATTCTCCTCCTCATCCCTTTCCTTCATATCATCTTTTTCTCTCCCCCAAGTTTCCTCCTCCTCCTCCTCTCTTTTTCCTTCTCTTCCATCTCCGCCCTTTCTTATTCTCTCTTTTTTACTCATGCTCTCTTTCTCCTCCTACTTTGCTTTATCCCTCCCATCTCCCTTCTCTTCCTCTCTTTGCCTCTTCCTCTTTTTCTCATCTACATTCTCCTTGTCCTTCTCCTCTTCTTTCTCCTTCCCAACCTCTCTTTTTTCTCCTCTTATCCCCCCCTTCTCATTTTTGTCCATCTCC
>NC_091549.1:22859901-22867401 GCF_042767895.1 Penaeus vannamei
ATATATATATATATATATATATATATATATATTTATATATTATATATGTTTATATAATATATATATATATATATATATATATATATATATATATATATATATATATATAATATATACATATATATATAATATATATACATATATATAAATATATATATATATATATATATATATATATATATATATATATATATATATATATATATATATATATATATATATATATATATGAATGTATGTCTACATATATTTATATATATTCATCCTTCATTAAGTATGCCAATCAGTCATTCATGTCCTTTATCATGCACAAATACTTGTGTGAAATCAAAGTTTCTGTAACACCGTGGTTTACTTTTAACAGTCATTACATACTTTTAAGATTCATTGTTTAAGCCCGTGTCTCAGGCCACTTCAGGAGGGAGGAGGGAGTTCAGGGCCTTTTCTATAACCCGAGTAAATATATCAGCGCAATAAGCTTTCGTAAAAGACCTCGTCCTAAAGCCGCCAGAGGAGAACGAAACCGTGAAACAAGCAGTATCAAATACAGTGTTTCTCCCTCCCTTCTACAACCGCTCGGCGCACTACTTCACAACCATTATATCTACTTGTTTGTCTGTTCCCCCCAACCCCAGTATTCTTCCCTCAGAATAACCATAGCAATAGAAGGAATAATATGAATAAGGATAACAGTGATAGTCGTTATGATGAGAAAGTGCAAAAAAGAGAGGCACAGAGAGGAAGAGGGGGAAACGGGCGCCGTGTGTTCGTGACAGCAGAGGATACTGAAGAGGGGGCGGCCAGGGACCAGGCGACTTGTGATTCATAAGTGTCGCTTGTAGGAAAATGTGTTTGATATATCTCCGGCGTAATTGTGGGTCGCCCGCCGGTCCCTCGCGTCGGGGCGGGGAGTGGTGGGGGAGGAGGGGAGAAGGGGTGGGAGAGGGGAGGAGGGAGGATGGGGTTAGGGTGCAGAGGGGGGGAGGAGGTGGTAGAAGGGGTGGGAGAAGGGGAGGAGGGAGGATTGGGGTAGGGTTTGCGGAGGAGAAAGGAACAGGGAGGAGGAGGGAAGGAGTTGGAGTTTGTGGAGGAAGAAGGAGGGAAGTAAGGGGAGGATGGGGAGAATGGAAGGAGGAAGGGTGCAGGATGGAGGAGGATTAGGTTAGGGATGTGGTGGAGACGGGGGAAGGAGGATTGCGTGAAGGAGGAACAGATTGAAGGAAGTGGGAGAGAGTTGTTGATGGAAGAAAGGGGGGGGGGATGTGTTGGTGGAGAGGTGGAAGACATAGAAGGAAGAAGGGTTTATAAGTAGGGGGTTGGAGACTACTGGAGGAGGTAGTGACAAAAAAAGACGCTTTAATATATGCAGACCTCAAAATTGCAACCTCCCCTTTATTCTAGCGATTCTCAACACTCTTCCTCGTCATTATCATTATGATCTGTAGACTCACCATCAATCCTTCCCTACGGTCTGATTACCATATGCACACGAGCGTTTTGTTTTTCCCGCCATTTCCGCGGAACTTAATTGGTTGCTTTTTCGTCTTCGTCTCCGACTTTTAATTGGTCGAGAGGTCTTCACCCAGAGCCAATCAGAGAGCCGGGATTTTAAATATTCGAGCAAACGTCCATCCGTGTTTTAAAATGGTGAATCATAATTGAGAGTTATTTATTCCTCTTGACTGCATAATTAATTTAATCAGATGAAAGTAGTAGAAAGTTTGTTCGCATCCTCAGAACTGGCACGGCCGTTAGTATTCTCATATCTCATTCATTATTCAAAGCGGTTTCCGCGTGAGTTTTATCAGTGTTTACAGCCCTTTTACCAGATGTGTGTTTCATACATATCTTTTAATCCACTCGGTCATTCAAAAAGTATTTGATATCAAATCATTCATCTCTTCATATACTCATCAAAATCTCTTTGAAATGTAATTTATTATCGTGATATAAGACCGAGACCAGGGTAGATAGATTGATACGGAGAGAGAGCGAGCGAAAGATAGATAAAGAGAGAGAGAGATTGAGAGAGAGAGAAAGAGAGAGGCTGATAGACAGACTGACAGACGGTACCTGAAAAAAGAATAAACATACACTATAAGCCAACCGGGAAAAAAAACAGTAAAGCATTGAAGAGATCGACGAAAAAAGAGTAACTCGCGAAATCTGGGTTTTAAAAAAAGGCCTTCAACGCTCCACGCTTTCTTCGTGGTCTGATTCCCTCCCTCCTTCCCCACTTCTGTTCTCTTTTATCCCAAATCATTCTCTAGCTCTTTCCCTCCAACACTCCGTTACCCAATTACCAATTTCCTTGCTTTCTAATTATTGTTCTTCTCTATTCTTTTAACCCAATATCTCCTTTTATTTTGATTTTGAATTACGGAATGTTTTTAGTTTTTCGTTACCCTATTTCAATTCAATATTTACCTACAATGTTTTGAACTTTTTTTTTTTCTTTCAGGGTACAAATACATAACGCTCCGATGGTTATTATAGTACCAAGACTGATGACCCTGTTTAACGAAAAAAATGGACTTTTAAAAGTTGAATTTACATTATTTTTTCTTTTTGTGTTATTCATCACGTTTAATGAATGTACAAAGGGTTCTTCATTTTGATATGTTCTCTCTCCTCTTCTCTCTTCTTTCTGTTTGTATATTTACAGTTACCTCATTTATTTGATAAAGCATTGATAACTGATCCTCTCGTACCCTGATTCCACACAAAATAGTATTTTTTAAGATTTCATTTTTTTACAGAAACTGCCACGTAAACAGATTAAGTAAAACTGGAAAGAAAATGGAAGTAAAAGACTAAAATAAGATAGATGAATGAAATATAAGACGAATAAAATTAAAGAAAATAACATTAAGAATAGCCAGAAGACACGACTCAAAGAAAACGTTCGTGTTTGTTTTGCGCCATTTTTCTTTTCAAAATTCTTTCTTTGGCCTTGTTATTATCACCACTGTTTATCTTCTAGTTTATCATCTGGTCCATTTATGCTTTTTTTCATATTTGCTTTGCTTAAGTAATATCTTGCTAAAAGCTGTTTTCTATTGCGCAATTTATGAACATAATTCCGAGTATTAGCTGTCGAGTATTTGTCCTTTTGTTTGTTGGCGATAAGCAATATCTTTTGTCATATCTTATCTCTTATTAATGCTTCTTTACGACAGGCGTAATTAATTCCATTGTTCATTTTGCCAGTTTGCAATCTCCTCTTTTAAAGGAAAAAAAGTAGCGGGCTGTTAAATATTTCCAAATGTTGCAAATTTCTTTACGTCTGTATACACTGCGATCGATAGCACTGCACAGAAGTAACTGCAGCTGAAATAATTATGACATCATGATATTTTTTTTTATCTTTTTCTTTTGTCATGAATGATAATAATGATACTGATAACAATAGTGACGATGATAATGATAAAAACTAACATTAGAAATAATATTTATCTCTTTTGTCGTTGTGACATTCATCATTTTTATTTTTATCATGCCCATGGTAATATTCTAATAGTATTATAGTCAGAGAAAATTAAAACTGCATGATTATTCAAATATCAGTAGTGTAGCATCGATAAAGGCGTCGGCACCATTCTTCTGAGAATGTTGATATTATTGGCAATAATAGCATTGGTAAAAATTATGATAATGATAATGATTATACTGATAATAATGATGATAGTAATAATAATGATAATACTACTGATAATAAAAATAGGAGTAATAATAATAGTAATAATAATATCGTGAAAGTAATGGTAATAGCAAAGATAGCAATAATGATTATGATAGTCGTAATCATAATCATAATCATGGTAATAATTACAACAATAAAAAAGACAACAAAAGCAACAATAATGATAATGATAATAACAATGAGAATGGTAATGATAATAAGAATGATGATGATGATGATAATGATAGCAATAGTAATGATAATAAGAATGATGATGATGATGATAATGATAGCAATAGTAATGATACTAATAATAACATTAATGATGAATATGTGATGGTATTAGTAGCAGTAGTAGTAATAATGATTTTAGGACTAACATTATTGATAATAATAATAATAGCAACCATAATGATAATCATAACACTGGGAATGATGATAAGGTTGTTGTACAATATCATGAACTGTTACCGTCATTCCTTCGAAATATATGTTTATCGTTATCATTGTAATGTCATTCGCCATAGATATTACAAACATCAGCAACAAAATCGTTACTATTCATTTTCATTTTACATGTATTGATAATGAACAAGTTTATGAAGACTGTATATTATCATCAGCTTTTACTATTGTTAAAGTCACGAGAGAAAAGATAACAGAACCGTATATGGCAATGCGCATAGTAATTACTGATCGCATTGATAAGTTATTTTAGCGTATGTCAATTTTTCTCCTTCATAAATGCGTAATAATACAGAAGTTTGGAAACATTACTATGGCCATTAATAGTATCTTCCAATAATACGAAGATCGTCTGATAACAAAGGTAATGACAATCAGGTAATAATGATTGTTATTATGCTAGACAATAAAAGCGGTAAAAGTAAATGATAGTATCTAGTACCAATACTCGATTTATAGATATATATCATGGTGGCGCTGGAAATGTTAGTGACTTGCCTTATCAGTATATTCAGGAACCAACGTTGTCATTATCGCCATAAATCACCACAGTTGCCAATAGTCTCTGATGTGAAAATCACTATGTCCTTTGTGAGTCTTGTATGTTGTGTGTTTGTGAAAGATGAATGTAAATGTGTGTTTGTTTCTGTGTGTGCGTGTGCGTGTATGCGTGTGTTTGTTTGTTTCAGTGTGCGTGTTTGTTCGTTTGTCTAAATATGTTTGTTTGTTTGTTTCACTGTGTTTGTTTGTTCGTTTCAGTGTATGTGTGTGTCCATCTACAGATTTGAAATATCGCACTTGAGACATGCGGCCATTGTAGATACTGTTGCCATCTTTATTATTTTTTATAGCTACTCTTCTTATCATAATACTATGATTTGAAGAAATATATTGAGATCAGATCTTATCTCGTTAGATATAAGAATATATATTAACCCAAAGTCTCTAAACGTTTCCCGCTCTTCTTCATCCGTATCCCTTCAAGCGTCGGAATCATCTATTTGTTCAAGCAAGTGCAAGCCAACCTCAAAATGGCAGTCGCTCATAAATAAGGCGTTATCTCATTTCTCACGAAGATTTAGCGCCACAAAATAACGCCGAGGTCACTGGGGGAAGAAGCTAACAACAATGGATTGCTTGCCCAGTCCAGCCGAAGCCACAGCCAGGGAAATCGCACACGGGACTCCGGCGTGTCTCTGTGTACACCATATATATTTCGCGCTTTGACCTGTTGTTGGGGGAAAATTCGAATTATATGCGTTTAACGTCGTGTATTTTCATTTTCCTTCTGCGGGAAAGCTCCATAGGTCCGAAGAAGGGAAAAGAGAAGCTCTGTTATCAAGGCCGCGGTCGCCGATCTCGTACCGAAGCCGCGTGTTGATAAGAACGAGAATCCATCTTTATTCGCGGTGATCTATGGCGCGTATTCCTCGAGCGAAAGACCGTAATCCAGCGCGTTCTGTGTGATAAGACGTGCATTCATCACTCCTTCGCTGATATACGATATACCTCGGATTCCTCTAATTTAACCTCGAAGGGGGAGGTGAGGGGGCGGGTTAAAAAAAAAAATAAAAAAAAAAGCGGAAAAAGGAGACGAGGGAGGAGGTGTATAAAGCTACACAACAAGGGCGTCTGTCCCCTTTCTATTTTCTTCGTGTGTCGTATCGTCGCTCTTTTCGCTATCTTTAATAAAATAATACAATCAAAGAGGTGTGAGCTATGAGGCAGAAAGGGGGGATAAAAAGATATGAGGACTGAGAGCATGCATAATGACTAGCAAATTGGCGCCAATTCTCCGGGATTGGTTAGAAAATGCTTAGTATTTACGGAAGGGCGATGACTATAATCATCGTACATGTGACACCCCGCGCAAGAATTATTGCCATGGAAGGCGAAGACTGTCGTGAAATATCTCTTCTAACGACCACGTTGCCAGGGAAGATAGATATAAAATGACCTGATATATTTGATGCCTCGAGCTCAGGTTTTATATTCTGATTGATACACTATTTTTGTATATTAAAAAAGAACAAAAAGAAGAAAAAAGGCTGGAAGGGAGGGTTGGCTACATTATGTACAGCATGAATCGAAATTTCTCATCCGCAATATGGAAGGATTCATGTCATCAACGTAGATGAAAACGCAGGAATTTCCACGACTTTGGGCCCTAATTCCCCTGTTATAGTATGTAATCTAGCGTTAGAACACAATCTAAGAGATACTGCATAATTCCCAACATATCAAAACAAGCATGTAGTTGAGTTACTTGTATATGGTGTGGGTTTTATTCTTTTAATATTACAGTATACGCGGAATATACCTCAGGCACAGGCGGAATGTGCTCATATGATATCCTATTTGTTATACAGGAATATGCAGATCATCTATAAGGTAAATATGTATTAGGAAGGATATACGTGTGTCAGTTTTACAACCTGATCTCTGCATTATACTCGTATCATAGCCTTTTTATTATTTCTCTCTCTCTCTCTCTCTCTGTCTCTCTCTCTCTCTCTCTCTCTCTCTCTCTCTCTCTCTCTCTCTCTCTCTCTCTCTCTCTCTCTCTCTCTCTCTCTCTCTTTCTCTCGTTCTCTCCCTCTCTGTCTCTCTTCCTCCCTCCCCCCGCCCCTCTCTCTCTCTCTCTCTCTCTCTCTCTCTCTCTCTCTCTCTCTCTCTCTCTCTCTCTCTCTCTCTCTCTCTCTCTCTCTCTCTCTCTCTCTCTCTCTCTCCCTCTCGTTCTCTCCCTCTCTGTCTTTCTTCCTCCCTCCCTCCCCGCCCTCTCTCTCTCTCTCTCTCTCTCTCTCTCTCTCTCTCTCTCTCTCTCTCTCTCTCTCTCTCTCTCTCTCTCTCTCTCTCTCTCTCTCTCTCTCTCTCTCTCTCTCTTACTATCGTTTGCCACCCAAAGGTTATTGCAACTGGTATACATGCAATTATCAAGCAAGCCAAACCTTTACCTATCTCTTAATAGAAAATAAGATGAAAAAATATTGACTCTAAGATCGATGGCGCTTGTCTCTCACCATCTCCCATGTAGATATAAACCCATAATGAGAAATATTGATCGAAAAAAAATGTTGAATTGGCAGATGGCGTAAAGAAGGACAAGATGATGATATAGAGTTATATCAGAGAGAGAGACAAAGCTATCATAACGTATATATAATTCCGTGTACACTTTTATGTCGAATAGAAATTTACTTCTCATATCCCCCGGACGCGCAAAAATTCGGGTCGATTCAATATTTGCAGAATTTCCACGGTGAAAATAAATCGCACAGGTAATTTAACTTTGTCATTTCCGGGTGTGTTGGTAGAGAGCTTGTGCATTCGTCTTCAATTACAATATTCTTTGC
>NC_091549.1:22877401-22879901 GCF_042767895.1 Penaeus vannamei
AGAGAAACGAACGAATAACTTGATAAGAGAATCATAAGGAAAAAGACCGAGAGAAAAAGGAAAAATAATCAAATAACACAAAACGAAAAAGAAACGGGAAACAGAAAATTTTAATAAACAGCACCAGAGAGAGAAAGGCATAGACACGAGAATGAGAGAGACCAGACAAAATTAGACAAAATCATTAGAGTAAAAGGAAGTGGGAACCAGGGCGCGCAGCAGACAGGACCAAATGCGTAAACAATGCAAGAAACACAAGAAAGAGGAAGATAGAGAAGCAAGAAACACAAGAAAGGGAAAGAGAGAAGCAAGAAACACAAGAAATGGGAAGAGAGAAGAGAGGAATAAACAAAGACCGAGAAAGTGCAAAGAAAGAAAATAATTCTATATTCTAACAAGCTATATGACACTAGAAAGGCAAGACCTCCTTCCTTAACCCGATGTGATGTAAAAAGAAAAACGAAAAAACAGAGACGATAGAGATGAGAATGAGAGATTAAATAAAGGATAAAACTTCGTGGACTTGAGAGAGGTGAAACGTCTTGAGAAATCCGGATAAGACAAAGGGATAGATGTCATTTTCTTTTTCTTTTTTTCTTTTTTTCCCCTCCTTTTATACCCTTTTCATCCTGCCGGTGTCTTTGTCTTTCTCTCACTTAGTCTTTCTCTCTCTCTCTTTCTCTCTGTCTGTCTCTCTCTCTCTTTCTCTCTGTCTGTCTCTCTCTCTCTTTCTCTCTTTCTCTCTCTCTCTCTCTCTCTCTATCTCCCTCTCTCTCTCTTTCCCTCTCTCGCTCTCTCTCTCTCTCTCTCTCTCTCTCTCTCTCTCTCTGTCCACCCGATCCTTTTTGTCACCATCGGAGGTCATGGGTGGAACTCGCGCCCAAAGGTCAGAGGTCACGGAGGAAAGGGGGCGTGTTGAGAAGACGTCATCGTGTTCCAGGCGCATGCGCATTCGGTCCTCTGAATGGGCGTCTCTCAGCGATGGAGAGCGAGAGAGAGACAGGAAGAAAGATGGGGAGAAAGAAGGAATAGAGAAAGTTGGCAAAGAAGGTAAAGCTGAAATGAAAGAGAGGGAGAGAGAATAGAAAAAAGAGAGCAAATTACACGGAAGTTTGGGTTTTACTTAACAATCATTCTTTCTTGGATAGAGAGACATAAGGAGGGAGAATAAGGACAAAAAAAAGGAGAAAGAAAGATTTTGGCATATAAGTGATCAGTGATGATTCACAGAAATATAAGAGTAAGAACAAAAATAACAGAGAGATTTACAAAGATATCCCCTAGAAAGATAAAAATGAGATATATTCAGACACGAAAAAGAGAAAGACAATCATAAAGATACACAGAAAAATATATACACAAAAAATAACAACCTCCCCTTACCCCTTCTCCCCAAATAAAAAATAATAATAACAAAAAATTCAAAATCAACACTCGATAAAAATCTTGGCTATCATCGAATTCCTAATATAGAAGAGGCACAAAGGGCACGATGGTATCAGTACTCTTTCCCCAGGGAGGCTAACCACCCTCTTGGAAAGGACTGTCCTCTTGGGCCATTTCTTAAAGGCGGGGGAACCAAATGAAGGTAGTTGAACAGCTTGCTTGAACCACTGTTATTTCCTGTTCGGTTTACGTCTTCACTAAGGCTTTTTTTGTTGTATGTGTATGTTGGGTTTTTGTGTGTTTGTTTTTTTTCTTGATTTGTTTTTGATATTTTTTCTTTGTTTCGAATATCTTTTTACTTTTTTTTTCGTTTTATTTTCTTCTTTTCTTCTAGCATTATTATCTATATAATTTTTGTCATTATGACTGTTATCTTTATCCTCATCATTGTTAGGACCATTATTGTCAATAGTAGTAGTAGCATCATCTTTGTCATTATTATTATTATTATAGCATTATTGCTATCAGTATCAGTTTATCATTGTTATGATTACCAATATCAGCTTTATCATTATCAAATTAGCATTGTTATAAGTATGATAATGGTGATGCTAATGGTAATTATAATAATAATGATATTAATGATTATTGCTATTATTATTATTATCATTATCATTACTATTATCAATGTTATTATCATTATCATTATTATCAGCATGACGATAATAATAATGATTTTGATAGTAATAGATAACAATAATAACAATAATGATGGTATTTTTATTTTATTGTTATTACCATCATTATTTCTATTATTATCATTATCATTATTATTATTTTTATTATTATTATTATTTTTATTATTATTATTATTATTATTATTATGATTATTATTATTATTATTATTATTACCATTTCCATTAATACTAATGAAAATGAAAATCAAAATAATAATGATAATAACCATAATGACAATGATAATAATAATAATTGCTATTATTCTTACTATTATCGTTTTTTTATTATTTTTATACAATATTTGACATTGTTGTTATTGATAGTATCATTATTGGAATTGTTTTGCTATTATTATTATACCATCATTTCATTACTA
>NC_091549.1:22884901-22887401 GCF_042767895.1 Penaeus vannamei
AGAAAATAGACAAGGTACAATGATGCCCTGAAGATATAACGAA
This sequence comes from Penaeus vannamei, assembly GCF_042767895.1. Taxonomy (NCBI): domain Eukaryota; kingdom Metazoa; phylum Arthropoda; class Malacostraca; order Decapoda; family Penaeidae; genus Penaeus; species Penaeus vannamei. Next base: position 22,884,945 of record NC_091549.1, read on the forward strand.
GAAGAGGCGACAGGAGGTGATGTGAGGGAAATGAGTGAAATGACGGTGATTGGGAAGCTGCGAGACAAGACGCCATCTTCCTGGATTATCTTCAGTGTCACGTCGAAAGTCTATCGTTATCTATCGGTCGAAGAGGACTGGCTATGGGGAAGGGGAAGAAAATGGGAGAGGGAAGACTCGCGAGAGAAATAAAATAGAAGTTCGTTAAGGAAGAATAAGTTTTATTTCTGATGTTGAGAGAAAGATTGATTTTTGTTTTTTTATGAGGTAGGTTAAGAATGTTTTGAAAGATCTGGTGGGTAAGGATCAGTCTGAATCAGAACTCAAGGTTAGAATTATAAAAAACAAAAATGTATTATACATGACTGCATATTTCAAGAAACGTACACACACAACACACACGCAAACACACACACACACACACACACACACACACACACACACACACACACACACACACACACACACACACACACACACACACACACACACACACACACACACACACGCACACATACATCACACACACACACACAACACACACAAACACACACACACACACACACATACACACACATAGTCACAAACTTACACACGGACGCACACGCACGCTGTCACGCACACCTTCCCCGCCAGAGCAAGTCACCGACTCAGATCATTAGTTTCAATCTGTCTCCCGCTGATGGCTTTTGTCTTAATTATCATAAATTCAGTTTTCATGTTCCACCCACAGGATTAATGAGTTAGCGATCCTCCGTTCCTCATTTCCTCTTCCCTTCTTCGCTTTTCGTTTGTTCCTTGTCTCTTGTTCTTCACTTTTTCTTTCAGGCTTTGTCTTCGTTGTTTTTCTGATTTCTTTTTCTCTTTTTTTACTTAGTCGTTTTTTTCTGTTCTGGTTCTTTTCTTCTTCTTTTTCTCGTAAGTTATTTTTTCTCTTCCCCTTCTTTCTCTCTGTCTTCTCTTCTCTTTCTCTCTCTGTCTTTCGTTTATCTCATTTTATTCTCTACTCTCTCTTGTGTACCTTTCTTTGCCTCCATGTTTTTCTTTGTTTGTATAATCCCTTTCTCTTTTTTTCTGTATTCACTTCTCTCTCGCTCTCCTCTTTTTCTCTTTACATCTTTCTCTCCTCTTTTCTTTCTCTGTCCATTTCATCTCCCCTCCTTTTTCATCTCTTTCTTTCTTAACCCCATTTCTCTTCTTTCTCTGTTCTACTCTTATCCATTCTTCCTCTTCGTCCCGCATCCTCTTTCTCTCTCTTCTTCTCCTTTCGTCTCGGATGCGAGGAACAATACGCATAACTATATTTTCATTTGTGTTTTTGTTAATATCTGTTCCTCTGTGTCTTTGAGGGAGACGTTGTCTGGGAAACACGAAGGAAAGAGCTTGATGGAGATGATTTGTTGGAGACGACGGAAGAGAGAAGGAGGGAGAGAGAGAGAGAGAGAGAGAGAGAGAGAGAGAGAGAGAGAGAGAGAGAGAGAGAGAGAGAGAGAGAGAGAGAGAGAGAGATAAAGAGAGAGAGAGAGAGAGAGAGAGAGATACATAGATAGATAGAAAGACAGCCAGATATACAGACGAAGAAGTAGAGACAGAAGGACAGAGAGGGATAGACAAATATGAGGCTAAGTATTGTTTATATATACATGCAAACGTAAGTGTTGTGTAAGTTGTGGAACTGACGCACTTCTGCATATACAGGCTGACATTCCAAAATCCGACCATCGATATTCCGGTTTCTTCAGATTTCTGGCATTGATTTCGGAGTGCATTTTCAAATTCACCGCATTGGCTCGCAACTGTTTTCTGGAATTGCCGTTTATGTTTTGATGGCGCTGTACTCCAGAATCAGCTGTTGGGTCTTGCACGTGCTAACAGACACTCCTGCTCATTCCTTCTAATTTCATCATCTATTTGCTGCTGTATAATCCCATGATGGATTTAGAAAAGAAAAGAGGTCGTGTAAAACGTAAACACTGTCGATTGCAGAGAAAGTGGTAATCATTAAAAAAAAAAAACAAGAAAACTGTATTATTTATTTGTAGAGTATTAACATTTCATTTGCTTTTCGTTTAGTGCTTGTTTCTTTTTCTAAAGGACTGTTAAATGCATACAGCATATATAACTAACAACAAATCCGGCATTTTCGAAAATCCGGCACTTCCCAGGTTCAGAAGTTGCCGGATTTTTTAATGTCAACCTGCATATGCATGTGTTACATGAGACGAACCACGACAAAAAAAGGAACGACAGATCATGAGATTTCGATTCAAAATGGTCACATCATCAGACGGCAAAATGTGATGAAGGGTTTAGTCTGATTCGAAACGTCAAATGTTCTTTTTATGATTATTTTATACATGTTACTGCGTTTGTATTTTTGCTCATGTGTGTACATGTCTATCTTTATGTTTACCACTTGATCTTTGACAGTCACTTTTGTAGTCTTGTGCTTTGCTA
>NC_091549.1:22894901-22902401 GCF_042767895.1 Penaeus vannamei
CTCTTTCTGTTACTCTATTTTCTCTTTCCTCCTTTTATCCATAGTGTTCTTCAAACTCCTACTGATGATTTTCCTCTTCCATCACCATCAATTTCATCACCCTTTCACCTCTTCCTCCTCTTCCCTCCTTCCTCATCATCATCCTATTTACACTTCCTCCTCATTTCCGACTCATCCTCCTCCCTACTCGCCTCCCTCTTCCTCTTCCTCAAATCGCTCTCCTATTTCATCCTTTCTTCCTACATATTTCCCCTTTCGCTCCTTCCATTCAGGAAAATAAAATTGAGCAGAAAATTTCATCATGAAAATGGCCAATCACCCGCGCAAGTAACTTACTTTCGTTGCTCTAATTGGTGGTTTAACAGTCGAAATAGTAGTCTAACTGGCGTAATGGTATAGCAGTTGAAATGGTAGTTAAACTATTGGATTTGTATTTTAACTGCCGCAGTAGTTCCACTGTTGAATTGGTAGTCTAACTGCCGAATTGGTAGTCTGACTTCTGAATTGGTGGTTTAACCGCCAAATTCCCAGTTTAACTGACGAAATGGTAGTTTAACTGCCAATTTGGTAGTCTGCCGAATTTGTAGTTTAACTCTTGAATTGGTAGTCTTACTGCCGAATCGGTAGTTGATGTATACGCAGGTGTTCTGGTTTGCATATAGTTTATAATTTAAGCATATGATTTATAAGTTGTTTATGTACATAGTATTTTTTTTTCTTTTTTTTTTTAGTTTTTAGTTTAACAGCTGGGCGTTTTTTTTTCCATTGTTGTTTGAATTGCAGAATGTTTTAACTTCGGCAATTGTACAGCCTCTCAGTCTGTTCAAGATTTGGCGTTTCGTCTTAATCACAGGTGTTCAAGTATGCGTTAGTAAGGTAGTACATTTGGATCTATATATTTTCTGTATCGGTATGTTTTGGTAGTGGGAGGGTGAAGGAGAAAGTGAAGGAAAATACATTGGAAAAAGGAAAGGAGGAGAGGTGGAGGAAGAAGGATACGGAGAGGGAAAGGGAAAGACATAGACAAATAGAAAAGGAAACCAAAAAGAAAAAGAGAGGCAGGGAGAAGGAAGAAGGGAATGAAATGAATGAGGAATTAGGAAGAGGGAGTTAGAGAGAAGAATATAACAAAGAGGGTGAGAGGAGGGGTGGGGAATAGGCAAACAGACAGACACAGCAAATCTGTCCCCTTGAGTTCATAACTTAAAGACCTTACAAAGGCTTATGCACTCAAGCCATTGCGTGGTCTTGCGAATATCCTCGCAATTATAGTCTTCGATCCTTTACGTAAATACACTCTGCCCTTGTTCACAGACGTTCATGCAGACACACGTTTATTGCCTGTGCTTATGACAACTTCATTTCGGTTATTTTTCGAGAAAAGTGCAATTAGGTTTTCATGATTTCGCATAATAAGCGAAAAAAAAAAACTGGTATTCTCTTTGGTCTCCTTAGAATGGAGTTTGCTCTTCTCTAATAAACTTCAGAATGAGTGTGCGTTCCCCTTTCTTAATTCTGATTTGTCTTCTGTACGTTGATGTGTGTGCTCTATTGGGCAGCCTTGTTTATGGGGCAAGTTCTTCGAATTCTTGTTGTTGTTCTTATCGATATTGTGCTGAGAAGTTGATAAACGCTAATTATGTTTTTTTTTTTTTTTTCCTTTTTTTTTTTTTTGGGGGGGGGGGTGTTCAGAGAAAAATATATTTGTATTTCTCACATTAAACCATTCCCTTTTTCATCCGTTTTTCAGCTAATCAATTTTCTTCGTGTTCAGGCCTTCCACAAATCCTTGATAAACTTAGATATTCGTTCACGGAATTCATTACAACTTAGAGAAAAAAAAAAGGTACAAATAATGATCATAAGAAAGACATTTAAAATTTTTGCAATTTTTTCTGCACTTTCTTCTTCCAAATTGTAATACCGACATGAAGGCAATGAATCGGACACAAAACTTTTAATACACAAGAACAAAAAATGTATAAATTCTAAAAGAAAAGAAAAGGAGAGGAAGAAGGAAAAAAAAGTTATATTTCAAACGAACAAAATATTGGACAAGAATTTCCATTACAACAGTCGTAATGTTTCTCTCTCTCTCTCTCTCTCTCTCTCTCTCTCTCTCTCTCTCTCTCTCTCTCTCTCTCTCTCTCTCTCTCTCTCTCTCTCTCTCTCTCTCTCCCCTTATTTACTGGATCGTCGCTTTGTTGAACGATATTCTGTTCGGATAATTTATGTCACTATGATGACTTAACTATTAGGATGGATTTATTTCCTTTTCTGAAATACTGAAATTGCGTTTTTTTGCTCGCGTGTGTGTCTGTCTGTCTGTCTGTGTGTTTGTGCACGCGCGTGTATGTGTACTTGTTTGCTTGTCTTTGTGGTCCGTGATTTTCTGTAATAGAGGATGGAAATTAATCAATAAAAGTGTAATGTATTCTTGTTTTCACGTACTACATATAAATCAGGGGGACTGGTGAATGGTGTAGACCTCTCAATGGCGGTCTTGTAGTTGTGGTCGAAGGTGACAATTCCTTTGGTGAAAGTGGTTGATGGTTGACTTCGGTGGTGGATGTGGATGATTGACTACCGTGAGTGCTGCTGCTGCTGTTGTTGTTGTGGGTTGTAGAATTTTTTTTTTTCACTGAATGAAATGGGTTCATAGTGTGCTTGGGCTTCTGATCTATACTTTTGCCGTTTGATGGATTGGGGTTTATAATTGTTCACCATTCATGTGATTTTTGTATTCGTGTATTCTCTCATTCTCTCTCTCTCTCCCTCTCTTTCCCTTTTCTTGTCCCTTCCTTCCTCCTCTGTCTGTCTCTCTCTCTCTCTCTCTCTCTCTCTCTCTCTCTCTCTCTCTCTCTCTCTCTCTCTCTCTCTCTCTCTCTCTCTCTCTCTCTCTCTTTCTCTCCTTATTTACTGGATCGTCGCTTTGTTGAACGATATTCTGTTTGGATAATTTATTTCACTATGATGACTTAACTGTTAGGATGGATTTATTTCCTTTTCTGAAATACTGAAATTGCGTTTTTTTGCTCGCGTGTGTGTGTGTGTGTGTCTGTCTGTCTGTGTGTTTGTGCACGCGCGTGTATGTGTACTTGTTTGCGGGTGTTTGTGTTTGTGGTCCGTGATTTTCTGTAATAGAGTATGGAAATTAATCAATAAAAGTGTAATGTATTCTTGTTTTCACGTACTACATATAAATCAGGGGGACTGGTGAATGGTGTAGACATCTCAATGGCGGTCTTGTAGTTGTGGTCGAAGGTGACAATTCCTTTGGTGAAAGTGGTTGATGGTTGACTTCGATGGTGGATGTGGATGATTGACTACCGTGAGTGCTGCTGCTGTTGTTGTTGTGGGTTGTAGAATCTTTTTTTTTTTCACTGAATGAAATGGGTTCATAGTATGCTTGGGCTTCTGATCTATACTTTTGCCGTTTGATGGATTGGGGCTTATAATTGTTCGCCATTCATGTGATTTTTGTATTCGTGTATTCTCTCATTCTCTCTCTCTCTCCCTCTCTTTCCCTTTTCTTGTCCCTTCCTTTCTCCTCTCTCTCTCTCTCTCTCCCTCTCTCTCTCTCTCTCTCTCTCTCTCTCTCTCTCTCTCTCTCTCTCTCTCTCTCTCTCTCTCTCTCTCTCTCTCTCTCCCTCCCTCCCTCCCTCCCTCCCTCCCTCCCTCCCTCCCTCTCCCTCACCCTCTCCCTCTCTCTCTCCCTCTCCCTCTCCCTCCTTCTCTCTCTGTATATTTATGTATCTACCTACCCATCAATATACAGAACTTTCCTCATTATTGTTTAACTATAAGGAGTAAACGATAATCATAACAATTATTAACCTACATTCCAACAGCAATTTCCTCCACAAATCTCTTAATACTGCAACGTACAAGACTACCTTTCAGAACGACCGTACCCCTTATTCCGATGCTATTCTGTCTAATAATAGTAATAGTCTTGGATGGAAAATAAAGCTAGGAAATAAAGAGCCCCGACATACGTTATGGTCGTCATAACCATGAACCTTTACGACCCAAATCATGCTTACTACAGAATGGGGTTAGTATATGCGTCGGTTCTCTCTATTTACCTCCGTTGTTATTGCCATGTATAGTATATTGTTGTAGTTGTTGTTGTTGCTTGTTTTTGGAATATACGGCTGTTAATAGCATTTTTATTTGGTTGATTTTATCGTTGTTATTCCTTTTTTATGACAGTTATGGACGATGGACTAGCAAGCACTTTCATTATTGTAAATAAACTAAGTTGCAAAAACGAAGATGAAGCATACAAGGCACTCAAAGAAAACGAAATGAAACTTAACAGCATACAAATAAAATCTGACATGATCTAATCAAAGCCATTAAAAGCTGATCCAAGCTTCTAAAAAAGAAAATGCGTAAAAAATAAAGACCAATCCTTAATGATATATCCAAAAAAAAGCGACTTGGCAACCGCAGACAACATGGCGGTCGGCCGAGCGGAAAATAATATGAAAAAAAGAAAAGAAATACTCATTGCGCATTACCATTATGGCTGATCATGTCCAGTAAGTGATCAAGTCTTGATAGGTGATCATTGCCCTCGCCAACAGGTCGCCATGGTTAAAGCTGTGTTATCGCGGGTTCTCGATTTATGGCGCCAAATGAGCTGCTGCAACGGACTTTATGGCGGGAATCTTGAGTTCGTATTTTTTTCTCTCGATTTTATTTTGTCCTTCATTTGTCTATTTGGATATTAGTTCATCTTGCTTTCTTGTTTGTAGCCTTGATCTCTCTCTTTCTCTCTCTCTCTCTCTCTCTCTCTCTCTCTCTCTCTCTCTCTCTCTCTCTCTCTCTCTCTCTCTCTCTCTCTCTCTCTCTCTCTCTCTCTCTCTTGTTCTAAAACTGTTCAGTTTATTACGTTTATATATTCATATATATAAATAGATAGATAGATTAACTAATGATATCAAAAGTAGAAAAACTCGAACCCTCATTTTCCGCTTCTCAAAGGCTGTTCTTCCACCGACTTCCAACAGTTCCATCCCATTCCTTGTCTTTGGTCGATCCTTACTTTTGTTGTGATAAAAGAAAGGGGGTGGGAGGGCGTGGCGAGGAAACCACCAACTCAGACATTATCTATTCACAGGTGACTAAACATTCCTGTAAAAGTTCTAACATTCGGGAATACATTTCCCTAAACAACAACAAAAAAGAGCCGGTAAAAATGGACGAAATGGCACGACGTGGCAACCCAAGCCCGTCCTCAGATTTGAGTGACACTAAAATTAACCGCAAGGATCCTACCGCATTAGTGTTCGATCACAAGGTTTGGATGTAATACGAGGTTTGAGCTTCATTATGTGCCATTAGAGAGTATAAGTGTCGCCCAGGGGAGCTTCAATCCCAAGTGTTCCTGTCACTTATACTCGGCCGGCGGTGAGGTTAGGTGGGGGAAGCGGGACGAGGGGAGGGGGGTTAGGTAAGGGGGTAGGGGGCGAAAGGGCGGCGCGGCCCACTAGCACCCCTTCCTCTCCCCCCTCCCCCCTATGCCCTTCTTCTCCTCCTTGCCATTCTTTTTTCACCCCCTTGCCATCACCCCTTCCCTCTCTTTTTTTTCCTTATCTTTTATATCCTCCTTCCCTCTTCTCCTTCTCCCTTTCTCTCCTCTTGCTGTCTCTCTCCTATATCTCTTCCTTCCACATTCCTCTCCCTTTCCCTCCTCCTTCTCCCCCTCCTTGCTCCTTCGCCGTCTCCCTGCCCCTCCTCCCCCTCTCCCCATCCTCTTCTCTCCTCCCTCCGTCTCCTCCCTGCCCCCTTCTCTCTACCTTCCCCCTTTTTCTCCAACCTCCCCCTCCCCCTTTCCCTCTTCTTTCCCCCTTCTCTACCACTTCCCCACCCTCTTCTCCTCCTCCTCCTCCTCCCCTCCCCTTTCTCCTTCTCCTCCCCCCTCCTCCTCCTCCCTCTTTCACCTCCACCTTCTCCTCCTCCTCCTCCCTATACCCTTCCTCCCCCTTCCCCCTCCTCCTCCCTCGCCCTTCCTCCTCCTCCCCTTCCCCCTCCCCCCGCCGGTCACGCCTCCTCCTTGCCCTGTACAACCTGTCCTGTTCATTCTTCTTTATTTTCTAACTCATCCGTTTTTATGACGGGCGCCCTGTAATACAGAAATCCTATAACTAATAATTATCGGATTTATATGAAAACTTCGCCTCGAACTTCGGGAAATGATGGTGCATTTTCTTTTATCCTCCCCCTCCTCCTTCCCCCTTCCTTACTCCTCCCTCTCTCCCTTGCCTGCTTCTCCCCCCCCCCCCCCTGCCTCCTCCCCTCCCACCCTCCCTTTCTCCTCCTCCTCCTTGCCTTCTTCCTCCCCCTCCCGCTTGCCTCCTTCTCTCTCCCTCCCCCTCCCTTTCTCCTCCTCACCCCTTCCCCTTGCCTCCTTCTCCCCCCTCGGCCTCCTTCCCTCCCCCCTTCCCCTTGCCTCTCCCCCCCTTCCCCTTGCCTCCCCCCCCCTTCCCCATCGGTGTCTTGTGTACGTACACCTTCTTACACATCCTTGCAGGGCGTTCAGAGTTCGCCGCTCGCCTTTTCGTAAATATTTCCTTGTTTTTTTTTTTTGTTTTTTTTTCAACTTCTCTTTCGTTTTTCACCATTTTCTTTTTCTTCCTGTTTTTTCATCTTTATTTTCTTTCTCTTTCATTTTTTTTCTTCTTCTTTTTCTTCACTCTCTTCTCCTTCGGTTTCTTCATGTACACCTTCTTTTTCTTTTCCCTTTTTCTTCATCTTCATTACTTCCTTATCGTTCGTTTTCTTCTTCGCCTTCGTCTTCACCTTCTTCACCCTCATTTTCTCCTCCCTTTTCTTAGGATTCTTCAAATTCGGCCTTTTCCTTACGCCTACTGAGAGAAAGAAAGAAAAAAGATGTGTTCATTTTCGCTTCCATAACAAACAAAAATCACCTTCACTGCTTTGATGTAAAATTCCTCCACTTTCATTGATTAATCATTCCTTTATTCCTTTATTCTTGGTTCAACTTCGCAATCACCTTCACCTGTTTTTCACCTCATCACCTTCACCTCTCGACGTGGAGTTCCTTCCCCATCATCGTTTCCTTCACCTTCACTTCTCTCCTTCCTTCTTTCACCTTCTCCATCTTCCTCGTCTCCTTAATCTTCACTTTTTTTCCTCTTCCTCTTCGTCACTTTCACGTTGTCTGTCTTTCTCGCCTTCTTAATCTTCACCTTCGTCTTTGTATTTTTCTTACCTTCTCCTTCTTCATCTTCGCCTATTTTATCTTTGCTTTATCCTCCCTCTTTCTTCTCTTCCTTTTACTTTTTATTCTTTACGCCCTTTTTCTTCTTCGCCTCTTTCCCTTTCTTCTCCTTCCACCTTTTCATTTTCTTCGCTTTCATCTTCTGTTTCGCCACTCTCGCCCTCTTCTTCTTTACTTTCGCCTTCCTTTTTCTCTCTCTTCTTCGCGAACCGCCTTTCTTCTTCCACTTCTCCATTTTCCCATTCTTC
>NC_091549.1:22927899-22937899 GCF_042767895.1 Penaeus vannamei
GGGAGGGTAAGATGAAGATCGTTTTGGACTACATCTTCTTCCCTCCCCCTCTCCTTCTCATCGCCCCCCCATCCCCCACTCTTTCCCACACCGGCCCACTTTCTGCCCTCCCCCTCCCATTCCCCCTTTTCCCCTTACCCATTCCACCATCCCCCATCCTCCCTTCCTCCCATCCCCTCTTTTCCCCCTCTCCGTTCCACTACCAACCTATTCCCACCTTCCTCTTCCTCATTATTATCATGATTATTATCATCATCATCATCATCACCATCATCATCACCATCATCATTATCGTCATCATCATAATCACCATCATTATTATCATCACCATCATTATCATCATCATCACCATCATTATCATTATCATCACCATCATCATCATCATCATCATCATCATCACCACCATCATCATCACCACCATCATCATCATCATCATCATCACCATCAACCTCGAGGTCGACATCGAGGACGAGCCCGCCGACCACTCCATGACCACGACGAGCGGCCCTTGGCAGGTCAAGCTCGAGGCCGCCGACGCCCCTGCGAGCCTCTCAGGCCGCGGGCGTCGAGGGCCTTCCTTCTAGACCTCGGGATGGAGCTCCTCTTGGGCGCCGTCTCGGAGAATCACTTTCGAATCACCTCTTTCTCATGATCAGGATCCGGATCACCACCAAAATTTAATGGCGTCTGAGTTGGACTAAGACACGCCATTGGTAAATATTGTTTATAAAAATCTGTTCATAATTTTTTTAGGTATTCTGCTAACTAGCTAACTAACAAACTAACCAACGCTACCTAAAACATAATTTCCTTGGCTGAGGTAGGCCTAATAATATTATCATTATTGTTATTAAGAATATAATCATTAATATTATCATCATTCTTATCATCATTATTGTTATTATTATCATCACCATCATTATTATCTCATTAATATCGTTATCATTCTTACGTTCTGCATTATTGCTGGTGTTAACATTTTTCCTTCTATTATTATCATTGTTATCATCATTACTCTTATCATTATCGTTATTATTACCATTATTATCATTATCATTATCATTAACATTATTTCATTCATTATCATTATCACTATCATTATCATTATTTCATTCATCATCATCAACATGATCATTGTTGCGGTTCTTGTTTTTGGTGTTAACGCTATTGTCACTAACATCATTTTAAATATAGTTATCATTATCATTATCTTCATTCCATTTTCATTTCAGTCCTAAAGATGTAGCATGGCCGGTTCTGTCCAACGCTTCTCTACCCACCCTGTTCCTAGCTGACAGCGTTTGGCAAAGTTCACCGGTCTGCAGAGCTCAGAAGCAGATATTTGGTCTTATGTTTTGTAGCCTCTCATGGGCTTTTTTCAGAGGCGCTATCTAAAGCCCCGATAACTTTTGGGATCACTGTTGCCTCACTACAGTTCATATCCTTGGCAATGCTCATTTCAGTTCTTGATATTCACCCCTTTCTACCTCTCCTTTTCAACAACCCGGGAATCTAAAAGGCACGTCACGTCTTGCAAGATCTATTTTCCTTCTGAAATACTATAGTGTTTGGAATACACCAAGACCTTTTCTGTTCGTATCTTCTAGGATTCTGACTCCATCGTTTTTCGTCTACCTTTTTGTGGTCTGTGCTCGAAATGTGTTACTAGTCTTCCAGGTCACGAGCTTTATATTGATGGCAATTAATAACCTGAGCTATTTCGTCGCGTCCTCGCCTCTTGTACTGATTGAAGAAGGCTATTAAACTAAGACACCAAACTGGTACTGTTTCGTCTCTCCTGTCTTCCGTTTCTCTGTGTCACTGTAGTGTTTACTTGATCTTGTTCCGGTGGCTTGTTCTCGTGTTGCCGTGATAGTGCCATCTGTGGCTTTCTTTGAATCTCTCTTTTTAAGAAATACATTTTGCCTTTGATGTTTTCTGATGTATTCCTCTTTGCTTCTCCATTACCAACAGTTCCTTCTTGCTTTTAACATCTTTCCCCGTTTTCTGAATCATGGAAGTGATTTTTATTCAATCGGAAAAACAATCTACTATTTTTTTAGATGCAACCTTTCAACATAACCTTCTTGTGGACCATTTTAAGGACTGCCATTAACATTAACTTTATTTTTATCATTATCATGCTCATGTTGTAGTGGCTGGTATTATTATTACGATTATCACCATCATCATCATCCTATAAATAATTACTTTCATCAATATTAGTATTGTTATTATCAGTAATATCATTATCATCATCATCATCATCATTATTATCATCATTATCATTATCACATTATCATTATTGTTACTATTAACATTGTTATCATTATCATTATTTCTGTTGTTCTTGTTGCTATTGTTTTTATTATCATTATTACCATCACTAGCACTGCCACTATTATAATGATGTCATTATAATTTCTGTTATTAATATGATAATGATGATAATAGAAATAATGTTAATATTAGTGACCTTAAGGATAATAATGATGAGGCTAATGATAATGATAATAATGGTGATGAGAATCATTATTATCATTATCATTATTATTTCATTATTGCTCTTATTATTGTTATTCTAATTATTATTGTTGTTAATGTTGTTTTGTTGCTTTTGCTGTTAGCATTAGCATTAGCATTATTATTATTATCAATATTATTATTGTTATGATCATTACCATTATCATAAAGGTAATATATATATATATATATATATATATATATATATGTATGTATGTATCATACATACTCACACTCATTAGAATCTCAGGAGATACCTATTAATAACGTTCTAGAACAGCGGTTTCCAACCTGGGGGCCACGGTGTACTTTCTGGGGGCTATGGGCGGTATGAAAATTATGACGTCAAATTAAACTGGATTTTATCTCACATACAGTGCTTACATATAATTAACTCTCACATATCAATAAATTAGATCCTTTCCATAAAGTTTTCTTGTCCTATAGCTATTGGCACAATTACACTATTCATGAAGAGTGTGTTGTGTGGTGCAGAGGTTAGCAGTTGCTGACCTGCGTTCAATCCCGCGCGCTGCCAGTGGATGGTAACCCCGGCCATTCCTTGGGGAGAGAGAGAGGGAGGCGAGAGAAAGAAAGAGAAAGAGAGAGAGAAAGAAAAACAATCCCGACAAAACAAAAATTCACGTTAGGCACTAGGGGAGATTTGGAAGAAAATAAAATGGACAGCATGTTACAGCAAAGAAAATCTAATAACCGAATCTGGAAAGTTGACAGACACTGATCGGGCCATGGGGATTATTCTATATTGATCGGGGGCCACAGAATGAAAAAAAATGACCTAGCAGTTATTCACTCTCACCAATATTCGTATAGTGAGCAGTTAAGGAAAGATCACAAGAGGTGCAATGTCGACTTTGAAAGACTGCGACGATCCCAGGTTGAAGGAAGTAAAGTTCGTTTCGTCAAATCAAACCCTTGCCAATTACGAACAGAGGGTTTTCAACAGATTTGGACAATCTTTTGGAGTCTTCCTAGATCCGAAAAAAAGATAATGATGATAATTGAATGAATGAAAAGAAAAATAAACCCTCCACGGAACTCTTCTTGCCATGGGAGAAAGGGAGCCGTAGTTGAGGTTTAGGTTAGCTGATCGTGGCTTCGTCATGGGCAATGGGAGTACCCTAGGTATCATGTAGTGTCTACTGGAATATCTAAGACCTAAGAGGCTATAAATCAAGAAGAGGTGAATCCAATTGGTGTGCTTGTGGACCAGGAAGATGTAAAATGAGTGCCATTTCTGTTTACAATTTAGGTGACAAGCTTAGTGCTGATTCAGTGATGATAAGGTATTTTAGCAGTGTTGTAGACCTTGAAAGTGAAATAAGGAGATTGTGTACTGGTGCGATTGTAAAATGTGCTTGCTTACGCTCATGATGGATAAAGTAAGAGTAGTTGTTGTTTTATTTTTTTTCTCTCTCTCTCCTTTTCTTTTTCTTTTTCTTTCACTCTGCTGAACGTCGTGACAACCGTTGGGTGGTATGACGTACACACCTAAATCAAAGGGAGCATGTAGATAGCTAGATCTATCTTCCTTTCACCACATGAAGGGAAAGCAAAACTCTCCACCTGTATATTTCTTTATTTAACAAATGTTCAAATTTCCAGGGCCCGTATCCATCTCCAGGGTGCCTTCCTGGGGTCGATCGTGTTAGCTTAACAGAAGTGATGAAGGGGCGTTGGCGCGAGAGGTGACAACCAGTGTGATTTGATTGGTAGTTTGATTTTTACAGTTGAAAGTATTATTCTTTTTCCTCCAATATATACATACATACAGCTTCTGATATATAAACTATACATATCGGTATAACACAGACATATATATGTATAAATATATAGACATAATTTAGCATTAAAAGGGTGTGTGTTTTCTATCCAGTAGAAATAACATAAATCATATTGCAAGGAAGATTTTCCCGTCCAGGGTAAGATTTCACCTGTGACGAGACATAGAAAACGGGAAATGCAGACACAACGAGATAGCATAGCAGCTAAACATGCACACTCCTAAATGCATATAAAATTGTAAACAAAACAGTGAACAGTACAGTGTGATTGACAGCTGTTTTGCTGTGAGAGGGCAAGAAATCACCATAGTATGAAAATATGCGAGTATTCATGTCACACTTTAAGTCCATATATATTGTTTTTTTATTATTATTACTGGAAATAATGGCGCCAAAACAAGTTAACGGTTGTACATGTAACTGTAGGCCTATAAATACCACAAAAAACATATCCTTCTCATGAATTAGATCGAAAGTCACTTATAAAATATCTTCATCTTATAACGTTGTAATATGATCTTTTCCCCGGTACTCCGTGTGTAAAATCTTAAGCTAAGCATTTATTTTACTGGACGAAATACTTTAAATATGGTCACGTGATCCGCTGAAAGTATTCAGTATTAAAGTAGCAGCTTTGTGACGCCATGCACGTGTTCTGTTTCTCTTTTGCTTTCTCTGTCTTCTCTGTCTTTCTCTGTCATTTCCGTTATTATATTTTCCCGCATTCATTCTACACTCGCAGAGGTTTAAAGTAAGAAGGTAGGTAATGATATATATACATGTAAATCAAACGAGAGACACGCCAAGGACAGATCTTCCAAATAAGTCTCTCAACTCTTACAAAAATAAAGAAACAAAAAGATGATTCTACGTGACCAAACCGACACGATGGCGGCAAAACATGTACTCCATTGTACAGCTAACGGATATTTTATTCTAACCTTGGCATCGGTTCTAAGATTTTCAATCATTCTTTTACAGTATTGATTATTTGCAAATGTTCAGGATTTTTAAAATGAAAATGATAACAGATGACAACTATATACATTAATAAAGACTAGTCTCGCCTTGATTATATGGCATCTGCAGTGATTCGTCAGATAAGGACACTGAACGGAAGTCATTGCCAAAGAACAGTGAACTGATATGCAAGTCGTTTAACACGTGGTTCTTTCTCAAGCTGCTCTTGTATGTCCGTTTGTTGTCGTTATTTTCTAACACCTAACCTACGATATCAACCTAGAAGTAACAAAGAAAGGGATAAAAGCCTTGAGAGGTTTTTTTCAATTGTCAAAAAAGGTGGTCTGTGATTGTCTCGAAAACATTACAATTGTAAATGATTATGATAGATTGTGAGTTCTAATCTGATTGATTCGGTGTGTAAAATCTTGCTGATTTCTGCTTGAGTTTTATTTCTAAAAATGGTTGATAACTTTTGTGGTTATATCGTTGGTAAAGATGTTAGTGATTCCGACAAAAAAATGCGTACGGAAATGTCATAATTATAATAAAATGCCGTCGACGATTATCAACTATTTGGTGTTTTTATGTTACTAACTACGATAAATTATCTATAAATATATGAACGACAGTTAGCGCCAACTAACAAATATAAGCTTACTTAGTTATGTCAAAACGAAGCTCGCACAGAACCTCAAAGTTTATATGCTATGATAACAACTCTCGAAATTTGTGCTTTCTGGTTAACATGTGACATAATATAGGTGTCCTTACGTAGATGACAGTGACATGAATGGCTTGAATATGACATGACAAAAAAAAGTTTATCTTCTTTCCCTTGACTTTTTACTCTCATTCTCTTTTTTTTTCTTTCTTTTTCTTTTTCTTCCTCTTCTTATTTCCATCTCACTTTATGTCGCACATCACACCAGAAAACACAAATTACTTCAAATATATATATCTGTTTTTACCTAACGTTGGTAAAGCTTAATCTATAGATTTCCTTCGGGAGTGACCAAACTATAAGATGTGCCTGTATGTGAGTATATGCGTATGCATGTGTACAGGAAATTGGTATATATCCATCACCATAAATAACTTGTACATGCCATCCACAAATGGCCAGGAACTAACCTTGGCCTCCTTTTATCCTGAAGTAACTTTATATATATATATATATATATATATATATATATATATATATATATATATATATATATATGTATATATTGTATATTAAATATATACATATAAATTGTATATTATATACATATATACATCATATATGTATGCACACACACACACACACACACACACACACTCCAGGACCTTTTCTGTTCGTATCTTCTAGGATTTTAACTCTATCGTTTTTCGTCTACCTTTTTGTGGTCTGTGCTCAAAATATATACGGATGGCAATGAATAAACTGGGCTATTTCGTCGCGTCCTCGCCTCCTGTACTGATTGAAGAAGGCTATTACACTAAGACACCAAACTAGTACTGTTTCGTCTCTCCTGTCCCGTTTCTCTGTGTCACTGTAGTGTTTACTTGTTCTTGTTCCGGTGGCTTGTTCTTGTGCTGCCGTGATAGTGCCCTCTGTGGCTTTCTTTGAATCTCTCTTTTTAAGAAATACATTTTGCCTTTGATGTTTTCTGATGTATTCCTCTTTGCTTCTCCATTACCAACAGTTCCATCCCGCTTTTAACATCTTTCCCCGTTTTCTGAATCATGGAAGTGATTTTTATTCAATCGGAAAAACAATCTGCTATTTTTTTTAGATGCAACCTTTCAACATAACCTTCTTGTGGAATATTTCAAGGACTGCCATTTACATTAACTTTATCTTTATCATTATCGTGCTCATGTTGTTGTGGCTGGTATTATTATTACGATTATCACCATCATCATCATCCTATAAATAATTACTTTCATCAATATTAGTATTATTATCAGTAATATCATTATCATCATCATCATCATTATCATTATTGTTACTATTAACATTGTTATCATTATCATTATTTCTATTGTTCTTGTTGCTATTGTTTTTATTATCATTATTAGCATCACTGGCACTGCCACTATTATAATGATGTCATTATAATTTCTGTTATTAATATGATAATGATGATAATAGACATAATGTTAATATTAATGACCATAAGGATAATAATGATGAGGCTAATGATAATGATAATAATGGTGATGAGAATCATTATTATCATTATCATTATTATTTCATTATTGCTCTTATTATTGTTATTCTAATTATTATTGTTGTTAATGTTTTGTTGCTTTTGCTGTTAGCATTAGCATTAGCATTATTATTATTATCAATATTATTATTGTTATGATCATTACCATTATCATAAAGGTAATATATATATATATATATATATATATATATATATATATATATATATATGTATGTATGTATGTATCATACATACTCATACTCATTAGAATCTCAAGAGATACCTATTAATAACGTTCTAGAACATGGGTTTCCAACCTGGGGGCCACGGTGTACTTTCTGGGGGACATGGGGCGGTATGAAAATTATGACGTCAAATTAAACTGGATTTTATCACACATACAGGGCTTACATATAATTAACTCTCACATATCAATAAATTAGATCCTTTCCATAAAGTTTTCTTGTCCTATAGCTACTGGCACATTTACACTCTTCATGAAGAGTGTGTTGTGTGGTGCAGCGGTTAGCAGTTGCTGACCTGCGTTCAATCCCGCGCGCTGCCAGTGGACGGTAACCCCGGCCATCCCTTGCACACAGGGGAGTTTAGAAGAAAATAAAACAGACAGCATACCACAGCAAAGAAAATCTAATAACTGAATCTGATCGGACCATAGGGATTATTCTATATTGATCGGGGCCACAGAGTGAAAAAATAATGACCTAGCAGTTATTCACTCTCACCAATATTCGTATAGTGAGCAGTTAAGGAAAGATCACAAGAGGTGCAGTGTCGACTTTGAAAGACTGCGACGCTCCCAGGTTGAAGGAAGTAAAGTTCGTTTCGTCAAATCAAACCCTTGCCAATTACGAACAGAGGGTTTTCAACAGATTTGGACAATCTTTTGGAGAGTGTTCATAGATCCGAAAAAAATGATGACAATGAATAAATGAAAAGAAAAATAAACCCTCCACGGAACTCTTCATGTCATGGGAGAAAGGGAGCCGTAGTTGAGGTTTAGGTTAGCTGATCGTGGCTTCGTCATGGGCAATTTGAGTACACTACGTATCATGTAGAGTGTCTGCTGGAATATCTAAGACCTAAGAGGCTATAAATCAAGGAAACGTGAATCCGAATCCAATGGTGTGCTTGTTGACCAGAAAGATGTAAAATGACTGCCATTTCTGTTTACAATTTATGTGACAAGCCCAGTGCTGATTCGGTGATAATTAGGTATTATAGCAATGTTGTTGACGACCTTGAAAGTGAAATGAGGAGATTGTGTGCTGGTGTGATTGTAAAATGTCGCGAGTGCTTGCTTACGCTCATGATGGATAAAGTAAGAGTAGCAAGAGTTTTTTTTTTCTCTCTCTCTCCTTTTCTTTTTCTTTCACTCTGCTGAACGTCGTGACAACCGTTGAGTGGTATGACGTACACACCTAAATCAAAGGGAGCATGTAGATAGCTAGATCTATCTTCCTTTCACCACATGAAGGGAAAGCAAAACTCTCCACCTGTATATTTCTTTATTTAACAAATGTTCAAATTTCCAGGGCCCGTATCCATCTCCAGGGTGCCTTCCTGGGGTCGATCGTGTTAGCTTAACAGAAGTGATGAAGGGGCGTTGGCGCGAGAGGTGACAACCAGTGTGATTTGATTGGTAGTTTGATTTTTACAGTTGAAAGTATTATTCTTTTTCCTCCAATATATACATACATACAGCTTCTGATATATAAACTATACATATCGGTATAACACAGACATATATATGTATAAATATATAGACATAATTTAGCATTAAAAGGGTGTGTTTTCTATCCAGTAGAAATAACATAAATCATATTGCAAGGAAGATTCTCCCGTCCAGGGTAAGATTTCACCTGTGACGAGACATAGAAAACGGGAAATGCAGACACAACGGGATAGCATAGCAGCTAAACATGCACACTCCTAAATGCATATAAAATTGTAAACAAAACAGTGAACAGTACAGTGTGATTGACAGCTGTTTTGCTGTGAGAGGGCAAGAAATCACCATAGTATGAAAATATGCGAGTATTCATGTCACACTTTAAGTCCATATATATTGTTTTTTTATTATTATTACTGGCAATAATGGCGCCAAAACAAGTTAACGGTTGTACATGTAACTGTATGCCTATAAATACCACAAAAAACATATCCTTCTCATGAATTAGATCGAAAGTCACTTATAAAATATCTTCATCTTATAACGTTGTAATATGATCTTTTCCCCGGTACTCCGTGTGTAAAATCTTAAGCTAAGCATTTATTTTACTGGACGAAATACTTTAAATATGGTCACGTGATCCGCTGAAAGTATTCAGTATTAAAGTAGCAGCTTCGTGACGCCATGCACGTGTTCTGTCTCTCTTTTGTTTTCTCTGTCTTCTCTGTCTTTCTCTGTCATTTCCGTTATTGTATTTTCCCGCATTCATTCTACACTCGCAGAGGTTTAAAGTAAGAAGGTAGGTAATGATATATATACATGTAAAT
>NC_091549.1:22955399-22957899 GCF_042767895.1 Penaeus vannamei
AGCCTTTAGTGGTAAACAATAAAATAGTTTTTCTCATTTAAATGCAATTTCTCGTCCTTATTCCATGGCCTCTGCATTACAGCACATTAGGCTCTGTGAAGTGACGTTTTTAGAGTTGATCATAGTGTTTTCGTGGTTAAAATGATGTTTGTGTTCAAACAACTTGTTAGTATTACTTCGTGCTCCAGCTGTCCGAGATGATCGTTTTCTTTGATTAGTGTAGGGTAGACTGTGCTGTTTTTTCGCCGTGCGCACTACCGCCCCACGTCGTTGTTTTAGGCATAACTCTAAAGGATCTTTCTCTTATCTAGTTCTCACAACAGAAGCCGTTTACGGTTAAACTTCAAGATTGTTTAGGTTAACGGGGTGAGATAAAGCGAAAACATGAAAAGAAGACAAAGAAACGCGAAAACAAGTTGAAGAAGAGTACAAATGAAAAATTTGAATTGTGTAGACAAGGCAAAACACGTGTTTCACCCTTCTCGTCAAAACTCCAGAATCTTCGGCATCAATAGAGATCTCCCCACCTCATGCTGGGACTCCTTTTTTATCCATTTTTACATCAAACGGCAGGATTTTCTCCGCTTTCTCACGGATTCACACCAGCAGTGGCCATGTTTCCTGCAGACCGACGATTCACTGCAAACAAGAGGCTCTGGCCGTGTAGAAGTTGTCATCAAACAAAGATTAGCACTCTATCAAGATATTCATTTAACACCAACGACGTCGCTGCTGTTTTGTGAGAACTTTGAAATACTTCACAAATTGACGTTTTATTTACGGTCATGGATCTGTAGGGGCGTCGGTTTCAGACACACGCATTGGGTAGCATTCGGTCTCAATGGGCGTGCAGTGTCGACGCCACGCCCAGCTGCAGGACCATAACATCATAATACTAAATCATTATCCCCGTTTGTGGTATAGCAATGTTTAGGCTCATATCTATTTTATTAACTTCTGTGCGTTTGCGTGTCGAAAAGCATATGAGCGCACAGTACTATTTGGAATTGGAATTTCGCCCATACATGATTTTATCTTAAAGTAACAAATTTGCTATTTCCGAATGGGAAAAATGTAACATACACGTTATCTTTTATCCTCTATGTATTTATAATTCACATTACATAACGCAACTTAACCTTGACCTACACATCACAAACATACGTACACTACCTCACGGTTTCCCTCACATCCATTTAATCACACCCATTCTCCTTAATTCCCCAATTCCCAATGTCCCTTCCTTCCCACTACTATTTCCCTCTCCTCCCCTTATTTACCATATACCTTTCCTGATTCCCTCGACCTCTATTTCATCCCTTCCCCTCTCTTATTTGGCTCGGTTCCATTCCCATTTCCCCTCATATCACTTCCCGGAAGCCCCTCCTATTTGTCCTCTTCGTCCTTTTCCCTCTTTCTTTCCCCTCGCGTTATCACCATTTTTTATCTCCTATCATTCACCAGTCTTAAGTTTGTTGATTTTTCTCTTTCCATTCCTTATTTTTATCGGCTTTATACCTCGACGGTTTTCAAAATTCCTTTTTCTGATTATGGTGTGATGTTGATCCTCCAGGAGTTAATGATGTTTGGATTCTTGGAGTGAAAAATGCTTGATGATTCTTGGTTGTGCTGTGATCCTTCTGGCGTAATGATTTTAGAGGTGGTAATGACGAGATGACTCTGGCAACGACGTGATGATGCTGGCAGTACGATGATTCCGACGATGATCGTGCTTAAAGGCCCTGTCACACAATCACTTTTTCCGTCATTTTTTTTGCGTTTCCGAATGTACCTTCCGAATGAAAATCGCCTGAACCTATTACATTACCAAGGCAGCAAACATTGCCCATGTAAACAAACATGGCGCTATCGGAGTGAGGTCCCGGGAATCACACGAGCATTCTCATATATATTACGTTAGTTTAAAGAAATATGATGATGTATATTGCATATTCAAATATTCTAAAATATTAGCTTATATCTATATTCACTCATTCTATCTGATTTATCAATAAAAAACATTCTAGCTGTATAAATCGTTGCACAAGATCAAGACGGAAATTAGTCAGACGGAAACGGTCGTAACCTTCTTCGTCTGGGAGGTGTTCCGTTTGCAAACGATACTTGTGGAAAGCCTCCAATTCAGACAGAAACGCAAAAATTGACGGAAAAAGCGTTACTGGTGGGACTTGGTATGACGCGTTTCTCAAACAGGTATGTCATAACAGCATGTATCCTTCAACGCTTCTGTAAACAGCATAGTTGGGAGTTCGTCTGTAGGACGTTGACCAGCTGCGCACCGCTACGTATTATTTTTACTTTTGTTTTCATTACTTTGTCACTTTTTATCATTTCAGCAATCTAAATATTTCCATTTGTATGATAATTTTTATAGCTAATAACACAAACTTTTGATTATAGACCCGCATGACTTCATACTCATTTCACCAAATGCATGGGAATGTATGTTTTCGTATGCATGGACACTGTTTCGTTAAAA
>NC_091549.1:22962899-22967899 GCF_042767895.1 Penaeus vannamei
CCTCCCCCACAGGCCCTCCCTTCCCCCTCCTGCCCCTTCCCCCTGCCTCTTCCCCCCCTTTCTCCCCTGCACCTTCCCTCCCTCGCCTACCCACACCCCCTCCCTCTCCCACCTTCCCCCCCTTCCCCTCCTCCTCCCCCCCTTCCCCTGCCTCTCCCTACCTCATCCCTTATTTTCCAGCGACAGTTAAAAAGAGAGATTCGCCTCCCGCTCAAAGCCATAAATAAACTTTGCAAGAAAAGGATGCATAGAGCTCGCAATACGAAGGAGCGAGCGAGCGAGAGGGCGAGGCTTCTGGAAGGATCGAAGGATCGAACTCGAGGCTTTTGAGTTTTAGGAGGGAAATGAGGTCGAGATTTTTCTTTTTTTCTTTATTGATTTTTTTCTTCTTAGTCTTTTTCGTTTTTTTTTTCTTTCGTTTTTTCTTTTTTCTCTTTTGGTCTTTTTTTTTACCGAGTCTCTTTTTTACCTTCGTTTTTTCGTGTTTTTTTTTTTCTTTTCATTTCTTTTTCTTTCATTTCATCCCTATTTTTTTCTTCTTCATTTAAGGTGAGACTTGATTGCGATATGAATGTGTCGATGAGGGTTATGAGTTATGGCTTTTGGGATGAAAGAGGCATTCAGTCTCTCTCTCTCTCTCTCTCTCTCTCTCTCTCTCTCTCTCTCTCTCTCTCGCTCTCTCTCGCTCTCTCTCTCTCTCTCTCTCTCTCTCTCTCGCTTTTTCTCTCTCTCTCTCTTTCTTTCTTTCTTTCTTTCTTTATGTAGCTCTTTTTTCTTTCTTTCTTTCATTTTATCTTTCTTTCTTTCGTCCTTTCCCCTTTCTTTCTTTCCTTTCTTTCCCTTTCTTTCTTTCTTTCACTTTCTTTCTTTCTTTCTTTCTTTCTTTCTTTCTTTCTCCCTTTCTTTCTCCATTCCCCCTCTCTCTCTTCACTCCCCTATCTCTCTCTCTACTCCATTTCCCTCTCTCTCTTCACCTACCCTCTCTCTCTCTCCATTCCCTCTCTACTCCACTCCTCTCTCTCTCCACTCCCCTCTCTCACTCTCCACTCCCCTCTCTCTCTCTCCATTCCCCTCTCTCTCTCCACTTCCCTCTCTTTCTCCACTCCCCTCTCTCTCCTACCCCTCCTCTCTCTCTCTCTCCTCATTCCCCCTCTCTCTCCACCCCCCCTCTCTCTCTCCATTCCCCTCTCTCACTCCACTCCACTATCTCCCTCCACTCCACCTCTCACTATCTCTCCACTCCCTCTCTCTCTCCATTCCCCTCTCTCTCTCCACTCCACTATCTCCCTCCACTCCCCTCTCTCTCTCTCTACTCCCCTCTCTCTCTCCACTCCCCTCTCTCTCTCTCCATTCCCCTCTCTCTCTCCATCTCCCCCCTATCTCTCTCCATCTCTCCTCTCTCACTTCACTACCTTCTCCCTCTCTCTCTCTCTACTCCCCTCTCTCTCTCTCCATTCCCTCTCTTTCTCTCCACTCCCCTCTCGCCATCTCTCTCCCTCCCCTCTCTCTCTCATTCCCCTCATCTCTCTCTCCACTCTCTCCCTCTCTCACTACCCTCTCCCTCTCTCTCTCTACTCCACTATCTCCCTCCACTCCCCTCTCTCTCTCTCCAGTCCCCTCTCTCTCTCTCACTCCACTCTCTCACTCTCACATTCCCTCTCTCTCTTTCTTCAGCCCTCCCTTATCTCTCTCCATCTCCCCTCTCTCTCTCCACTCCCCTCTCCCTCTATCTCTCCACTCCCTATCTCTCTCCATCTCCCTCTCTCTACCACTTTCCTTTCCGCTCTCTCTCTCCATCTCTCTCTCTCTCCCTAATTTCTCTCTCTCCACTCCCCCTCTCTCTCTCTCCCCTCCCCTCTCTCTCTCCATCTCCCCTTTCTCTCTCTCCATCTCCCCTCTCTCACTCCACTCCCCTCTCTCTCTCTCCACTTCCCTCTCTCACTTCACAACCCTCTCTCTCTCTCTCTCCACTCCACTATCTCTCTCCACTCCCCTCTCTCTCTCTCTCCACTCCCCCCTCTCTCTCTCCTCTCCCCTCTCTCTCTCTCCACTCCCCTCTCTCTCTCTCCTCCCCTCTCCCTCTCACTTCACTCCCCCCTCTCTCTCCACTCTCCCTATCCCTCTCTCTCCACTCCCTCTCTCTCTCTCCACTCCCTATCTCTCTCTCACTCTCCCTTCTCTCTCTCTCCACTCCCTATCTTCTCACTCCACTACTCTCTTTCCCTCTCTCCACTCCCCTCTCCCTCTCTCTCCATTCCTCTCTCTCTCTCTCCACTCCTCTCTCTCTCTCCACTCCCTCTCTTTCTCTCTCCCACACTCCCCCCTCTCACTCTCACTACCCTCTCTCTCTCTCTCCACTTCCCTCTCTCACTCTCACAAACTTCTCTCCCTCTCTCTCTCCCCTCCCCATCTATCTCTCCAATTTCCCCCTTTCTCTCTCCCCACTCCCCTCTCTCTCTCTCACTCTCCCCTCTCTCTCTCCCTCACTCCCTCTCTCTCTCCCCACTCCCTTCTCCCTCACTTCACTACTCTCTTTCCCCCCTCTCTCTCTCTCTCCATTCCCCTCTCTCTCTCTCTCTCCATTCCCCTCTCTCTCTCCACTCCCCTCTCTCTCTCCACTCCCTTCTCTCTCTCTCCACTCCCCTCTCACTCTCCCTCCCCCTTTCTCTCTCCCCACCCCCCCCCCTCTCTCTCTCCACTCCTCTCTCTCCACTCCCCTCTCTCTCTCCACTCCCCCTCTCTCTCTCCACTCCCTACCTCTCTCCACTTCCCTCTCTCACTTCACTACCCTCTCTCTCTCTCTCTTCACTCCCCCTCTCTCTCCATTCCCCCTCTCTCTCTCCATCCCACTCATCTCTCTCTCTCCCTCCCCCCCCCCCTCTCCTTCCACTCCCTTATCTCTTCTCTCTCACTTCCCTCTCTCACTTCACTACCCTCTCTCTCTCTCTCCACTTCCCTCTCCCCCTTCACTACCTCTCCTCTCATCTCTCTCTCTCCACTCCCCCCTCTCTCTCCACTCTCCTCTATCTCTCTCTCTCCCCTTTCCTCTCTCACTTCACTACTCTCTCTCTCTCTCTCACTCTCACTACTCTCTTTCTCTCTCTCTCTCTCTCTCTCCACTCCTCTCACTCTCTCTCTCTCTCTCTCCACTCCCCTCTCTCTCTCTCCACTCTCTCTCATTTCACTACCCTCTCTCTCTCTCTCTCTCTCTCTCTCTCTTTACTCTCTCTCTCTCTCTTCTATTCCTCTCTCTCTCTCCATTCCCCCTCTCTCTGTCTCCACTCCCCCCCCCCTCTCTCTCCACCCTCCCCTCTCTCTCAGTCCACTCCCCCTATCTCTCTCTCCAGTTCCCTCTCTCACTTCACTACCCTCTCTCTCTCTCTCACTATTCTCTCCCTCTCTCCTCCACTTCCACTACCCTCTCTCTCTCCCCTCCCTACTCTCCATCTCTCTCTCTCTCCATTCCCCTCTCTCTCTCCACCCCCACCCTCTCTCCATCTCCCCTATCTCTCTCTCTACTTCCCCCTCTCTCTCTCCCTACCCTCTCTCTCTCTCTCTCTCCACCATTATCTCTCTCACTACTCCCTCTCTCTCTCTCCATTCCCCCTCTCTCTCACCCCTCTCTCTCCCCCCCCCCCTCTCTCTCCATCTCCCCCTCTCTCTCATTCCCCTCTCTCTCTCCACTCCCCATTATCTCTCTCCATCTCCCCTCTCGCTCTCCACTCCCCACTCTCTCTCTCCACTTCCCCCTCTCTCTCCATTCCCATTATCTCTCTCACTCCACTATCCCCCCCCTCTCTCTCTCTCCATTCCCCTCTCTCTCTTCACTCCTCTCTCTCTCTCCACTCCACTATCTCTCATCCACCCCACCCTCTTTCTCTCTCCACTCCTCTCTCTCTCCCACCCCACCCCCTTTCTCTCTCTTCTATCCATCTATCTATCTGGCTGTCTATCTAACGATCTCATCCTTCTTTCTCTATTTTTCTCCCTCACTCCTTTCCCGATTATATAATCTGAGGAGAATGTTCAACATTCAGGAATATAATTTTCTTTTTGTTTTCTCTCTGAATTTCATTAATGCTTTCCACATTGTGTGTGTGTGTGTAAGAGAGAGAGAGAGAGAGAGAGAGAGAGAGAGAGAGAGAGAGAGAGAGAGAGAGATAGAGAGAAAGAGAGAGAGAGAGAGAGAGAAGAAGAGGAGAGAAGACAATATAAGAACAGAGAGAGGCAGGCGAGAAAGAGAGAGAGAAAGAGGGAGAGAGAGAGAGAAAGAAAAATAGGAAGAGAAAGAGAAAGAAAAAATGAAAGAGAGAAAGAGAAAAAAGAATATGAAAGAGAAAGATAGAGAGAGAGAGAGAGAGAGAGAGAGAGAGAGAGAGAGAGAGAGAGAGAGAGAGAGAGGAGAAAGAGATTTGAGAGAAGAAGAAAAAAGAAAAAGAAAAAGAAAAAGAAAAAGAAAAGAAAAAGAAAAAGAAAAAGAAAAAGAAAAGATAAGAACAAGAGAAAGAAAGAAAAGAGCGAAAGTGAAAACGAGAGAGAGACAGAGATTTGAAAAGGGAGAAAATTTTTGAAGAGAAGGAGAAGACGAGAAGAGAAATAGAAGAGAAGAATATGAAGAAGAGAAAGAGAGAGAGAGGAGAGAGAGAGGATGGAGAGAGAAGAGAAGGGGAGAGATGGAGGGAGAGAGAGAGAGAGAGAGAGAGAGAGAGAGACAGAATGACATGACAAGTAATTTCCCGTCACTAACATGCATGGAAATTGTCACAAAAGGGCGGAAGGTCGTGACTCCTTTAATTAGGTTTTATCATGCAATTATAATCAACCTGTTCTCTTGTTATTCTATCATTAATTAAGTTAATTGGTTAATTCATTTAGACTCTTTTGCACCCTCTCTATCTAATGATTCATATATGTATGTATCTATCTTTCTTATCGCTCTCTCTATCTCTCTTCTCTTCTCTTCTCTTCTCTTCCCTGCTCTCTTTTCTCCTACTTTCTTT
>NC_091549.1:22987899-22990399 GCF_042767895.1 Penaeus vannamei
GACATTTAATGCAGGTGCAACATAATTTATCAATTTAATATATATTAGATATTCTGTGGAATAGGTTGTCTTGGATCATCATTATGCTTCTTTTTCTTTTCTTATTATTAACCTCATGTCGCTGAGAAAATGTTGTGTACACTGTAGTATTGTTTTGTGAAATGTCTCTACATAGCCACAAAATAGTCACTTAGTAGACCTTGTAACCTCGTCTGATTTCACCTTTCCTAGAATTTGTGGGATTTTTTTTTTATTAGTGTTATCAATATTGATGCTGTTATTATTTTTATAGACATTATAATTATTAAAGTGATATTGACATTAGCAACAGCAATATAACATAATGAAAAATATTTCTGAAAATCAAGAAAAATAGTAAGCAGATGAAATAGATAGTACTTGTAATTGTCTCATTGGCAACATGGTATTAGGAAAGCCATCAATGTATAAAGACAATATAAACTAAAGTCATAATGGATGGCATGTAAGGACATGCCATCCCTGGCAGTGTTGGGTTAACCCGCGGCTGCAGGAAAAATATAGGGTTCATTGTAGTATTCTTTTGTGAAATGCATCAACACTTTGATGGCTCGACAATTGATCAGCCACCAAGGAGTTAATTAGTAGACCTCACAACTCAACCTGATTTCACCTTTCTCTGTTTTTATAGAGATGGAGAAAAATTACTAATGCCATCAATATTGATGCTGTTACAATTGATATAGGCATTATGATTATTGTAATGTACTTGACATTACTAATAATATAATATAAGAATAAATATTTCAGTAAATCAAAGAAAAGGGTAGACAGTATGATAGATAGGATTAGTAATTAGCTCAATGGAACCATCTGTGTATAAAGACAATTGATAAACTAAATTCACAATGGGCATGGCATGTATGTACATGCCATCCCTGACAGCACCATGTTGGTACATGCCATCCCTGACAGCACCATGTTGGTACATGCCATCCCTGACAGCACCATGTTGAGCAAAGTGTCATGAACTACAAGCATATCTATTTTTAGAACTGGGAATAAATTTGTGATGCATATTTCAACCTTTTGATCCTTTAAAGTTGCAGAGATGTAGTGCACCAAAGCCTGTATAGTTTAAAAAAAAAAAAAAAAAAAAATTATGCTATCTGAACAATTCACCAATAAAACTAGGATAAGAATTCAGCTTATTAACATTAGTACAGTCCAGTAGAATTCACTTATCCATCTCAAAATATCTCCGAAATTGCTTAAGCTAGGGTCACACAAGTCTTCTCTGTCCTTGGATTCGTAGGCAGCCTTGCCGAAGTCTGGCCAGCTACAGCTTTTGATTGGTTTGTTGACCTGACTTTAGCGAGGCTGTCTAGGGTTCCCAGGACAGAGAAAACAAGTGTGACCCTAGCTTTCAGCTCACACACTATTGGGATCTTTTGCAGAAAGATGCCCAAACATGGCTTACCCCAACAAAAGTGAAATCACACTTCTGGAATGGTGATAATTATGATAATAATAATGACAGTGATAATGATGATAATGACAATAATAATGATGATACTATTGCTACTAATAATAATAATGATAATTATAATGATAATGAGGATAATGATAATAATAATAATAATAGTGGTAATAATAATAATAGTAATAATAATAATAAGGAGGATAATAATAATACTAATAATAGTTGTGATAATGATGATAATAACAATAATGATAATGATAATAATAAAAACAACAACATTAACAATATCAATGAAATTTGAAAATAAAAACTTTAACTTGAAAACACAAGCAATGGGGAAGTCTTTCAATTCTTGCAGTATATTAATTAGAGGAACAGAAAACAGTTCTCTAAGGCACTGAGGGGAATAAAAATTATGCAGTGATGATAGCCTTTTTTTATTTCGTTAATGTGTTCATTTATTACTTAGTTTTATTTTTATTTATTTCTCACAAAGATGGAGGGAGGTGTTGTCAGATGATAGCCTTTTTTATTACGTTGATATGTTCATTTATTACTTTGTTTTATTTTGTTTTATTTTTCTCAAAGATGGAGGGAGGTGATGTCATAGCTCAGTCATTATTTCAACCCTGACTTCCCTTTATTTCTGTGTTTTATTTTGTTTAGCATTGAATATAGAAGTCTCATCATATCGCATGTATCTTTCATTAAGATATGTTCCTCTTCCAGATCCTTCATCTTTCCCTTGTTGATGAAGAGTAGGAAACCAACGCCATTCTTGCCGTTCTTCTTTGCCTTTTTGACGTGCCTGTATAACGGAATCCTCCACGGGCTGTATTTTGTTAACTTCTATCACTACAAGAATGAAGTATGGCTTTACAGACCCAATTTCTATATTGGTAAGTTTTTTCATTAATTGGAACAATAGTTTATTTCAATACAGACACAAAGCCAGCAACATGGCTGCAAAAAATAAATTAGGCACCACCACAATGAAACAATAAGCTGTTATATTTTAAGTCAGTTTTTCCTACAATT
>NC_091549.1:23007899-23025399 GCF_042767895.1 Penaeus vannamei
GATGGGGGAACTTACAAGTAAGGGATAAATGTATACCTCTCCATAAATGATAAAACAACAAATATGAAAGAACAAACAGACGCATTAAAATCTTTAAGTAAAATAAAACAGAATTAAATGAAAATCCTAAGTACCGGAGGAGCAAAATAAAAAGCAAAAAAAATAACGATCAACTGCAACCACCGGATTTAACTTGAGTCTGAGGCGCGGGAAGGAACCCCAAGGAACTCCACCGAGAGACACAAACACCTTGTTAACTATTTTTTATTGAGGGACAGAGGCCGCCTTTTAATGCCTGGATAAGAAAGCGTGGTGTTAAAGAAAGAAGAAAGTGAAGAGACGATTTTCCGAGATGACTCTACCGAATGGAGACAGCAATTCCGTGGCCGATGACTCTGGCGAGGACCTGGTCAGATTTTTTCGAGCTTGGTTTGGGGTTTCTTTGAAAGGTTTTCTCGGCTACAGGAAAGAAGGGTGATTCAAGGAAGGGTTGAAAGGCACGGGAGAGAGGAGATGAAGACGAGGAGGAGGTTTGAGCCAAGGGATTTGAACTGCGAGCTGGTTTTCTGTGAATCTTTCGCTTGGGGAAACTTGTGCTTTGTGTTGGGGGCTGTTGTCTGCTCTGAGGCTTGGGTCGTGTTTGGGAGGACGACGGGCCGGGGGTAGAGAAGAACGGAGGTAAAATCTGTCAGGGAATAGCTAAGAACCCTAAGATTCTATAGAAACACTATAGGGAGTGTAAGCAAGTCCACAATTATTTATTAAAGAGGACACCTGCAGACTCAGGCATTTGCCAGGGCATCCATAGGATTAGGAATCCAGCAAAAGGACATTAAACCTGTACTGTAGAGATTTTTAAACATTTTAGGAACATAGCCATCCAACTATACAATTGTTATTCTTTGATTCAATTATTCACATTGTAAAATATGTGTGAATCCCATTATTTTCCATCGGAAGTGATGTAAATGAAAGGGTAATTATTCTTAGTACCTTCACATGACTGATCATGATGATATTGGTATCAATGGAATCCTCGCAATTTCCTCTGTTCTTATATGTAGGGCATTTGATGCAGATTCCCCCAAAAGAACCATATTCTTGGCTCTGATAGCAGGGGAGAGCATGAAAGGTATCAGGGAAATTATGTGATATATACAGAATCAGTTGGTATATTGCCAAATGCAAGGGACTGTTCCCCCTGCAGCCTCCGCTATGAAAGACATAGAAATCACAGCAGGGTAGAGTGTACGACTGACATACAGGAGCGTCCATTGCCGGGTCTGTCCTACACTCTACCTTGGTTGATTCTTTGTTCAGGGCAGGTCTCAATCTCAATAATAATGTGCAGGGCGCTAATGAGCACATAACATGCATATTGTTGGGGGCAGCAACCAAGCATGGGGAGGTTGCAATTTCAGGGAAAAAATGAATAATGTACACAGAATCAGTCACTATATAGTCTAATGCAAGGGACTGTGCCTCCTGCGAAACTTCCAATGGGGGTTGTAGCCCCCCAACCCCTACTCAAGAAAACAAAGAATCCACCGTATATTCAGGGCAGAGGAGAGTGTCAGACAGACTTGGCAATGATGCTCTTGCATGGTAGTCATTCCCTCTCTCTTGCCGTGAATATATGGAGGATTCTTTATATTTCTGGGTGGGGGTTGGGGGGGTAAAGCCCCCTCCAATAGACAAGATAATTATTGATTTTGTGTAGATTATTCATATTTTATCCTGCAGTTTCCCTGATAGCTTTCATACCCTCCCCTGCTATGTGCAAGATTAATTATCAAGGAAAATATTGGTACCTGTTGCCTAGGGAACCTAAAATATGGGCTTATGAACTAAAAACCTTCCTAACCCAAGGATTCCTACCCAATCGCCTTGGATTTACTCTCCACATGGCATTCCGACACTACCATTTATCTTCATTTCTGACTTTATTATTTGTCTCTTCAGATTATTTTATGTATTAGTACAGTATTTTAACAAAAAGTATACTGAAAGATGGAATAATGCACTGCTGCATTGATATGGATAAATAACAACCCTCCCTGGCCATAACTCAAACCAGGAGTCCTATTGGTAAATCTTTACAGTATGGGCACACTCACCAACTCCACAGCAAATGATTTATTCAACAATCTAAATTACAATGACTGGGCATAACTGCTGGTTACCCCCCAGCATACCTTGTCTTCACCTTGGTGTATGTACAGCAAGATTGAGCTGAAACTCAGGTACAACATGTGTACTTGGGCTGTGAGCAGCACATTCTGCAATTTTTTCATTTATTTGTGGTATTACCTTTTGTATGCGCAAATTCTTACCCCTAACTGCAACTTTTTGTTTTTTACAAAAGTATCTTGTTTTAAATGCCCTTGCTTAGTGTGTTCATACTGAAAAGATTTACCATTTTATTTTCTATCACTCTATCCATAACAGGTAAAGTTTACCTTGTGCCATATGGCTGTGTGAATCTGAAACTCTATCAAATATCATCTTTTCTCTTTTGTCCGTCTCTTTTTCCCTTCCACTACCTATTCCTTTCTTGGTGTATTGTCTGGCTTCCCCCATAGACCCAGAGGGGTTCTTTAAGTCCTCAGTATTGGTGCTGTACTTTAGATCTAGGCACAAGAGACCTTATTGCCATAATTATTCAGTCTATAAAAAATTCTTACTTATCACTTTTGACAGTACTGGGTAGTGCCCAAAAATTAAATAAACAACTATGTAACCTTCAATAGGATGACACTTCAAGTGTAGGGAGTGGTTCCAATGCTGACAACTCTCGAAGTGGAACCCCTACACAGCGTAGGAAAGGACGGAACAAGAGAGGTCGCAAAAAGGTTCCACAACCCTTAAAGATGGGCTACAAATTTACGTAAGTAATCTGCAGTGGTTTGCATATTTGGAAAGGCAAATTCAGAGGAGGAATTTTACTTGGTGTGTTTTGAAGGGTATTTGCAAAATCAAGACAATGCCATAAACATGCATTTTGTAGTTTACCATTATTGGTTTTTCCTTCAATATTTGAAAATATGAAAGCAAATGTTTTATGTTCATATGGATATGGGTAATATGATGTAATATAATTTTTGTTTTTCTTTCTAACAGATGTTACATGAAGGAAGATCATGCTCAGCCCATATTTGGTGTGCAGTTCAACCAACACTTGCGAGACGGGCAGCCACTAGTCTTTGCCACGGCGGGCAACAATCGCATCTCTATTTACCAGTGCATGGAGGATGGATCAACTAAGCTCCTACAGTGCTACAGTGATCCGGATGTGAGTGCATGATCCCCTTGTGGTAGATGAGCAGCATATTTCCAGGATATGGTATTCAGTGGGATGTGTAAGTGTTTGGACTTGTTAAAGAGAAGAATCTTTGTGGTAGATGAATTAGAAAAAGCAGAAAGAAAGATATTTTTGTTGTATTACTCTCAGCAATTCTCTTGATATCTGTATTTTTAGTAATTCATCTGATTCTTTTTTTATGGTTTGGTTTGATTTCATTTGTACTGATTTTGGATATTCCAGACAGAAGAGAATTTTTACACTGTAGCATGGAGTTTTGACACAGAAACTGGCCGACCCATCTTGGCAGCTGCTGGGTCACGTGGTGTCATACGCATCTTCTCCCTGGCAACTATGCAGTGTGTCAAGCATTTTGTTGGTAGGTATAGTTGATCTTGTTATATATCATCATATATTTAAGTAGTCAGTGAGGTCTAGGAAGTATTTATACTGTAGAAATGTTCAGTGATTTTCATAAATTGTTTTTCAACCCTATTTTCATTGACAGAAAAAATGAACAAAGAAAAGAAAGAAAGGATTTCAAATTAAATAGGAAAAATTATAATTTTATTTATTCATCATCATTTTTCTTTTTATTATTTAGAATACTGTAGATGGATGTATGGATATAGGTACAGATGTGTGTATACGTGTTTATCTATCTCTGTTTACTCTTCTGAATAGGTCATGGAAATGCTATCAATGAACTCAAGTTCCATCCTCGGGACCCAAACCTCCTCCTGTCTGTAAGCAAGGACCATGCACTGAGGATGTGGAACATACGTACGGATATTCTTGTTGCCCTCTTTGGAGGTGTGGAAGCGCACAGGGATGAAGTGCTGAGTGCAGTAAGTATTGGTTTTATGCCTGATTTAGACTCCAAGCTTATAGATAGATTTTTTCTCTGCTGTTTGTTTCAGCATTCACATATTTAGCATTGTATATTGATAGATGCTATATATGTGTTATATGAAATAGTTCCGTATTCTTTAGACCAAAGGATATTTCCCATGGTATTATAGTATTTATCACACTTTCGTATACCATTATCTCATAAAACCCACATAGACATGATTTTTTGTTGTATGAATAACATCCGAGAAAAGGCCTTTCAGATCATGACACAAATTGAAAGTACTGAATATTCATGTTGGAATATCCTGAATAGTTTTAAGGTTCTAGATATCTGTTTTCTGCATCAAAAACTTTCTAGTTATGATACATTTTTTACTAGAGAGATTTGAAATTTTAGGCATAGAAAAAATAACATTTAAAATATTTCCTTACATAAGACTGAATAATAGAACAAGCAATCAACATCTAGTGTTCAACTTAGATATTTATTTGTTTATTTTTTCTATATATGATTATATACATATAAATACATATATATTTTTTTTTTCTTTTTTCTTTTTTTCTTTCTTACTTTATTTATTTTTTTCTTTCTTTCCTTCTTTTCTCCCCCCCCCCCCCCATTTCTTTTTTGTATTATTTTTTTCTTTTGTACAACACCACAGTGAAATTTTGGGGTTAATTAAAGAAGTTTGAAAAGAGCATTTTGCTCCTCTAAAGGAACTCAGGTTTCATAATGAATTGAGAACATGTTGAAGGCACAATATCCATATGGGAGGAGCCAATATTTGTGAAGGTAAATATAGTCTCCCTCGACCAGCAAATCTAAACTAACACTCCGGACGAAGGTTAGAAATCTTCCAAGAAACTTTTGGCAAAAACAGCATCTACCTTACTGAGGCAACTAAAAAATGAGAAACTGGCTTGCAAATGTGAACACAGAACAGGTTTGACTACACAATAACCATATATGCCATCCAACATTTTGCCTCTTCATAGCAAGAATAGATGTCGTCCAGCACTAATGGCTTCATTTGTGTTAAATCAGTAATGTTTGATAATATCAGTTTATACTTTTTTATCATCTCCCTCCATAATAGTTCCCCCTCAATTCCTTGCTCATTATTGTCATGAGGGGGCTTAGAAGATGGTGACTGAGGCCCAAAGCAGGGGATCACTCCTACTTTGGACCTCAGCCCTGATCTCAACTAAGTTCGCTTTTTCTTTTCTTACCTGCCCTTCCACTGCCTTCTCTTCTTCGTTCCCTTCTATCTACTTCCTAAGGTGTGAGAGCCATGCTGAAAGGATGAAAGGCTGGCTTTGTGTCAGCCATTGAATGGCCTCCAGAAGCCATGGACACATTATTCCCTTGGTTATCTCTTACGGAGACTCTTGAGGGATAGACCATTTCCTTTCCCAACTTATTTCATGCTCACCATGGCTAAAATTAATTTTAAAATTTTTTACCTGTATTAGGGGCATTAAGGCTTGCTCCTTCATCAACTGCTTATCTAAATTTGTTTTCATTGGTTTCCCAACATTTGCCTTTCCTTTGACCACAACTCTGACCACTGATACTAATACTCCCTTGATATTTATTGACAACTCTGTCCATTCCAAACCATCCACCCAGTTCATTATTGAATATTCATAATTCATCCCTTCCTCTCTCAATATTAACCCACTTACGACAGGTGTCCCACATATGAGACACCCAGAAAAAAAAGGGTGACGCTGTATTGGGGCTCGCTCTCCAACTCAGCTGCGGGCTGCGGCCGGCACAAGGGCAGAGTCCGGGCCAGCCCCACGCGCTGATTTTGTAGCAGCCTGGAAACAATTATTTTCGCCTTCAAGATATACCGGCAGTAATGGGTTAACATTTAATCTCCTATTGTCTAGGCATCTTATTAATATTCTTCATCCTTACTGTCCTCCTACCTGCATTACTACCTCACTTCACACCACCCTATCATCCTCCCGCCATTGTCTTTCTACTGCTTCCACCTCTACAAATCTTTTGAGTGCTCAAAAGTGGGATTGATTTTTTGTGATTCCCCCCTACAGCCCTTGACTCTGACAATACCCTTCTCTTACAAAAATGTCTCCAAAAACAAGTAGGCAAGGTTTCCTTTTGCAGTCATTCCAGCTATTCATACCTTGTCACAGCTACATCCAAGTCCCAAGATTGTGCACTATCTACCCTAAATGCCCAGCCTCACGTTTCTCATAATACTTGTACTAGAACTGTTTCCATATCCCTGACTGATAGTCATGTCTACGAAAAGGACTAGTCACAGTGAAAATGACCTGCTTACCTACCTTAATGACTTTGATGCAGTGGTAGTAGAGTGCTACACTATTCTTCCTAGAGGTCATGGTAAATCATGCACCAATATTGCTAAGATTAGCTTCGGTATATATGACCTCCCCTCTGAAGTTTATATTAGTTGTGTTGTCCATCCATGTACCTGACTTGATCATGACTGTTTAAATTGCTCTGCTCAGTTACGTGTGTGTATAAATTGTAGTGGCTCCCATAATGTATTTTATAGGAGCTGTCCTTCCTACAAGTTCAAATCTGAGGTAGCATTTCTCAGATTCAGACTAGGCCTCACTCTACGTAAGGCCAGACAGGACCCACGACGACAAAGTTTTTCTACCTATTCCAAAACTACCCTTTGCTCTGCTCCCCTCCCATCTTCCCAAGATGTCTCACCTTCTCGCCCAGTATCTCTTCCTTCTACCCCTGTTCCCCCTCCTCCCCATTCAAATTCCATGGGAACTACATAGTTTCAATACTTCATAGCAGAATGCATTTGTGGTTTTATACCACATGTACTACACAATATATGCAGGTCTTCAATTGCGGGGCATTTTTTTTGGAATGCCCCCCAATTTTTTCCCCTCTGAAAATACTCCATCCAAGAGGATGCTGAAGTATGCAATGAAATGTAATCTGAATAAACTAATTTGTAAATATAAAAAATATATATATGATAATAATAATGATAATAATAATCCACTTCAATTTGTTTGTGGTTTTACAAGCTTTATATGATACAATAGCAAAAACAAAATCAAATCAATAAAAAAAAAAAAAAATGAAAGATTTGATAGTTTATGATAGTTTATTATCTTGTAATAGTCATAGAAACTTGTATCAGATGCAGTTTGTTGCACAAAGAGATGACATGTTTCTATTTGCAAACATGTGCATTAATGTAGATGTACATGTGTGTGTATTATTTATATGCACTTTGCATGCACACACACACCAGATCTTGTACTTACAGGCAGTCTACATATTATATATGTAATTTTTTTTGCAAATGTTTTATGAAAAATTATCATTCTGTGTTTAGAGTTGGTTTTGTTAACATTGAAAAAAGTTTTTTTCAATGTAAATTTGATGTAGTCTGTAACATTATCATTCATACTATGTCAGGAAATTCATGTTACTGTATTTTAAATGTTCTAAAAATTTAAGGATATAAATATATGTAATTAAAGATATTTAGTGACTTGTATACATGTGCGTGTAGATTAAATACAAATTCACAGATTCAGACATTTTTCCATGTAATGTATGCAAGCATTTTTGCTAGTAATTTGTTAAACTAACAGTCCGTAGGTGCCACACAAAACATATGGTACTCACTTAGTTTACTTTGTAGACAGTAATTGTATATGTTAGCAAACAATATATATTTTCTATATCTATTGAACAGCTGACTGGTCTGTTTCTCCTATTGTACTAAGATTTATGTACAGTTCTCTGTTGAAAGTTGTTAGGAGGAAGATTACTAAATAGGTAATATTTCTTTCAGGATATAGATGTGGAAGGAACTTGCATAGTATCCTGTGGAATGGATCACTCGCTGAAGATTTGGAAATTAACCTCGGACATAATGCTCAAGACCATCAATCACTCGTACACTTTCAACCCAAGCAGAGCAGTGCAACCCTTTCCAACACTCCAGCAAAATTTTCCCGACTTCTCCACGAGGGACATCCATAGAAACTATGTGGATTGTGTGCGTTGGTTAGGAAAATTTATCCTCTCTAAGGTAAGGAAAATCACAATTTGTATGTAGTTTGCTAGTAAGGCTTTGGTTTTCCTTCCAGTGCATCTTTAAATTCTACTCTACTCTATCCTCTCTACAATACCCACCTGTTACTGTAATACTATTTCTTATATGTTTTTTTCTTTCTTTTTTAGAGCTGTGAAAATACAATAGTGTGTTGGAAGCCAGGCTTACTGAACCAGACTGAATTGAAGCACAATGATACCAATGTCACAATTATTCAGAAATTTGATTACAAGGAATGTGAGATCTGGTTTATGAGGTTTGCTTTGGACTTTTGGCAAAAGGTTAGTCATCCAGAATTGCTTTTTCTATGTTGAGTAATGTAAGAAATCAGCATTGTGATATTTGACTTCCATTAGTAATGTAAGAAATCAGCATTGTGATATTTGACTTCCATTATGATTTGCTGTTATATTTAGCCCAGTAAGATTGTTTTTGTACTTTTTTTTTTTTTTTATATAAGGGAACTCTTGTAAAGGGTAGTGTGTTTATTAGTTATAATAAAAAATATATTATAACTAATAACAATACTGTTTCAAGATATCTCCCTTTACAAGTACTTTTAGATAAATTAGTATATGGTGGTAAATGCGCACACAAAAATGTAATTGTGTAGCCCCAGTACTGTATTTATTTACTTGTACATCTTTCAGGTATTGGCCGTTGGTAATCAGCTTGGCCGGACATATGTGTGGGACCTTGACATCTCTGATCCTTCACAAGCCAGATGTTCCACTCTGACACATCCAAAGTGTGTAGCACCCATTAGACAAACAGCATTATCTCGCAATGGTAACATCCTCATAACTGTATGTGATGATGCTACAATATGGCGTTGGGATAGAGTAATGCAACAGTAGGCATTGATCCCTCCCCTCCCCCCTTTTTTTTGTGTAAATGTGTAAGTCCTTAGATCCAAGATTGAGCTGTGAAACCACTGCCATTATGTTTATGATACTGATCAATAAAGATACTGCCATGTAGAGAGTTTATGTACAACCTGTTTTTCCTTGCTTTCTCATGTAAAAAGGTTTTAAATTCAAGATCACTTGTACCCATCTTTTCTGTTGTGGTCCCAAGGCTTTATATTGCCTTTTATCTTTCATCTTTCATATGTGAAATACATATACCTTTAGAATTTGGCTTTTATATAATAGGCCTGTTTGTGAAGCCGAAAGTTTAATTTCTGAATGGTTTAGTTTTTATTTTATATATATCACATTGCATTTCATGCCTAGAATCTTCCCATTTCTCCCCAGAATGGTAAATGTCAAATGAAAGAAAAGGCTGTAGATAATCAACTTCAGTTCCTGTTTTTGTCTGTCAGTTTTCCTTATATACTTTTAATTTGTCTAAAAGCTTATACACACAAGTGGGCATGATCAATTGCTTTTAAAGAAATGACACATTTTATCCGAAGTGGCCTACATAGATGTGTTAATTGTTGGCATTTGGAGATGGTTACAAAAAAAAAAAAAAAAAAAATCAAAGGTCACATAGCACTAAGAAAGGTGTAAAAAGGGTGAAGAGCAGTGTTAGTTGATTAAATGTGCAACATTAGGAAATACATGATTTTATTAAAGTTGTGGGATTCTGCAAGGATGTCCATTGGGAAAGGAGGGGAAGGGCCTTAGTGATTAAATTGGAGAGCAGTTTTTAGAAAGAAGAGGTTAATGGTTAAAACAAAGATGTGCAAATTGAGTAATCATACAGACTAACTTAGATGTCCAAGGTTCTAGAGTAATATAGAATAATATAGTAGTGTAATGGGTAAAGAGGGAGGAAATGGGGGAAGGCAGGGATTAGTAAAAAGGGGAAGGGTGTCAAACGCAATTATATCAAATGGAAAGTATCTAAGAAATGAGGAACAGTGCAAAAGAGCCATTATACAGAAAACAATAGGTAATATGGGTAGAAATTGGTATCAGAAGTAAGATCCCGGGAAGGTTACAAAATGAAATGGACAGCTAACAGGACGACTGTCAGAAAGGGAAGGGTATTGTGCTAAAAGGAGACATATCCAAGAGGGTGTGTGTACAGGCACGGTTCAACTGGCCTGTCTACATCTAGGACACCATTTACTAGTTTTTGTGGCACTTAAAGACCATAGAGATGATTTGGAGTATGTAAGACGTCTATTATCTTAATACACATTGGAAAATGCCCAAAAAGCAAAAAAAAAATGCAGAAAAAGAGAACACTGCAAAGGGTATGCAAAGAGACTAGGTTGACAACCCACACACCACTCAAGTAAAATGCCTGGATTTTGTGTCAGACACAAATAAATTCCATGAAAAGGTGATATTTCATACTGTCTGCTACATATATTAATTCTCCAAGCAAAAACTACATGCTTATAGATCTATTGCCAATTTATTATGAGCAAAGCCATATTTTTGAAGTTCTGCATAAACAAAGAAATGGCCCAAAAAAAAAACAGCCATAGCTGACTGGGAAATTAAAATTTGATACTCTCTTTTCCCTTGAACAGGAATAATGAAACTACAAATCAAAATCTATTTACATTCACTGTACTTCCTTTATTTATACATTAAATTTCAAGTAATATAGAACATCTCCACTGTGGTAATAATTCTGAAAAAAGAATGCAATTGGATGTTTCACATGAACGCTGAAAGTAGTTTACTATTTTAGTGCTCGGCTCCTTCCTTGGCGACATAGCCAGGCTGGTCCTCAGGGTGATGGGGCCACATGGTGGGTTTCTCCATGGAAATGGCCTAAAATGAGAGAAAAAGATAATCAACCTCTGTTCTTGTGTATTAAAATTTATATAATGCAAATTGGAATAATTCATATATGAAATGAACTGGATATAGCAACCATCCTGCAGCAAAACAAGACTGCCTTACCTGCTCTGGGAATGCTTCTGCCCATTCCTCCATGGTCATCTGGTCATATGGGATCATGGCCTCCCAATGGCCAAGTTCCTCAGTCAACTTTGCA
Source organism: Penaeus vannamei (assembly GCF_042767895.1). Taxonomy (NCBI): domain Eukaryota; kingdom Metazoa; phylum Arthropoda; class Malacostraca; order Decapoda; family Penaeidae; genus Penaeus; species Penaeus vannamei. Next base: position 23,019,105 of record NC_091549.1, read on the forward strand.
ATACGGGCTTCACTGCCCTTGATGAAGGCTTGTACTTCAGCAGCCTGCAAAAGTATTTTCCAGTGAAATTTTGGTCCCCAGAAAAAACTAAGAACTACCAATTAGAGAACTACAACTATTGTCATGAAACATTAAAGATGATCAATTTGCTTAGTAAAGAGAAGTGTTTATATTTACTAAATTGTATAAAAGAAATCTGGATTGTCATTAGTGTTACAACAGCACTGGAATTTCAGAGAAGTCCATGCTGTGAGAGAGAAAAAAAAAAAAAGAAAATGCACATTTTTAAACTTGATCTGGTGATAATATATATGGTTTCTTGAGTCTTAGCAAAGTTGTTGAAGGGCAACCGATTTTCCTATCATATTATTACATCAAACTCTAAACTGCTGAAAATATTGCTTCATCTATCACGAAGCGTGGTTGTTATATAATTGCCAACTAACTTCAAGAATCTATCTGCCTTATCTCATTTCATATATTTTTGACTTTCACACCTAATGAATGGGTATGCTTATGCTTGATCAAGCCTTTGTACTTCAGACACCTGGTGAGGGGGGGTGGGGGAGCAATCTGGTAGTATGTAGCTTGTATTATAACTAGAACACTGATGGTTAATTGTTTCATTATCACAATCACAAAATCAATATATAACAAAATAAAATTACAATTCCTATATTGCTCTAACTGTTGCAAAAAAATCAACTTCTCGCAATACTTGGTATGCCCATATTCTTAAATTTACCCATAATCTTCCCAAAGTATTGAGCAACTTATTTGCAATTAGTGGTTTAATGATTTTACTAGACTAATAAAGAAAGTTGCAACCTGGGAAAAACAAAAAAAAAACAAAAAAAAAGTTAAAAAATTACTTACAGCCGCTGACTCGACATCCGCAATCTGCTGGGAGACAGTATCTGCAGGGTATGGGACCTTCAGGGCCTCATACTCTTTCTGGAAGGTATCTACCATGCCAGCAACAGGGATGCGGGCCTTGTATTCTGCGAAGTTGATGGCTGGTACTGATTCAGGGAGAGTGATCACTCTGAAAATCAGAAAGAAAAATGTACAAGTCAATCTAACTAGTAGTGTTTACCGTAATTATGATGACCTTTCAGCTCAATGCCAACATGGGATCCATGTAACAAATTGGACCATAATCAGGCTGCAGTCAACCATTCGAGAGAAAACTTTGAAGCATTGGATGCATGTTTTTCTACCACCCAATAATTTTTTTTCTGTAGCATATACAATTTTCGAATGAACTAGGATAAAACTCACTTAAAGCCTATTTTTGATGAGTTTTTAGCTCCTCATATCATTGCAATGATGGCCTAACAACTATTTACCATATAACTTTGAGTAGGCTCAACACATGTGGTATGCATATACATATGCCTGGAATAGAGTCCAGTCCTGCCCTGGCATAAGCATACATGCCACCTGTCAGGCTGGGGTGAACTGACTGAATAAGTTAACAACTTGTTTTTGTAACTGCACAGAGTTATAGACTATCTTAGAAGATATTGAGTCTGTGCAAAGAAAACTGCATCAACATTTGATATCAAATGACAAATATATACCTTGAAAACTTCTAAACATCAAAAATGGTAATAAAATTATAAAATGGGGGGGAAAGTTGCCACTCAAGTAAGGCTAATGCCTGGATTTTAGGCCACGTGTAAGCCTCGAGACACCCAGATCCAATGGGTTAATATCAAAAGGTCTGCCAACCTATCCTTCACTCTAGAAGTTTACAGTAAACAACAATAGATAAATATCTTTCAAATGTCAGTGTCTACAGACCAATAACTCTACTAGTGTTGGTGAGAAGGTGGGGAAGAGAGAAGGAAGTCTGACTAATCCCTTACTTAATAAAAAATAAATAAAAAGGGAGCTATAAAAATTCAATCTTGCCAAAACAAGTGGTAGAGAGTTGTTGGTCTTCGCCAAAGTGCCATGTGGTGCAGAGGCCACACTGATTAGCATAAAGCTATTATTATAAAAGATGGTGATTCCTAAATATTTACTGTTTTTTTTATTTCTGAACTGTGTACCTAAATGATGTTCTTTTTGTTGAATTTTACAAAACTTCTGAACGAAATAGACCTAATGACGCAATTAATGGAATCCTATGGTGTACTAAAGTCATAAAAACCATAAAGAGGAGTACATTTGTATAAAAAATAAATAAAAAATAATAAAATAAAAATAAAGGTAGGGAGGACTACATGGAGATTGGCAAGGGACCTTGTCTAAATCCAGCCTTGTGGTCAGTGTAAAAGGAATGGTGATTGAGTGATGGGAGACTTACATTCACATTATGTAAAAAAAAAAAAAAAAAAAAAAAAAAAAATCTGAGAAATGAAATTCCTGATAACTAAATGCCAAAGTAAGCTTTGTTGATACCCGACTATTGAAAAAGAATTTGCTCAGATTTTTTTTTTCTTTTATTAATATTCAATGTAACAATACATGTAACCAGTCGGAAAAAATAACTAATAGGCAAAGTCTCGGACAGCAGTAGTCCAATTACAAAGACAACTTTGATTAGCAATATGAGCTTGGTAATTACTGAATCTTGGATAGTGTAAAGAAATGTCATGGATTCTAACTGGGCCAACGAACTTCCCACTGGCCATTGTGTACATGTCTTCTGAAATATTATTTACGTGTTGCACAACTTGCTTAACCCAGTGCCAACGGGTAAAAATTTTGGCAAGTGGACATAAGAATGGGATTGTTGGCGCGCATTGGCAGTTTCCCCTGTTTGCGCCCGGCTCGATCGGTAGTTTGCAAGCAACATTTAGCACCTAAAAGCTTTTATTTTGCTATAATTTATAAAAATATTAAAATTTTTAAGGTTTACCTTCATTATAGGTGTCATTGCCTAAAATCTTTACCATATAAATGAAGCCGCTCCTATTGGAGAAAAACAAACTCCGTCCGACAAGCCAGTGGCGCCGGAATGGGCATGATACGATGCCATTTGTGTTTTGGTCCACGACAGTCATGGCATGTATGTACAAGCCACCCATCAGCTACAGGTTAACTTATGTAGGAAGTCTATGTCAGTTCTGGATTTGCACTGCAGCTACACTAGTTAACATTTGTATCTTTAGAGCCACTATTTTGATAAGGCATTTTAATATGATGAGGTAAATATTACAGTAAATTATACTTTGAAGGCTATATCTAAATGTAATATAGTCCCCTTTGTTATCAATGTATCATGGGTTTCAGCTGTAAAAGGCAGTAAGCATTATTTGTATTTTTTAAAATAGAACATAGTAGAAAAAATGTAGGGGATGGCTGAATTAATATTTGACAAACTTTGGTGCCCCCATTCCCACAGTCATTTTCAATTTGAAAATATTGATGGAATCATACACCACAGCTGATGCAATGACGAGCTGCTAAACTTAAAATTAAATATATGGAAAATGTATTATTACTGTCCTGATATAAGAAAGATTTGCTGCAGTTTGCAGTTTATTGTAATACAGCAACCTATAAACATCAAAGCCATAACAATGCAAATGTTTGTTTATTCAAACTCCATTTCACAAAATTTATATAAATATTCATAATCACAACAATAGTGGTACTGATGGCTTCCTCTCATCCTCTACTACCTAAATATAGAAACAGAGAACCCCCCCCCCCAATACTCGTAATATTGGCCCTAATAGAAGGGGAAGGCACGAATGTTACCAGTGAAATTTTGGGGTAGAAATAAATAACATGCAGAGAATTATATGTAGTCAAATGCAGGGGTCCCTGCAATCCCTCTAATGAGAAGCTGCTCCCCCCATACCCTGCATAACAAAGAATCCATCACATATACAGCAGGATAGAGCATAGGACACACATGTCAGATATATACTCTATATTGACGTGACTATGTGGAGGAGGATTTGTCTTCTGTGGCGGGTGTTGGAGAGGCAGTAATAGATTATTCCATATACATCAATATCATTGAATTGGATTTGGTGTATTCTAAACAATTGTCAAATTTTATTCATTAATCTAAGTTGCCCTGACTGAGAGGTGCTTTCTGGGATCTTTTTCTTTTATTTGTGGTGCTACCATTTACATCTGTATATCAATTTCAGTAAATTTACAGCAGATAACAATCAAGGTTACAGTAAAAGAAAAAGAAAAAGAAAAAGAAAAAAAAAAAGTGTAGTGAATGATAACTAACACTTTTCATCTATGGCAAATTGAAAATAAAGGAGATACATGGCAGAGGAGCGAGAAGATTGACCCATCTTTTTCTAAGTTCTTCACTATTATTACACATCGCGGGAAAATCTTTACAGTATCCACTCACTAAGTTAGGGTAAATTGAAAATTATATTCTTGTAGTAAAGGACAAAATGTAATAGTGCTTGGTACAAGAAATAACACTTCGCTCACAGCCTAAGTCCACTCGGTGTTCTAGCGGCTAAGTAGAAAGAAGCAAACGAAAGTTTGACGCTTTTAGATATAAAGGTATTTGGTTTATTATTTTACAGTGTGAATGCCACTATCTTGCCATACATAACAAGGTGAAGAGCATGCATCACGGGGGGTCTTGGTTCAACCCTCCCCTAGGGCAACGCCTAGTCACGGCATCTTAATTTACTATATTAGGCTGGTTTACTGGTCAATACGTTTTTAGGGGGGTTTGGAACATGTGAATTCCCATAGTTTTGTCGAAAGGTGGGTTGGGTTCCCCTAGTTTTTCAAATTCTGGCGTGTTAGTCCGTTGAATTTCAATTAATTGGTCAACTTTAACCCACTAATGCCGGTATATTTTGAAACCAAAAATAATGGTTTCCGCAAGCTCCAATCCAACAGCACAGTGGCGGGACCCAGCAATATTTATTTTTCCAGGTGTCTCATATATGGGACGCCCATCATAAATGGGTTAATCATTTTTTTTTTGCTAGTTTTACACATTTTTAAAAATTGTTTCTCTTCTTATTCAAGCCTGTTTTATCCAATAATTTCCCTGATATACTTCTTGCCCTCCCCTGCTAACAGGACTCACAAATCGAGAGTAATGGTACTCTATCTCCTGAACGATTCATTCACAGAAGCAGCAACACCGAGAATCGACAATCATTCGATCAGGGAAATTATGGGGTAAAACAGACTTAAATAAGAATAATAAAGATCAAAAATGTATAAAACTAGCACAAAAAAAAAATCAGCCATTGAAATACTAAGGATGCAACCGCAATCTTTGAATTTCTACAGGCCGACACGCCAGAAATAAAAAACTACGGGAACCTAACCTACCTTTTGGCAAAACTCTATGAGAATTCACATGTTCCAAACCCCCCCTAAAAACATATTGACCAATAAACCAACCTAATATGTCAATATAAATTGCCATGACTAGGTGTGCCCAAGGGGAGGGTCGATGGGGGGGGATGGGCTCATCCTCCAGGACACATTCTCTTCACCTCAGTATATACGGCAATAAAGAGCTGCATTCACACGGTAAAATAATAAACCAAATACCTTTACACCCAGAAATATCACTTTCATTGCTTCTTTGTACTGTCGGGATTGCTTCAATTTTAATCACCTTTTTCGTCCTTTGGAGCTCTCGATGGGCCCAGATATAAAACTGGGATGGTTAATAAAGTCTAATTATCCTTTGATGCCATTGTAAAAGTCTTCAAAAGAACCCAATGTGGAATAATTTCCGATTACTAATATTTTAACTGAATATTTAATCCTATTTTTACTTACATTTCGTCTATTCCTTTTATGCTTATACACTATAAGTATTCTTCTATGTAATGTAGATATTTTATGATTGATAATTTCTTTATCATAACCTTGATTCTCTGTTAACAATTTAACAATGTTACTGCTTCTTTACATTAATTGCTTCTCATGTCGGAACAATACACAATGTTCATTACTTGAATACTTTACGGTAAGCTCTTGACAAGGATGGACCCAGCAATTTTTGTGCGCAGTGTGACATGGGGCAAGTTAAAATATTTGTTTAAATGCTTATTTCATGTTTATATTTATGTTTTAAAGACAATGGAAAAAATAGTGTAGCTTTTATCATAATGGATAAATAGTGTTTTTAAAAATTGATTATGATAGGTACAGGCACTTTTGGGAGAAATATGCCAGTCGCATGGCCTCACATTGGGGGCCCTTAAATGCCCCAAATGCAATGGCGATTGCCGATTTGCTTATATATACTCATTTAGGTGCGACAAACCCCCCAAAATAATAATAGAAGGGGGGGGATTAATTTGATATATTTTCGTTATTTTGGTTT
>NC_091549.1:23030399-23042899 GCF_042767895.1 Penaeus vannamei
GAAGACCTGACAGCGACACAATTAGTGTGGATGGCTACACCTATTACTGGTGGGGCCGCAGCGATGATCACCATCTTCAGGAAGTAGCTATAGCCATATCCAGCAGACTTCAGCTCTCAGTAGCAGAAGTTACTCCGGTCGATCAATGTATAAATGGTATTGAGACTGAAGCTTGCATTTGGCTTCATGTCTCTTACTGCTGTATACGCTCCTATTGATGCTTGTAAACTCGACGCGAAAGAGATGATTTATGCCAAACTTGCTTCTGTGTCAGACAGTTGTCCTCGGCGAGATATTCATATTGTTCTAGGTGATTTCAATGCGGTATCTGGCTGCAATCGAGCGGCTATGAGATGTCTGTCGGTCATCTCACGGGAGCGTGTCAGCAGCGAGAATAGCTTCCTTTTCCAGGACTTTGCAAGGTCCCACAAATTAAGGATTTCTGGCTCTTGTTACCAGCACTTTAACCTACATCACTGGACGTGATACAGCGATGCAGGTAATGCAGCCAAGGTTATTGACCACATCCTCGTTAGTACTCGTAGGAGGATCCTCCAGAAGTGTAGGGTGTATAGGAGTGGCGAGTTCTGTGGTACTGACCATAGATTAGATGTGGCTACCCTCCGAGTCCAATTCAAAACCCCATCGCCGACCACCCTCGGGTGTTTCATTTGGACAGGCTGAGGGAGGGGGAGTGTGCCCGGGGGTTTGCTGAAGCAATTTTTGGTCGTTTAAGGGAGCTCGATAACCTGACGAATCTTGTAGTTCTGTGGGACACCTTCAGGCACAAAGCACTCGATACAGCTCAAGAATCGATTGATGAACGCCTAAGAACAAGACAGCTGGAAGCTACTGATGCTTGTCGTGGGTTTGGGGTTTGCATCGTTCTCAGGTGCGCAGGACTCGGTCACTGTTGAGAAGGGACAAGGAACAGTTTATTAGGAGTCTTACAAAGGAGGTCGAAGGCCATTGCTTAGCAAAGGACCTTCGCCCTGCCTACTAAGCCCTGAGAAAGCTGAACTCCAAGTCCTCTTCACAGGTGACTGCAGGTGACTTAGGCTGAGTATTTTGAGCAATTGTATCAGGTTAATCCACCTATAATTAACTTTGATGCGGGTAATATCGAGATTCCGTTTCCAGACCCACCCATCAGTGAGGATCCATCCTCCCTAACTGAAGGTGAGGGGGCGGTCTCCAAGCTGAAGAATGGTAAAGCAGCTGGTATCTGCGACATCCCAGCTGAACTCTTAAAGGCTCGATAGGCGTTCAATACGGTGCATCGGGAATAACTGTGGGAGATCTTGAGACAGAGGAATTCCAACAAGAATTATTGAACTAATAGCAAGGCTGTATACTGGTACTGAAAGTGCTGTAGACTGTGGTGGGGGCTTGTCAAGCTTCTTTCCTGTTAGTTCAGGAGTGAGGCAAGGCTGTGTTTTTGCGCCGACACTTTTCAACACTTGCATGGACTGGATACTGGGCAGAGCTTCTGTCCAGTCATTGTGGAGCAACTGTTGGCAATATCAAGGTTACTGACCTTGACTTTGCTGATGATATTGCTATTCTATCTGAGTCCTTGGAAACCCTAGTGGTAGCTTTGGATGCATTTAGCAATGAAGCAAAGCCCCTGGGTTTCAAGGTCACTAGGACCAAGACCAAGACCCAAGACTTTGGGGACTTGCTACAACCTGTACGGTCGGTACGTGCTTGTGGCGAGGACATTAAAGACACAGATAGCTTTACATACTTTGGTAGTGTATTTCATAACTGTCAGACCAGGAAGTCAGTAGATGGATTGGCCTGGCAGCAGGGGTCATAAACTCTCTCGACAAAAGTATCTGGAGATGCCGGTACCTGTGCAGAAGAACTAAGCTACATGTTTTCAAGGCCCTGATAATGCGAGTTTTATTATATGGTAGTGAAACCTGAATGTTATCCTGTGCCATGGAGTCTCTTCTTGATGCCTTATGTATTAGGCCCTTGCGCCAGATTGTTGGTGGGACTACAAGTCCAACCAACAGTTCCCCCCTGAGACTGGCACAGGACCTGTTATGTGCACAATCCATGATCTCCAACTTAGGCTATACAGCCACTTGCCTTGCTTCCCACAGGCTGATCCTGCCCACCAGGTTGTCTCTCTACGGGCTGAGTCCCTGCCTGGCGGTTTGCCATGAGGGATCATTGTAGGTGGAAACGAAGGATGGATGCGGCTATGCGCCCTCGTCAGTATTAGCTCCCAATGATGATGATGATAATGAAATACTCACACACACACACACCACACATACCCCCTCCTCCCCCACACACACATATCCCCCCCCCCCACACACACACACAAACGCATGCACGCACTTAAAACACAAAATCCAGAGCCCTGAGAAACGCCGAGAATCTTATAGCATTAAGGACCACCTCCCTACCCACATTTCTCATTTCTCCCTCCCTTTCCCTCTCCCTCTCCTCATTCTTTTTCTCCCTCCTCTACCCCATGTCTATCTTCTCATTCTCCTTTCTCCCTCCCCTACCCCTCCTGTATTCCTTCCTTTCTCTACCCTTCTCTCCTCCTAAACCTCCCTTATTTTTCTCTCCCAATCAATTGCCTTCGACCTGCCTTCCCTCCATAATGTATCTTTTTAATTTGTCTGCTCTCACTCTTCTTCCCTTCCCTTCCTCATTCTCCCCCTTCCCCTCCCTACCTCGTTCATCTTCCCCAATTTTCCTGCCTCTCTCTACCACTTCCCTCCATTTCCTTAAGCTCCCTCCATTCTCTCCTCCCTGATCTCTACCCCTTTCTCTCCCTACCCCATCCTCCCTCCCATATATATTCATATATATGTACATATGAATCTGTGTCTTTATATTACAACAACGTTTCTAAAGCTACATGAAACAGTGAAAGTGCTCGGAGTGACATAGCAGGGACACTGAGCCCTTGTGTTTCTCCCTAAATTTTGATCTTATTTTGTTGCTTGAAGATGAAAGGAACAAATGCCAACAAGGTATACATGGGAATGAACTGATTACACTAACAACCAAAAAAACAAGAGCATTATTGTAGATGCATATCTCTGTCCATTTGGATATTTTATATATATATATATATATATATATATATATATATATATATATATATATATATATATATATATATATATATATATATATATATATATATATATATATATATATATATATATATATATATATATATATATATATATATATATATATATACCAGTCAGTTACTTGCACTCTTTCTCCTTGTCCACTACATTTAGGCAAAGATTTTAAAACCTCATCTAACAATCTAAACACTTTTTTCTTGAATATTTATCAATGTGCTCTTGAGTGTAGGGGTAGTTGAAGATGGTGGGATAGGTACAATTATGAGGGTAGTTGCATTTGTTGGGGTAGTCACAATTATTATGGTAGGCACAGATGTTGGGGTAGTTACAGAGGGATCATGACAAAATTTTGCAGATGGCTAACACACCTGTAAACTTCATAATGTATTGTAAATTGTTATGTAAAAAGGAAATATTCAAGGCTGCACATAAAGTTATATCTTTATTTATCACAAAACATAAAATACAATACTTTTTGGAACAAGGCAAATTACAAACAGTACAATGTGATAAACTTGCAAAAGAGCAGTATATGAAATTCTAACTAAAAGAATTAATATCTTAATATCTCCCAAATATAATAAAGCACAATCCTGAATTAAAGATATGTATCTTATATCAAAAGAAATCTATCCCAGCCCAAATAAATAACATGGATGATAGAAAACAGTTTGCAGGAACAGTATTATATACAGGTAATCCTATAAGTTGACATACTGCACTGATATCTGAATCATAATTTCATTAATTTTTATTTTCAAATTGTTCTGATATCTGAATTAGAATTTTAATAATTTTAGTTTCAAATTGTTCTAAAGTGACAGATTTTCTTAGAGAAAAGAGCATGTTCCACTTAGTATATAAGGGTAAAATGTATGACACGTTCAAATAATGCCTTTTTTTACTACAATATCCTCATAATTACTAATTCCCATTGTTATTTTTATTTGCTACCATAAATCCTTTTATCGTTCTAATAAGAGTTTAGTTCTTCAAATAAGTACTAATTCCAAGTACTCATTCACAAGGCACAGAATATAAAACTGCACATGTCACAATAATCATAATGCATCAAGTTAAAATTGATTGAAGTCCATATATGAAGTCTAATGTAAAGAAATTTGTTTTTGTTTCATTTAATGAAAGTGCCACACCTAGTGTAGATATATTCCTTTTTCTAACATGTCATCAAACTTGTACATGATTCTGCACCTAGATGCACTATATAACCTAATTCATACATGCTCTTACTCATTTTCAAATCTGCTTTAGTATCTACAGTAAATAGATCTCATAAAATAAATAAACATTTAACTCTCTATCTGGTTGTTTCTTGTCATAAGGCACCAGGAAACCAAAGATAATTCAGTCATCAAATACATAATTGTCCAGTGTCTGGGGAGGAGATACAAAAATAGGAAGAATATACAGCAAGGCTACCCAAGATTTATGGCTAATTTGTTAAAATTATGCCAGGCACGACACAATGAATATTAATGTAAACAGACACATATGCACAGAAATAACTGCATATCTGTCTATCTATCAGATAGATAATTTATCTACTGTATAGATAGATAATCTATCTGTACAGTAGATATGCATGTCTAGACTGATAGATATGCTTTATTTTTGTGTATATGCATGTCTGTGTAATGAATATTCATTGAGTCAGGCCTCGCCCAATTCTTACAAACCAGCCATTAGTGTAGTAAAAGTATTTGTCACATAGCTAAAATTGGTCCACACACTGAATATTTTTGTGACAGTTCACTATAAAATATATTTCCATTTCATATCATTCTGTTTCAGTTGTAGCATCTCTACTTTAATGTTTCCAAAGTTGATCAATGCTCAATAAACTGGGCATATAAGAAAAGAATTCCTTTGATTACATCTTTGCCATGTGTTGGAATTAGATTCTTAAAACTACTGTAGACAGTATTCATAACAATTATGGGTAGAATTTTTTAACAATTATAATTCTCAATATTTTTCTTAAATGCCTTTGGAGTTATCCTTATGCATACAGAATGTCATGTTCCTTAGCTGAGTATAATTTTGCCAGAAAAATAATAAATCAAGCATATGAATAAAAAATTAAGCTTTTTGTCATAGTAATTGAACTGGAGATTAGGGTCTACTTTTATTTTTGTGCATGAGATCAATATTCAGTATGTAAATTGTGAGTGTGTGTGTGTGTGTGTGTGTGTGTGTGTGTGTGTGTGTGTGTGTGTGTGTGTGTGTGTGTGTGTGTGTGTGTGTGTGTGTGTGTGTGTGTGTGTGTGTGTGTGTGTGTGTGTGTGTGTGTGTGTGTGTGTGTGGTAATCACACTGAAAAGTAGTACAGGTCATAGAAAATATAAGAATATATATGAAAGCATAGAAAACTGTACATGAATTTAAGTGAAAGGTGTGTGAACATAAGAAATACAATACTTTTTCCACCCAAAAAATACTTTCTTTATATCTCCAAGCTCTGTATAAACCATATGAATACTTATCAAAGAAGGTAATGGAATGTGGAATCAAGAGGCTACAGCTCTTGACATAGATATCCTTAACAAAAATAACACAGCATAAGGGGAAAAATTTATGTACGTACATATGCATATATATATATATATATATATATATATATATATATATATATATATATATATATATATATATATATATATATATATATATATATATATACATACACACACATTTATATAAATGTGTATATATATATGTATATATACAAATGTATATATACAGCAGAAAAAAATGAGTAAGAAAAGCTAAACAAGACATACAACATCAAAAACAAATAAATGATGCAAACACAACAAAGACTAATGTAAAAGAAAACGGACACCATCTTCTAGTTTGATGATTCACACTGATCACACTACTAAATCTCTTTCATCTGGGATGAAGTTTAGATATTAATAACAATAATCTGCTTTCTTTTCTTTTCCTAGATAGATTAAACATTTAAAGAGAAAATCAACATTATTTCAAAACAAATATTATTAGGAGTCATATATCCCAAGATTTGATTATCAAATAAAGCATACATAACATATATGTAGTGTGTGTGTGCGTGTGCGTGTGCGTGTGCGTGTGCTTGTGTGTGCGTGCTTGTGCGTGCATGTGCATGCGTGTAGGTGTGTGTGTAGGTTTGCATGTAGGTGTGTGTGCAGATGTATGTGTGTGTGTGTAGGTGTGAGTGCTGGTGAAAGTTTGTGTGTGTGTGTGTGTGTGTGTGTGTGTGTGTGTGTGTGTGTGTGTGTGTGTGTGTGTGTGTGTGTGTGTGTGTGTGTGTGTGTGTGTGTGTGTGTGTGTGTGTGTGTGTGTGTGTGCTTGTGTAACTATATGTGTAGGTGTGCATTTGAATGTGTGTGAAATTGTGCATGTGTTTGTTTGTCTAGGTGCATGTGCATGTGCGTGTACTATATATTTATATGGACAGATAAACAGATAGACAGAGATACAGATACAGTTAAACAAATAGAAAAGTTAATATAAAAACCCTATGCAGGCATTGGAAGAGGTATTAATGATCATTTGATCTGAGCGAGAATTAACAGGTATTTTAAGCAACGTAAAAAAAAAAAGAAAAAAAGGAAGAAAAGTAAAGAAAAAGAAAGAAAGAAAGAAAGAAAGAAAAAAAAAACATGCCAGAAAGCCAGTAACTGGGCACTCATAGTTTCAAATGTGGCAATTTCTTTCTTTTCTTAAACATTTATAAAAAATGTAGGTGTTCAAGTTTCAATGAACATGCCTATGGCTGCACATTTGCAAATTTATATACTCTCTTATCTAATCAAAGTTATCATATTTCCACACTATAAATGACATACAAAAGTCTACTCTATTTGCCCACAAGAACATCTAGGAAGGTATCCCATTATCTTTCCATATAAATGATCAAATGCCTTTGAAAGGTTCCAATTATCAATACAATTTTTTCTAGGACACAAAACTGGAACAGTGTTAAAAAAATCTTTTGCATGATCTTACCATTAAAATATTGTGTGAATGACACTCTAATTCCTCTGTGCAATATTTTCCTTATCATATAAGGCTTCCATTGTTTTCTTGGGGGGAGGAATAAAAAAGTAAATGCATTAGATACATCAACTTCCTGAAGAAGTCACACAACAAAGAAGACCAACTCTTCTCTTTGAAGAAGTGAGCTGACACTTCAGGATGAAGCCTCCACATTGATTCTGTAAAGCACTTTCTTTGATCTAACATAGCTGAACTCATTGTCAAATGTCACAACATCTGTTGAAAGAAACACAGAAAAGAAATGAGTGTTAACCAGGTACTCAGGATGGTTATTCTTTTATTACTGTATTTTATTAGAAAAACTCAATAATCAACAAAAATTTATCTACTTACAAGGCATATATTTCATGAAATTAGTTTTAAACCTTATAAGCAGCCACAAATTTGTCCACCTCAATACATTAATATTTATAAAAATTCATTTAAACGAATAATTCAAGTAACTCAAAAGAATGTATTTGTCATCTGACATCTGTACTTACAAGTTCCAGGTTCCATACACACAAGAAAGCCTTCCTCCGTCACTAGCTGTGAGTTGACTCTTTGCAGTGGTACAATCACCTCCTCTTCACCTTTCTTAATCTTGCGAGACACACCAAAGCCTATGTCGAAGTCTTCAGATCTAAACTCCCACCTGAGATAAAAAGAAAGTACATTAACATAATTTCATGTCAATATCCTTCCTCTTAAAGGCTTAATTTCTCTAGATTTTTACAGTGAGTTATAAAAGGCCATGAGCAGTAGTGTACTGATAACTTTACATAGAAATACATAATGCCAAATGTAACTGGTCAGTAATCAATGTAACATCATTCTTACTTCAGCCGTGATCCAGGCTTCTTAACTTCATACTTCAGTCGCTTTTTGCCTCCTTTGCTTAATGTGACGCTGCACAAGTTCTCATCATCATCCAGCTTGGAGAGATTGCTCTTGCTGAGACTTAGATAGTATTTTGTGGGTACTTCACCACCAAGACAGATCTGAAAAGAAAAAGATCAGTTTAATTAGTTCCACTAAACATTCAAATCAAAATAGTTAAAAAACTGAATTTGAAGATTCTGATACCCTCCCCCTAACCATTTACATACAGATTCTTGAAAGGTTGGATCTCTAAATTTCAATCTATATGTATGTAATTCATTGGTAAATGACAGGTATATGAGTTCAGATGGAAAGTTTAATTTTTTTGCAGTTCTTGCTACATCAAAAGCCTGTAATATAAAAGCACTGATATAAGTAGTTCTTGTGCTACTCGCAGCATAGAAGAGCTTGCACAAACAGTGTTGAAGTAGGGTTGGGATGATATACTAATTTGTGATGGACCAATCCCAGGGTTGAAGAAAATATCATAGCTCTCCACAAACAAAAGAGCCATGGTTTTCGCTACATGTCTCATCAATACAAAAACTTACCACCGAAGGGCACTTTGGGTCTCCATCAGGATCGACTCGACTTCCACCCCAATGTTGAGGAAGCTGGTCAGCATTAATGTCTTTCAGGAGCTCCTCTTTCCAGCCACTGTAGCCAAAGATGCGTATTTTCTTGAGAGTGACCTCGTGAAGGAACGGCTTGATCACTGCATACGCCAGTGTGAAGACTTTTGGGGCTGTTGGTAGGAGTTTAGATACTGTTTCATTATCAAGTAATAACTGGAACCTATATTGGTAAGATGTCCTGTGTTTAAAACACTCAAGTCATTACATGCATATGTGGATGTGGATGTGTGTGTGTGTGTGTGTGTGTGTGTGTGTGTGTGTGTGTGTGTGTGTGTGTGTGTGTGTGTGTGTGTGTGTGTGTGTGTGTGTGTGTGTGTGTGTGTGTGTGTGCAAGTGTGCACGTGTAAGTGTGTGTGTGTAAGTGTGTGTGTGTAAGTGTGTGTGTGTAAGTGTGTGTGTGTAAGTGTGTGTGTGTGTGTGTGTGTGTGTGTGTGTGTGTGTGTGTGTGTGTGTGTGTGTGTGTGTGTGTGTGTGTGTGTGTGTGTGTGTGTGTGTGTGTGTGTAAGTGTGCGTGTAAGTGTGTGTGTGTCAGTGTGTGTGTGTCAGTGTGTGTGTGTCAGTGTGTGTGTGTGTCAGTGTGTGTGTGTGTCAGTGTGTGTGTGTTAGTGTGTGTGTGTGTGTGTGTGTGTGTGTGTGTGTGTGTGTGTGTGTGTGTGGGTGTGGGTGTGGGTGTGGGTGTGGGTGTGGGTGTGTGTGTGGGTGTGTGTGTGTGTGTGTGTGTGTGTGTGTGTGTGTGTGTGTGTGTGTGTGTGTGTGTGTGTGTGTGTGTGTGTGTGTGTGTGTGTGTGTGTGTGTGTGTGTGTGTGTGTGTGTGTGTGTGTGTGTGTGTGTGTGTGTGGGTGTGGGTGTGGGTGTGCGTGTCCATGTGCATGTGGGTGTGGGTGTGGGTGTGGGTGTGCATGTCCATGTGCATGTGGGTGTGGGTGTGGGTGTGCATGTCCATGTGCATGTGGGTGTGGGTGTGCATGTCCATGTGCATGTGGGTGTGGGTGTGCATGTCCATGTGCATGTATGTGTGCACACACTTATGCATGTTTCTACATGTGCATTTACCTATGAAGCTGTTGAAAACATATTCAAATATATACACACATAATCTGCTCCTTTAATTAAAATGATTAGTAAATATCATCACAACTTGGAAAATTAATCATGCTTGATCTTTCACTAAAATTCAATCAACATGAAAGGAGTCATTCATTTCTGATATCATTAAGCCTTAATAGCAAATCATTATCACACTACCAGTATCAACATGATCAAATCTCTTGAGAATTACTATCTGTATAACCACACTCACTGACAAGCAATGATCAATACAGTAAATGTCATTAATAATCTTTATCAACAGAATTTACATTTCCGTTGACATCTCTCCTGAAGTCATCATCATTGTAAGGACACTATAATTTTAACACATTAAAAAAATTAATGACACTTTATTTCCACAGTTTTAAACATGATAAGAAAATTATATAACTAAAAGCAGCAGACACAATGACAATCATCACCTATAACCCCTCCTATCTCCCTATCCTCTCCCTTACTCTCACTTTTTGCTCTCCTTCTCCTTCTTGCTCTCCCCTTGCTTCTCCCTTTCTCTCCACTTCTTCTCCCTCTCCTATCCTCTTTCCTTTTCCCTACCCTTATCCTGTTCCCTTTCCCTCTTTGTCTCCCTCTCTTTCCCTATCTCCATATATCTCCCTAAGTCCCTCTCCTTCTCTATCCCTCCCTGAACTTTTCCCTCTCCCTACCCCCTCCCTTTCTCTCACTCTCCATCTCCCTCTTCTCCCTATTTATCTGTCTCCCTCCCTCCATATCTCTTGTTTCTTATCCCTATCCCTCCCCCTCCCCCTCTCCCTCTCCCCATCTTCAGCTTCTGGTCCCTCTACTACTCCCTCTGCTTCATGTTCATCTTTACCCTCATTTTCCCCTTCACCCTCTCCATCATTTTCCCTTCCTCCCTTTCTCTGTACCTCCCTTTCTCTCTTCCTTCCTCCCTTTCTCCATCTTTCACATTCTCCCTTCCTCCCTTTCTCCCTCTCTCCATTCCTCCCTTTCCCTAACCCTTTTACACTACTAAAACTTACCATTGATGACATAGGCACACTTGAGCAGCTCTGGGTAGTTTGCCTCGTAAAGTTGCACCAGCTGTAGGATGACGTCCATTGCTGTTGAGAGTGTAATAAACCTTGTAAATATTGTATCAAATGAGCTATGAATAATGAAAAAAGTTGATGAAATTCAGATTGATCCTTGTAAATTTTGCAGAAAAAAGCTATGAATAAAAAGTTGATGAAGGCAGAATAATCATTGCAAATATTACACAAAAAAAGCTATGAAAAAAGTTGATGCATATAGAATAATCCTTGAAAATATTACATCAAAAGAGAGATGAATAAAAAAAAAGTTGATGAATGTCGAGATAGTTGATATTTATAGGATTCCTCTCACTATTATCATTAAGTCAGCATAAAGAGAAGGTTGCAAAAGAATCAAAATTGTTATAACACTTATTGTTATTTCTTCAAAGCTGAGAGATAGATAGAGAGGGTTATGATGAAATGAAATAATGTTTCATCACTCCTTTCATATTTGTCTATAATATGTGAGTGTTCCTGTCAATCTTTTTGTTTCTTTCATTATTAATAACTGTTTAAGTTCTTTTACTTTCCTGTACTTCACATGCACACACATACACACAAACTCTCAGTCTCAATCTCAGTCTCACTCTCTCTCTCTCACTCACCCATTTACTCTCTCTCTCTCTCTCTCTCTCTCTCTCTCTCTCTCTCTCTCTCTCTCTCTCTCTCTCTCTGTCTCTCTCTCTCTCTCTCTCTCCCTCACTCACTCACTCACTCACTCACTCACTCACTCACTCACTCACTTACTTACTTACTTACTTACTTACTTACTTACTTACTTACTTACTTACTTACTTACTTACTTACTTACTCACTCACTCACTCACTCACTCACCCCTCCCCTACACATGCTCACTCACCCCCCCCCCACACACACACTCAACCGCCCCATACATACACTCTCACTCAACACTAACACACACACTTACTCACCCCCCCCACACACTCACCCCCCACCAACACACACACTCACTTACACCCCCCCCACACACACACACTCACTCACCCCACACACATACACTCATTCACTTACTCACTCACTCACCCCCCACACACACCTCACTCACCCCTCCCCCACACACGCTCACTCAACCGCCCCATACACACTCACTCACCCCCCCCCCACACACACAATCACACACACCCAACACACAGACTCACTTACCCCCCCACACATACACTCATTCACCCCCCCCACACACATACACTCACTCACCCCGCACACACACACTCACCCCCCCACATACACACACTCCCCCCCCACATACACTCACTCACCGCCCCCCCCCCACACATACTCACCCCCCACACACTCAAGTCACCCCCCACACATACTCACCACCCACATACACACACTCACTCACCCCTCACACACAAACTCACTCACCCCCCCCCCACACACACACACACTCACTCACCCCCTCACACACACACACTCACTCACCCCTCACACACACACACACACTCGCCCACCCCCCAACACACACACACTCATCCCCCCCTCCACACACACACTCACCCCCCCGACACATATACTCGCCACCCCACTCCCCCTCCCACCCCTCCCACTACCCACCAGGCTTCCAAGTCACGTGGCGCAGCGAGAAATTCTCCAGGTCGAAGATGCAACACTGCTGCGTGACGGGATGACCCAAGATCTGCGTCTGCTTCTCC
>NC_091549.1:23047899-23050399 GCF_042767895.1 Penaeus vannamei
CAGTCACGGTCAAACCTATTTCGAATTCTTCGTTCACATATGTAAGCCCTCCTCATGTTGGCAATCAGCCCTATCACTTTATGAACCTATTCATTTTTAAAATCATTTGGTTCTTGGTTACGGTATATCAAGGTCTTCTTCCCTATCTGCTGTTCCCGCATTTCGAATTACGTTTCGAACATCCGACTATAGCACACTTTTCGTATAGGGCAAGCTAGATTCGAAGCTTCAGTTCATTATGTGACTTTTGTTCGGCACTGTACACGAACGAACTGCGCAATCCATAAGCAACGTACGCATGAATAACGTTAAACATTTATTTTTGAACACACGCAGACCAACATCGAGTACATAGGCAAGTACAGTGACCTTTCGGGATCAGAGAAAAGTCGCCAACGAAAAGTTAATTTACAAAGGTTAGGTGTTATAACGATGCGCCGTCGGGCTTTAGTTAACGTGGGAAATGTTTATAATGCACTAACGAAGAAAATGTATTTAACACTTTATTGTGATTGCGATGGGATAGCAGTATCATAAATGATCATGATCATTATCATAACGATAATGATAATAATAATAACTAATAATAATAATAACAATCATCATAATATCATCAATGACGATGATGTTGATAATGACGACGATAATGATCATCATCATCATCATCATCACCATCATCCTAATAGCGAAAATAACAAAAACGACAACAATAATAATAATTATTAATATAATTACCATTACTATTATCATTATCACTATAAAGAATAAGTAAAAAAATCCCTTGAA
The DNA here is from genome assembly GCF_042767895.1 of Penaeus vannamei. NCBI lineage: Eukaryota > Metazoa > Arthropoda > Malacostraca > Decapoda > Penaeidae > Penaeus > Penaeus vannamei. The sequence continues at coordinate 23,048,686 of NC_091549.1, forward strand.
GCCACCGTTTCGACCATAAAGAGAAAGGAAGCAAGCATCACACCCAGGTAATCGGCGACAAGAAAAACCGTCGCCAGCTCTCGTGAAAGCTGAAAGCGGAGCAGTGTGTACATATTTACATACACACACACGCACACACACACACACACACACACACACACACACACACACACACACACACACACACACACACACACACACACACACACAGAAATAGACCCACAGACAGAGAGAAAGAAGAGAAGAGATAAAGAACCACGTCGCTGCAGAGCTAAATCGAGAGCGAACAACCACCGTACACCTATTCATTGTAGGCCTATTTCCCCATGACTGCTTCGATCAACAACCTAAAAACACCCGTAGTCCAATATCCGCCTACCGTGAATGTTGCAATTAGAAACTGTAACTTAGGCGTGAAGGGCTCTGCAACAGTTGGCTGGTGTTGACAATATTTTACTGCCAGCAGGTGTGTGCTGGCATATATGTATGTGTGTATGTGTACGTGTGTATGTGTATGTACGTATATGTATCAATACTGGAGAAGAGCTAAGCTGAGAGGGTTCCGTCTGCTGTATCTAAATTACCATTTTTTGGCGTTATTTGAGGGATAGTCTGGAAAGCTCATCCTCTTTATACGTTCAACTTTTTACTGCCTTCTTTTTCGTCTGTTCAAAATGCTAATATTCTTGATCTACCTTCATTCTTTCTGTAACATAATTGAACAGCATGATCGCGTCGCCCATATTTTTTATTGTTTTTTATCCAAAGTAGTCCTATTTTCTGTAGTCTCCGTAGTTCATCTCTCTCCGAGTTGCGGCTCCTCGTTAAACGCTTTCCAGTTTGTTTACATCCCTTTTAAGTTTGGATTGCACATTACTGCACCGTGCTATATACTAAGTATTTGTTGGGTTGTAATGATCTTTACGATACCTTCATTCACATATATGAAAGCCCCTCTTCATGTTGGCAATCAACCTTAGCACTTTACGACCTCATTTTTTATAATTTGGTTCTTAGTTATGATTATTTTCAAGGTCTTTTCCCTGCATCCTGTTTAATACCGAGTTCCCGAGCTTGTATTGGTATAGGGGTCAATTTTTGCTTTCTCTGAACCTGACTACATGGCGTTCAATTCCATTTACCAAGAACAAATCCACAGGAATAAGTTCTCGGCGTCCCTGTTAGAGGTACTGGTATGAAACGTAGTGCATTATCCTTTTTTCGCGATGTCCACAAACATATTTAAATAGCTCCCTGGCCTTATGTTTGATCCGAGACAGCTGATGCAAATAGAAAACATAATCGGCGCCAAGACCGATCCATGAGGTACTCCGCTACTTACTGGTCTCCATGTCGAGTGCTTCCCTCTAATTACAATGTTCACTGGTCTTTCATGTTGGGATTCTCTCATCCATTTGAAGAGTCTGCCTTTCACTCCACCTAGGTGTTCGAATTTCATAATGGTCTTTATGTGTGACATTTTATCAAATGCCTTTCTAACGTCTAAGTATACACAGTACACCCAGCCGTCTCTTTCTTGTAATATTTTAGAAACTATCATAAAAACAGAAGAGATTTGCTACATATGATCTATCACACACACACACGTGTGTGTGTGTGTGTGTGTGTGTGTGTGTGTGTGTGTGTGTGTGTGTGTGTGTGTGTGTGTGTGTGTGTGTGTGTGTGTGTGTGTGTGTGTGTGTGTGTGCAAATA
>NC_091549.1:23065399-23070399 GCF_042767895.1 Penaeus vannamei
AGATGGGAAAAGAAAAGTGAGAGAAGACAAAGTCGAAAGAGAAGCGAGGACTGAGGAGGAGAGAAGACAGAATATAGAAGTGACGAGGAGATATGAGAAAAGAAAGGAGCCAATAACCAACATACATAGAAAATAAAAGAATAAAAAATAGGAACACAGTAAATCAGACACAAGGTAAAGGGAAATTATATAAGAGATTTCGTTCTTGAGACCACTTCTCTCTGCTCGACCTGTGAGGCCATATCGAGTTCCTTAAAGTCGAGTTGTCTTTATAAAGGTCCTGTCGCCTGCATGTCATACTTTTCTTTTTTTCCCTTCCTCCTCCTCCTTCTCCACCTCCTTCTACTATCATTACCCTCCCTTCTCACCCTCCTCCTCCTCCTCCACCTCCTCTTCCTCCTCCTTTTACTATTATTCCCTTCCCTCCTTCTCCCCTTCCTCCTCCTTTTACTATTATTCCCTTCCCTCCTTCTCCCCTTCCTCCTCCTTCTCCTCCCTCCTTCAACCCCCAACACGTCCTTTTTACACACGACCGGAAACCTCCATGTCGTCCGAGGTTTCCTTCCTTCACGGCGACGACTCCGGGCCAAGTCCTGTCCTCCTCCTCTCCTCTGTCTTCCTCCTCTCCTCTCCTCTCCTCTCCTCTCCTCTCCTCTCCTCTCCTCTCCTCTCCTCTCCTCTCCTCTCCTCTCCTCTCCTCTCCTCTCCTCTCCTCTCCTCTCCTCGTGCTTCCTCTTCTCGTGATTCCTCTCCCCCACCTACGCCATCCCCCTATCTCCATTCCCCCTCCTGTCTCTCTCCATTCTTTCTTTCCCATTCCCCTCCCTCTCCCTCAATCCCCCTTTCCCTCCAGACCCATCCTCTTCCTAACCTCCTACCCTCCCTTCATTTCTCAACCCCCAATCCCTCCCTTCACCCCCTCCCCCTCCTTCCACTCCTCCACCTCCATTCCCTCCAACCCCCCTCCTCTCTCTTTCCCCCCTTTCCCTTCCCTCCATTCCTCCATACACCCGTTCCCTCCAACCCCTTCCTCCCCCCCTTACCCCCCCCTCCACCTCCCGCCCCGTCACCAACAGCAACACCCTTGTTTTGGAAAGTGGCGCTGCATCATTGACAAAGCCGGGCACTGCATTATTCGCAGGACCAAAGGAGATTATCGAAAGGCAGAATATTCAGTGAGCAGCTGGCGGGCTCCGTTGACTTTCGAAATGACATGCGAGAGAGGGAGAGGAAGAGGAGGAAATAAGTGGAAGGTGGGGGGGGGGCAACAAACGAATGACAAAAGTGTGAGAGAAACAAAAGATTAGAAATGTAAAATAGGGAAATAACATGGGTTCGTAGAATTATGGGACACGCAGGTAAAACGAAAAAGGAAAAAAAGACAAAATGGCGAAAGTAGGAGAGAAACAAAAGATAGAAAAAGAAAATAGGAAAAAAATACAATATCTTGGGTTCGTAGAGACCACACGTGAAGAAAAAAACGAAAAAGTAATTTAAAAAAACGACGGGCCGACGAGAATGGGAGAGCAACAAATCATAAAAAAATAAATCAAGGAAAAGAGAAACAAAACAAAAATAAATCAAGGAAATGAGAAACAAAACAAAAATATATAAAGGAAAACAACGCAATCTTAAATAGCGTGGATTCGGAAACTATACGCCACGCGCGGGATAAAAAACAGAAAGAGAAAAATCCAAGCATAAGAGTGGGAGTGAAAAAAGGGAAAAAAATAAAAATAAAAAGAGGAACAGAAAGTACATTAAATCCCACGTACAGAGACACAGGCGGATAGCCACGGAGAACCCATTACGAGTTCGATCCTTCTATGTGGGATCCAAGAGGGCGAGGGAAACTCCCAAGGTGCTGAGTCACCGCGGCGTCCATTTACTTCTGTGTCACACCCCCTTCTTTCCTCCACCCCTCCTCCCCCTCCACCTTTCCTCCACCCCCTTCTTTCCCCACCCCACCCCTCCCGCCTCTCCCCCATTCCTTCCTCCCCCTCTCCACCCCCTCCACCTCTCAATCACCCCCTACCACCTCTCTTCCACCCCACCTCTTCCCCATTCCTTCCTCCCCCTCTCCACCCTCTCCCCCTCCCCACCCCTCCACCTCTCCCCATCCCCTATTTACATTGTCCAACAGGGAATGGGAGGATGGGGTGGAGACAGGGGGGTAGGGGGGAGGGGGGTAGAACGCCTGCATGGCTTTCTAATACGTGAATGACCTCTGAACATCAATAGGAGAATCTACATTATTACAAGCTCTATTTCTTAAACCTAAAGAGTAGATTAGCCAGTAAGATAACGTAAATGTCTACGAAGTACCTATGTAAGTGTCATAGAAGTACCTATGTAAGTGTCATAGAAGTACCTACATAAGTGCCATAGAAGTACCTATGTAAGTGTCATAGAAGTACCTACATAAGTGCCATAGAAGTACCTATGTAAGTGTCATAGAAGTACCTACATATGTGCCATAGAAGTACCTATGTAAGTGTCATAGAAGTACCTATGTAAGTGTCATAGAAGTACCTATGTAAGTGTCATAGAAGCACCTATGTAAGTGTCATAGAAGTACCTATGTGTCATAGAAGTACCTATGTAAGTGTCATAGAAGTACCTATGTAAGTGTCATAGAAGTACCTATGTAAGTGTCACAGAAGTACCTATGTGTCATAGAAGTACCTATGTAAGTGTCATAGAAGTACCTATGTAAGTGTCATAGAAGTACCTATGTAAGTGTCATAGAAGTACCTATGTAAGTGTCATAGAAGTACCTATGTAAGTGTCATAGAAGTACCTATGTAAGTGTCATAGAAGTACCTATGTAAGTGTCATAGAAGTACCTATGTAAGTGTCATAGAAGTACCTATGTAAGTGTCATAGAAGTACCTACATATGTGCCATAGAAGTACCTATGTAAGTGTCCTAGAAGTACCTATGTAAGTGTCATAGAAGTACCTATGTAAGTGTCATAGAAGTACCTATGTAAGTGTCATAGAAGTACCTATGTAAGTGTCATAGAAGTACCTATGTAAGTGTCATAGAAGTACCTATGTAAGTGTCATAGAAGTACCTACATATGTGCCATAGAAGTACCTATGTAAGTGTCACAGAAGTACCTATGTAAGTGTCATAGAAGTACCTATGTAAGTGTCATAGAAGTACCTATGTAAGTGTCATAGAAGTACCTATATAAGTGCCATAGAAGTACCTACATATGTGCCATAGAAGTACCTATGTAAGTGTCCTAGAAGTACCTATGTAAGTGTCATAGAAGTACCTACATATGTGCCATAGAAGTACCTATGTAAGTGTCACAGAAGTACCTATGTAAGTGTCATAGAAGTACCTATGTAAGTCATAGAAGTACCTATATAAGTGCCATAGAAGTACCAATATTTAAGTGCGATAGAAGTACCTATGTAAGTGTCATAGAAGTACCTATATAAGTGCCATAGAAGTACCAATATTTAAGTGCGATAGAAGTACCTACATAAGTGCCCTAGAAGCACCTATATAAGTGCCATAGAAGTACCTACATAAGTGCCCTAGAAGCACCTATATAAGTGCCATAGAAGTACCTACATAAGTGCCATAGAAGTACCTACATAAGTGCCATAGAAGTACCTACATAAGTGCCATAGAAGTACCTACATAAGTGCCATAGAAGTACCTACATAAGTGCCATAGAAGTACCTATACAAGTACCATAGAAGTACTTATATAAGTGCCATAGAAATACTTATATAAGTGCCACAGAAGTACCTATACAAGTGCCATAGAAGTACTTATATAAGTGCCATAGAAATACTTATATAAGTGCCACAGAAGTACCTATATAAGTGCCATAGAAGTACCTATATAAGTGGCATCCAAGGGCCGATTCACACACGTGCTCCACCGCTTTTCTGGGCCACTTAAACAATGGATCGAGAGAAAGAGAGAGAAAAAAATGTGTCAAACATGAAATGTATGGACCTACTTTTTCGTTGTTTTTCTTTTCTTTTCTTTACGTTTCTTTGTTTTGGGCTTCCCGGATGCGTAATACTGATAACCCTCCTTCACACCACCACCGCCATCATCATTATTAACATTATTGGCTTCATCATCATCACTTTCTCCCTTGCCATAATCATCAACATCAGCCCTCTTTCGCCTGCAATGCAATCCTGCAATTTCCATTCTCATTATCGTCTTCTGTCTCCATATCTACTTTTTCTTCCTCCTCCTCCTCCTTCTTCTTCTTCTTCTTCTTCTTCTTCTTCTTCTTCTTCTTCTTCTTCTTCTTCTTCTTCTTCTTCTTCTTCTTCTTCTTTCTCTATTTCTGCTTCTCCTTGAACACCTACTTCTACTACTACTTCTTTTTCTTCTTCTTCTCCTTCCTCTACTTTTTCCCCTTTTTTTCTTTTCCTTTCTTCGTCTTCTTTTTCTCCTTTCATCTTCATTTTCTTCTTCTTCTCTTTCCTTTTCTTCTTCTTCTCTCTCCTTTTCTTTTTCTCCTTCCCTTTCTTCTTCGTCGTCTTCTTTTCCTTCTTCTTACTCGTTTTCCTCGCTTTATCCTCACCCTTTTCATAAATCTGATCCTATCAATACCCCATCTTTCTTCTCCTCCTTCTATTTTCTATTTTCCTTCATTTCCTAATTTCTCTCCATCAATCTTCCTTCACATCTCTTCTTTCCTCCTCTCATTTGAACTTTTTTCCCCTTCTCCCTTTTTGTTCTTCCCTTCTCTCCTACTTCCCCCCTCCTCCTCCCCCTCCCCCCTGCGCCTTCACTATTACGCTAACTTCAAGGTTTTTCCGACTAATAACCTGAGAAACTGTTGCCGTTCTTGCAATGTTGACCAACCAACCAAAAATGGCGAGAGGAAATACGAATATAAATAAAAATAGATAGTTTCAATTTTCACGATTTTCTCTTTCCAACTTACCTTCCTCTCTTTACCCTCCTTTCTCTTTCTCTTTCTGTCTGTCTCCCTCTCAATAGGCACAGGTACA
>NC_091549.1:23095399-23097899 GCF_042767895.1 Penaeus vannamei
CTTATGTTGGGTTCATTTAGTTTCTCGAAGCAGAAGTTATGATGTGATTTTGGTTATCTCGTGATAAGGGAAGTAGAGATAAGGAAAATAAACAAGTATTTTTGAAAGCGTTTCGGAAGAGCGAGTTCAGCTCCCTTGCCAGACGCACGATTCAATCCTTAAAATAGCTTTTCAAGTTGTCTGATATTTTTTCTTTATGTGGCCAGTTATTTGAGTTACTTGTTTTCTTACAAACAAATATAATACCAATGCTTATTATAAATTCATAAGGGGAAAAGAAATTATATCAACATTTCAGTGAAAACGCCGGCTTAAGTTTCCAACATTTTCTCTTAAAAGGTAATGCCATTACCTTTGTTATAAACTCATTTACATTAATTTATATGTAGTAACATACACAGCTAATAATATGAAATCATACCTGTACACGAAAAGAGAATGTTTGTTGTGAATGAACATTTTCGGCCCAGCGTCTAACACGATGCTTTTCAGAAACATTCGCTCGCCGTCGATCGCGTCGACATTACGCTCCAATTCAATTCACAACTTTTATGGGGTGAATTTTGTTCCATTATAGTGAACGATGTGGTAAATGAGCAGCGAGGGGGAAATTTCATTCGAAATTTAATGAGCGTTTCTGACTGCCGGTGTGTTTTTTTTTTTTTTTTTGGGGGGGGGCGAAATTTGATTACCTAATTAAAATCAGCAATAATGTTGGCGATACCCATAATGATAATAATGATGATCATCATCATGGCAGTAATGGTTATGATAATAACACAAGTGATGGTAACATTGATAGTCATAATAATAATACCTTTAGTACATTGTTCTGCTAAATGATTAATTATGATAATGATAATAGCGATAAAAACAACATTAGTAATACTGATCATCAATTTTAACAAAAGTAATCCCTTTATTATCATTCCATTATCTTATACCGTTACTATAGCTGTATCCTTTATTGTGTTCTTACAATAATCATCTGCAACAAATGTAGTCATATTATTATTCTTATCACAAATATCGTCAGTACCGTACTACGGTACTTGTTACTGTTTAATAGCTGTCATCGATATATATATTTTTTTAAGAATTCCATTGTTATTGTGAATGCTTATGTGTTTTCTTTAATATCCAATTGTAGATTATCATATTTCTTCATGTTGTTTTGATAGTCATTATATCAGTAATAATAATCATGATAATAATTATAGTGATAATAATGGCGACGATAACAATAATAATAATAACGATGATGTTAGTGATATTTATAATATTAATAATGCTAATAATAATAATGATGATGATAGTGATAGTTATCATTACTATTATCATAACTATTTTCATTGTCATTATCATTATAATTACAATAATAATGATAACAATAGTAATAATGATTATCATAAAGAAAATGAGATTAAATGAGTTCATGTTGAAAATTAAGAAGTGTGAATATTATTGATATTGATATTATTAATAATACTGGTAATGATTATGGAAATAAGAATGATAATGATAGTAATAAAATGATAATGATGATGAAGAATAATGATAGTAAGGGTAATAACAATACTACAGCTGCTACTAACAGTAATGATAATGATGTGATAATAGTAAATGATAATGATAATAATTATTATGATTATCATTATCATTACTGTTATCATCATCATTATCATGATTATCAATAACTTTATCATCACTATTATTATCATCATTATCAATTTGTTATTATCATTGTCCCTACCATAATTATCATTATTACATTTTCATTCTCATTATTGTTATCATTTTTATTGTTGTTATCGTCACTGTTATTTTGATGTTATTATCATCATTACTATTGTCAGTGCCATTATTGGTATCATGATCTTTATTTTCATTACTCTTACTATTATTGTTATTTTTGTCATTGTTGTTGTTATTATCCTTATTATCACCCCATTGTCATAACTATTATCATTATTATTATTATTTATATTATCATTATTATCATTATTTATATTATCATTATTATTATCATTATCACCGCTGTTATCAATATTGCAGTCATTACCATTATCATTATCATTAATGTTGTTATCATTGCTATCATTATAATTATCATTATCTTCATTATTATTGGTAATATTCATTTCCTTATGATATAGAAATGATAGTATAGATAACTACTGTCATTCTTATTTTCACCAATATCAATGATATTATTATAATCATTATTATCTTTATAAGCTATTTTTTCAGGGTTATTATTAATGGTCGTTCAAGTAAGTTTTGTTACTTTTCATTATATCATTATCACAGCTAATGTAAATATATTTCTTTAAATTGGTATGATGATAACCGTTATCTATATTACAATTATAATATTCTTTAACATTCATTCTGATTTATCGATGTCATTTATATTTTGCGCAGGAATACTTTAAAAATATACTTTCAATTTACACCAATACTAAGATAGAAATCATTGTCAAGAAAGATAAATCATATG
>NC_091549.1:23117899-23120399 GCF_042767895.1 Penaeus vannamei
GTTCTCTTGTCTTTTCATATGATTCTGCTTAGGCAGTTAGATGGATGAAAAATAGTCTTGGATTAGGCAGTGTCGAAGATTGGCTGTTAGGGTTGGAGGCGTTTCTGTTACTGGTTTTATGAGCATTTATTCACAAATGATTGATATGGTAAAGACTTTTTTTTCTTATTCTTTTTCTTTATTTCTTTATTTCTTTCCCTCTTTCTCTTCTTTTTCCTTTTCTCTTCTCAATTGAATATGACTGTAAGTGATCTTTTTTTTTCTTGGCATAACAGAACCTTAAACAGAAAGGGAGTATGCATTGATAAAAATATCTTAGATTGGTAAGAAGTGAAAGATAAAAGAATCATCGGATGAAAGATGGTTTATTATTTTTGTATGTCGCAAAATAGAATAGTTTCCTTCTTCTTCATCACCTTCTTCTTCTTCTTCTTCTTCTTTTTTATTTATAATAGGCTACAAAATGTATAGGAAGGATTTTTTTTTATTTTTAATATTAGGTTAAATCAAGACAAATTATAAAAAAAAAGAACTAATTGTCAATAAGATGAAGTTATGTTACTATATAGTGACTTGATGTGTTCTTCCAAACATAATAGCTGTTTTTTCGTTTTGAATTTGGCAGTTTTATTCTGCCATAAAACTTCAGTGTTCAGTACTTTTGGGTATCTATCCTTTTATGCTTTATTTATGACTCACAATAATGACAGAAGAATGTTGTGATAAAGTAAGGCCATTTATATATTTTTTGTATATATCTGTAGGACATCTACATTTGGTATAATTGGCACAAGAATTTTGCCAGTTAGCAAATGTTATTCATTATTATTATTATTATTATATTATTATATTATTATTATTGTTGTTATTATTATTATTATTATTTTTATTATTATTTTTTTTTTTGTTATTATTATTATTATTATTATTATTATTATTATTGTTGTTGTCATTAATATAATTACTGTCCTCATTATTATTATTGTTATCATTAATATAATTACTGTCCTCATTATTATTATTTTTATTTTTGCTAACATTAGCGTTATTATTATTATTATTATTATTATTATTAGTGTTATTATTATTATTATTATTATTATTATTATTATTATTATTATAATGCTATTGATGTTAGTTATAATCATAACTATAATTGCTCTTCTTGTTAATTATATTGTTATTATTATTGTTATGCTGATGATAATGATTTTTGTTATTATTGATATTATGACAATGATAATAATAATAATAATAATAATAATTATTATTATTATTATTATTATTATTGTCATTATCATCATCATCATCCTAATTATTATTATCATCATTGTTATTATTATTATTATTATTCAATTATTTTATTATTATTATCAATATTTATATTGTTAATATTAATGATTATTTATTGATATCATTTCCTTTCTTGCTAATATCAGTTATCACTATTATTATTATTGTTATTATTATTATCATTATTATTATTATTGTTGTTGTTGTTGTTACTATTATTATTATTATTATTATTATTATTATTATTATTATTGTTATTATTATTATTATCAGCAGCAGCATCATTATTAATCATTTTTGATATCAGTTACTTCAGTTATTATTATTGTTATTATTATTATTATTATTACTATTGTTGTTGTTGATATTGTTATTTTCATTATTATCATTATTGTTTTGTTATTATTATTATTGTTATAATTATGATCTCTATCATTATATATCATTATTTTTGTCATTAATTTTATTGTTAATAATTTTTTGCTTTTATTATTATTTATTGATATCAGTTTCTTTTTTTTCTATTTTCAATTACTTCAGTTATTATTATTATCTTTTCCATCATTTATTATTATAATTATGAAATTCACTTTATTTATTATTATTATAATCATTGTTATTGTTGCTGTTGCTTTTGTTTTTATCAATAAATTAATATTAGTTTCTTTTTTTCAGTTATTTTGATTGTTGTTATTTTCATTATTGTTATTGTTGTGTTTATTATTATTGTGATTATTATTATTATTATTATTATTATTATTATTATTGTTTTTGTTATTGTTATTATTATCATTATTATTACTATTACTATTATTATTGTTATTATTATTATTATTATTATTATTATTATTATTATTATTATTATTATTATTATTATTATTATCATTATTGTTATAACAAATATTGGTAATTTGATTATCTTTCCCATTTCTGTTCAGTTTAAGTATCTTCTGTGCTTATCCTTCTCATGTGATATTGTTGTCTTTAAAAGTGACAGCTTCCAAGGCCACAAAGTTAAAATAAAGCAGTTATTTTTCTCTTTTAGATGTAACTCATTCACTCCACTCACTAAATACACACACACACACACACACACACACACACACACACACACACACACACACACACACACACACACACACACACACACACACACACACACACACACACACACACACACACACACACACACACACACACACACACA
>NC_091549.1:23150399-23152899 GCF_042767895.1 Penaeus vannamei
CAAGGATGTGGTCGATCTCTTTGGCTGCATTACCTACATAACTGTACCATATCCAGTGGTGTGGGACAGAGCGCTGGTACCAAGAGACAGAAATCCTCAAGTTCTGGGACATTGAGTCCCGGAAAGGTAGACTATTCTCGCTGCCAGCACCAGCTCCCACGGGACCGACAGACATCTCATAGGCATCTTGGTCAGAGACAGATAGCACATTGAAGTCAACCAGAAGAATACGAATATATCACTGAGGACAACTGTCCCTCAAAGATGCAAGTTTGACATAGAACATCTCTATATACCATTATATGTAGAAAGAGACAACCTCAGGTTTTACTGCTGGAGATGGCTATGGCTACTTCCCGAATGGTGACCATCTCTGCAGCTCGACCAGTAGTAGGTGTAGTTTCCTAAACTGATCATGCTGCTTCCAGGTCTCACTTGCAAACAGCCACTTCAACTCTCAACCGGCTCAGTACCCTCAACAGTATTGGCAACCAATCATCCTGTTGCAAAGAACGAACTTTCCAAGCCCCACCCTGACATTCCGCCTGAAGTTTCGCCTCTGGCAGTCACTCTGGGTGGACGCCACCTCTGCCCCACAATCCTCACACCAGGTTATCGGCCACTGGGACACACATGGGACGGGTAACCCGTACTCCCAGCGCAAATCCCAATGGTTGCCAAAAGAGAAGGACCCATAGCCTACCTGTCTTGCTAGGTGTAAGGGACGTTTCCCCTCTCCCCAATATCAACATCTATACATTGCGCTGCCAGGTGAGTTCTCTTGGGGAGGTGGACTGGCAAGGTCCGCCTCCCCACAGTACCTTTGCCCTTGGGGGCAGGAGTTAGTAGGAAACCAGGGTGTATGCACACGCCCGTGGGCCAAGACGTCGTACCTTTAGGGCCTCCTGCCACTCCAAGGGCCTCCACAGTTCAGCCCACTACCACAAGGTACCTAGTTTCCATGGGAGACCACCAGGAGGCACTGTGGGAGTCTTGATGATGGATAAGCTATGTGTGAATATATATATATATATATATATATATATATATATATATATATATATATATATATATATATATATATATGTGTGTGTGTGTGTGTGTGTGTGTGTGTGTGAATATATATATATATATATATATATATATATATATATATATATATATATATATATATATATATGTTTGTGTGTGTGTGTGTGTGTGTGTGTGTGTGTGTGTGTGTGTATGTATATATATATATATATATATATATATATATATATATATATATATATATATATATATATATATATATATATATGTATATATATATATATATATATATTTATATATATATATATATATATATATATATATATATATATATGGGGGTGTATGTATATCTGTACACATATATATATATATATATATATATATATATATATATATATATATATATATATATATAATGACATTATCATCATATCTATAATATTCATGAGATTTCTTATCATTATTATCATCATCACTAAAAACCACCACCGTTAACCTCCCCATCCCATGCCCCCCCCCCCTCTACCAGAACCATCAACATTATCCAACATCGCAAACTCAACAACCAAGCAGCTCCCCCACCCCACCCCCTAACCTCTCCCCCCACCCGCCCCCGGCCAACCCACCGTCATGAGAGCCGGGCAGACGCACTTATATAAAGGGGGCGGAGTCTGCGTCGCCGCGAGTCGCCAGCACTCGTGTTATCCGACACTCGAACGTCTCGGCAAGGAAGAGACCGCCGGCACATGCTTTTTTCACGTTGCTGCTGTGGTTTGGGCTGAAATATTCTGGGGGGAAAGTTTTGTTTTGTAGCGATGCATATTTAGGTTAGGATTTTTTTTTCTTTTTTTTTTATTATGTGGTTATATTGTATGTTTAGGTATCTGTATTTTGCATAGGTATACATCTGTTCACACACCTTATTATTGTTGGTGTTGTTGATATCATTGTCATTCTTATTACCATTATCATTATTCCTATCATCATCATCGTTATAGTTTTATTATCTATTATTAATATAACTAGAATAATTATCAGTATTACTATTGCTGTTATCATTATTATTATCATTATCGCTATCATCATTATTATTGTTATTCTTATTCCTATCAATATTATTAATGTTGTTATCATTACTATTATTTTTGTTATTATTATCATTATTATTACGATGATGATAATTATGACAATAATATTAATATCAACAATGGTTATAATAATAATAATAATGATAATGATAATAATAATAATATTGATAATAATCACAATAATAATAATTATTATTATTATCATTATCATTATAATTATTTTTATATCAATTATTATTATTGTTATTGTTATCATTATCAATGCTGTCCTTATCATCATTGTTATCATTGTTATTATTATTGTTTTTTTTCTGTTATCAGTATTGTTATTCTTGTTATCATCAATATTCTTTAATAATATTATTATTATTATCATTATT
>NC_091549.1:23170399-23180086 GCF_042767895.1 Penaeus vannamei
TCTTGTTTGTATTCAAATTTGGGGACGAATCGAGACTGAAGAATCGAACATATACAGGAAATAAAACTGCAACGGATAAATCATTGGAAAGAGGTAACGAAACACGAAAAACAATGATGATAATTGATATAAAAGTATGAATGAATGAAAGAGAGTGAGAGTTATATATAAAAAAGACAATGATTACTAATATAGTGCATTAACACCCTCTGTGTATTCGCATGAGACAATCCTACTTCTAACCAACTCCACTTAATAAAATGAAATAAAACCACCTTCCCTTCTATAAACACCCCATAAAAACAAATCCACGCCTAATCGACAAGAAATTATTAGTTTTAAATAGACGACCTTCAAAGACCCGTAGTTAACCGCAACAGGTGCCACTACCTTCTCAAAAACAACCTGTTTCACATTGCACTCTCGTGTAAGTCCGTATTTTAAGCCTTTTCTCCTCCTCTTGCCTCGGTATTTCAGTGGCCCTGGCTTGTGGTGAAGTGTGAGGGATGTAGGGACAGTGTGATGAGGTTTCTGAAGGGATTTATAAGCGAGTGAAAGTTTAATTGTTGAAGAGGACCCCGGAGGAACCTCTGGGTGAAGAGAGGGAGAGAGACGGAGATACAGATAAACGAAGATAAACAAGTATATGTATAGAGAGACGATAAGATTAATAAGATCCTTTGTAAGTGTGGAGGAGTGTGGTGACCTTTTCTGACTCGAAAGAAGTCCATGAATGTTGAATACAAGAAGCCAAAATGGCGAGAGAGGAAGTGTGAGTCTCCTGCCCTGGAAGGTCTTGTGTTTGGAGCATCTTTTGAAAAAAAGTTTGCTTCGAATTCTTACTTATTCTTTCTCTTTCCTCGTGGGAGAGTGGATGGAAAGATTGGTTAGGGATCTAGGGATTTGTGACTCGTTGTTTGTGAAAGAATCATTGTGGAAAAATGGTGATTTTGACTTAGTTTTGCATTTTTGGTAAAACAACAAAAGAAGTTTTTTTCACATATATTTTTGGTCACTGTTTATGAAGGGTACTGTTATTCTGGCTTCGGTTGAGCATTTGATTAAATATGATATGTAAGGGAAGATGTTTCAGTATATCTAATAAGAAGGGAAATAGATTATGTTTGTTTTTTTTGTGAACTGAATTGAAGTGAAATATATTATTACATAATGTCATGATTGATTACATATTCATACATTCATTTCTGAAATGTTATCAAGAAAATATGAATCATGAGCTCGTCTCCGCTTGAAAGTGTTCCTCCACATCTTGGTAAAGTTAATTTTTATCTTCGTAAAAAAAAACGGAATTATTTTTTGAAGTTATAAACATTGAATTAATAGCTTAGTATTGTTGTCATAGAAGAATAAATCTGTAAGATGATAAAGAGACAATGTGTAATGCAGCCAATCCATTTGTAGAAGTTATCTGATGTAGGCCCATTACAAAAGTGTGGAATATAAACATAATAGGAAAATAATGTAAGTACTTTGTCGTGACATTTATAGCAAGTATTACTTTTTACCTCGCTGTCAAATTAATTGATAAAGGGACATATCACATCACTTTTACACTTTATTTAGTTTAACTGTATATAAGAAGTCAACACTGATGAGTTACGTAAAGTTTATGAATTTTTGTTATTCCTTGTATAGAAATATTTTTAACATGCCAGATACATCTATTTTAGAAAGTATAAAAGGACTGAAGTGTTATTCCTCTTAGGGAAGAAAAATAAATGATGTCTTGCTTTCTTATGTAGAGGGACTTGCAATCAATATGAGTGAACATTCAACAGGTAATAGGTGTGATGATTCTGTTAAATGATGGTGAAAACAATTTATATAGTTGGTGTTAATTGTTTTCAACTAATGTCGAATTAGGCTGTACCGTTTCTTTCATGTGACGATATGATACCAATACAGTATGTCGTAATTGTAAAAATTGTTAGCTTTGTTGTTGGCAGATGATTTGCAAGACATGTGAGGTTATTATCTTTGAATGCTAAAAGAAATCTGATATCTGCATTTCATTATAGGCTTTGAATCCTAGGGAAAGGGGCTTTTGCTTGGCTTTCTTTTTTCTTGTATATATAATATTTTTATACTCACTGAAATCCTAACCTGACTACAGCAATAGTTGTGTGACGCACATTTTTCCTTACACCACCTAGCCTAACTAACAAAACCATGCCATTTCTTGATATAAGTTCTTATTTTATATGAAACATAGTATAGTTTTTCTGTGCCGTATCTGACCTAGCCTAAGCAGAGTTTACCAAACATGATTTTACCTAATCAACCTAGTGTAGCATAACCTAGCTTAGCCTAGTTGAACCTAGTGCATCGCAAGTGAATTGAATCTAACTTCGGCTGACTTAGTCTAGCTTAGGATTAGTTAACTAAAGAAAATTGAGTATAAAGCTAATTTTATGAATATATTAGGAAGTCTTTGTGTTTTACAAGGCTCCACCATGTATATTGTAAGTGCAGAGATTCCATATTTAATGCAAAATCAGCTGAGATGGTCAACAAACTCATTCTTGCCAGAATATACATGGTGGAGATTGGTAGGCCTCTGCAGCAATATAGATTAATTTTGGTAAACAATCTGTGCTGTACCTTTACCTTACTTAAACTATTTTGGAATGCCTAATATTATTGATTTTTTGTATTCTGTGTGGTCCTTTTTTTCTTACAGGTCTATTCTAAACACTTCTGATAATCTTATGGTTTATCCTGTTTAGTTGTTCTTGTTAGACAATAAATGTTCTGTTAGATAAGTCTTTTATCAGTACTTTTAGTTAAACTCTTTACTCCTAAGTCAGTAATTGAACAAGATATTTTGATAGGTTGAAAGTTACTCATAAAACAGTTATTGTTGCAATCTGTAAGTGAAAAATACAATTGGAATAGTTCAATGATATTTACAAGGGTTGCTTTTTCTAGGTGGCTCATTTAGACATTTGTTAAAAGAATATAGTTCATAGACCAGGGTTGACCTCACTGTATATACTGTTTTAAGGAAGTCACAGGTCTGTCTTATGTGTGGCTTTTCTGTTTTATTGGTAGATTTCTTAAAATTAATTTCCTTAGTCAGATACCTGTTTTTTTGCTTCTGTATTTCAGATATGTTTGATTTTTGTTTTTGCTCAATAATTTTGTCATTATCTTCAAATTCCTATTTATTGTCATTAATAGAAAAGTGAATGTATATCTTAAAGCTAAGCAACTGGTGCTAACTCTCTTCATCACCAAGGCTCCTTTTACTTCAGATTAATTTTCCTTAGAGTTTTAAAGAATTTTAATTCTCATTGAAAGGCTTATGTAATTCTGTATGCATTTAAATAGATTCCAGTATGACCCAAAAAATGCAAGACTTTCTTCCTCAAATATGGGAATATGGCAAGCTCAAAAATCTCCTGTATTACCTTTGAGGACATATAGGAGTCTAGGGACCATGGCTTAAAAACCATGAATCTCAGCTATAAATGAAAAATGAATTTGCTTCAAAATGCTTTAAACTTTACTTTGCTGTTTGAAAGTGAGTCCATAGCAAACTTGTTTCAGTATTCTCAAATCCTTTGGTGAACATATTGGATAATTGATGTATGGCAAATGTCTTAGAAAGGAATAATACAGATAACTAATTGGTGACAAGGAGTATACACTGTTCACTATAGTTTTGTTTTATTTTATTTTATTACACACAAATATCTCTAGCCCTATGTTTGACTTGTAACTAGGCCCTTGTGGAATGATCTCCGTGAAAAAGATTATAAAACAAAGCCACAGTTTACAGTGAATGTGTGCATGCACTTCTGATATCAACAGATTAAGAATGCTTAAGTTAACTCAAATACATGCTTGACATGTGCACAAGGAAGTTAAAGAAAAAATTAACAGGCCTCTTCTAATTTGAAGACTATAAATGTAAATTGCAATATTATGTGTAGAAACAGGCCAGCACAAGGTAGTATAATAAATTATTATTGAATATTAATCTTATGGTATAATATTTTCCGAGGAGAATTTTATTAGAGAATGCAAACAATATTGCCGCCATTCATTTCATTTTTTATAATTTACAGTAGGACCATATCAACTAATACAATTGCCTCCATGCAATTAGGACGACTAATCTCATTTATTTGATTTCTAGCTCAAAAGATTTTGCACTAGTTCCTGATTTGGAAATAAATCATCTAGGTGATCTACAAATTTTATCATACCATAAGTATGTGGTGGAGATCTGTTGATCATTGCCAGAGGCCAGAGCATCATTTGATCTGTAAATCCATACACTTTGGTAAGAGTTTGTGGGCTTACATATCCTTTGCATACATTTTTTTTATATTCTCAAGTGCTGTTTTGTGTTGTGCATGATCTTAACAATATATCAGTGTTCTATTTATATGTAGCCCAACTATAATGACTATTTTTGATGACAGTGGTGATTGTTAGCAAGGATATGAAATATGTTTGTTTGTGAAAATGGATGCTAGTAGGATATAGAGGATTAAACACAAGGCCTTAGATATTAATGGAAAAATAAACAATGAAGCAGAGAATGATATTTCAAGATACGAAAGTTCAATTAAGTGAGATCTTACGAGCTAAACTAGAGCTTACTATTAATACCCAGTTTGATAACAGAAAGGGTGTATTAACAAATGAAGACAAACAATATTATCCGTTAATACAAAATTTAGGATGAAATAAGAAAATCAAAGTAGCAAAATATTCCATTATTAGCTTTGTAATCCGTACTACCATCTTTCTTTTATACCATACTTATTGTTACCCATTTGGTGTTGTCTTACCAATACTGAAATGATGTGTATTGTTTATATTTTAGTTATCTATATTTTGACAGAACAGTACAACACAGGAAATAATAAAAAGTTATCTTTGAAGGCCAAGGGATTAAAAGATATACTCAGGAATATTTGACACAGAATAGTTTCATGCCAGATTTTTTTTCTTTTATATCAGTCCACTTTTGGTTGTTGTTATCCTTACCTAGTAGTTTATCAGGCAAAGTATATATAAAAGAAACAAAAATATATATAGCACTAGTAGGCAGGATTTTTGAAATGTGATTATGGTGGTGGTGATAATGATGATAAAGATAATGGTAATGACAGTGATAATGATAATGATAGTAATGATAATGATGATGATGGGAACAATTAGGATGATAATGGTAATGGTAATAATGATAGTGATGATAATGAAATTGATAATAACAGTGACAATGAAAGTAATAATAAAGATAATAATAATGATGATAATGATGGTGGTGATGATAGGTATAATGATAATGATGATAAGGTTGGTGATGGTGATGATGATGATGATGAGGATGAGGATGATATTTCAACCAATAATGTCTATTACAATTATGGAAGTAAAGGGATAATACTACAGTGAATATGTTAATAATGATGATAATGATAACAGTAGTAACCATAACCATGATGGTGAAGATGATTTATGATAATGATGATATGACGGTGATAGTAATAATTATCATTTTGATGATAATGATAATACCAGTCAACATGGAACTCATATTTTTTGATAAGCAATCTTACTGGGTTGTGAGTAGCATTTGAAGCCCCAAGGAACATATTTCAAGTCAGAATAGATGTCTCAGATGTGAAATCTGCTTCAACGTAAATATAACTGGTGAAAATATTTAAGGTCTTCACTTCAATTTCGTATCAGGGCATTAGGTAAATGATGTAGAGTTCTATTTGAAACTCTTTATGAACAAGAGGATTTGATTGAGAAACAAGACTGGTTTCAAGAAGGTATGAAGGAAGATTTCCAAAGTTACTATGAAGTAATTCATTTTGTGTGATATTATATTTTTGGTTTAAGAAATTGGGTAATATTGCAACATTACAGCATTAGTTTTACACTTAACACTTATTATTATTATTGTTATTATTATTATTATTATTATTATTGTTATTGTTATTGTTATTGTTATGATTATGATTACTATTATTATTGATATTATGATTATTATCAATATTGTTGTTATTATTATTATTATTATTATTATTATTATTATTATTATTATTATTATTATATATTCATTTTGATGTTGATGATTACGATTATGATGATAATGATGATGATTATATTGATTACTACTTTTGTATTTTTTATATTTTTGGGGGGGATTGTAGAATGAGGGGTTTAAAGAACCGAGAACACAGTGTAGTGCTATACTAGGGGAGCAGACTGCAATTTTCTTATGCTCTGTTTCTGTGTGTGTTACAGTGCATTTATTTTTGTTTGAATCTGCCTTTTAGTTTGTACTTGCACGTGACTTGGTTCTAGAAGACATTTGCTCTCTCTGTGTCCATGTTATAAAAACTTTGGTCAGCCAATTATTAATCATTTGATGATGGATGGTAGTGAGAGAAAAATAAGGTCAATATTGTTTTTGTTAGCTTAAAGTTAGTATAACATAGTTTTTCCTTCTAAGACAATTGTTTAAAAACAAAGTGCCTGATTGTAGTAGTATTCATGCATGTTCAGAGATTTGAGTGAGGAGTCTTGAGTGTGAGCAAAATGGGAACCACTCTTCTGTGATGTGTGATATAGCTATTCTTACTTATTTTGCTTCTCTGTAAGGAATGAAAGTTCTTGATTATTATATGGTACAGAATTGAGGAGGGTAACTTCTTTTAAGCCTTTGATTTTTTATTATTATTAATCATTTTTAAAGAATGTTTATAATACCTGTGTCATTATAAGCTAAACAGATTCACATATGTATTAAGAAAGAAAATCATAATCTGATATAGTGATATTCATTGCCATTATGTCTTTAAGACCTTTAAGAATATATAGTCTCAAGTGGTGTCTTATGTTATCATAAATGTAAATGTGTACCCTAAGTCTTCAAGATATGTAGTGCATAGACAGGATTTTCTGTTATATGATATCCTCAGATGAAAAAGATCTAGTGCTTCCTTCATACCCATATAATTTTTATATTCATGAAGGCTAAGAAGAATTGTAAGTTCAAAGTTAAAATGCGGGTTGTGTTTAGATTGTGATTAACTCATTGACTGTGAATGGCATAATATACATGCCATGAATGCTGTAATTTTAGTTTAATAGTTGTGTGTACAGAGATATGGCTCCATATCAACAAGGAATCTGTTACTAGCCCTACCTTTCTGAATTGTTTACCCCCTTTCCATGAACTTCGGAGATTCATTTTTATGACACTACTTTATTAGTTCTTTTGTTATTTTAATAACTTGGTAATCGTAATGTCAATGATAATAATGATATCGATTTGAATAGCTTCAGAAAAAAAGTGATGTCTAGCACATTTATTTTGCTTTTTAACCATTAATCATTTAAAAAAAAAACATTTTTTCACAATTTCAAGGGAAGAAAAAATCTGGTGCAGTCACTAGAGTCTGGAATCATCTTTGTGCAACAAAATTCACTAAAACTATAGTGGACAGTACATACACCATATTAATTGTGGCTTTTTTCTTTCAGGTGTGATGTGTCTGCTTGAGAGGCAGGCCTATCTACCACCCCTATGCCATGGTCACCACGCTGCATTTTGCCATTATGGTTTCCTGAAGGTCATGCAATAGAACACTTACAAAAATGGGATGGTAGAGACGGTCAACTAGCAAGCTGTTGATTGTAATGCTTTTGGCAAGGACGAGTGAATATTTTTGGCCTTGTGATTACCTGAGAAAAAGAGAAGAGTTTAGTTTTTGTTGTTTTTTATTTTATGAAGTCCGTTTTTTGAGAAAGTTAAATCTTGAACAAATTTTATGGAAATAAGTAAAGTGGCCTGTGCTTCATTAAACTCAGCTGTTCAAAGAGTTGACTATGTTATTGTTGTTAAGTGGAAACTATTGCGTCATACTATTGTGAGAAAAAGGAAGAAAAGAAACAGCACCTGCCAAAGTCAACAATTGCCTTTATGTAAATTCTTTCTCCTGTTGGAACAAGTACAAGATAGATATATGTAAGCAACAGAGTATACATATTGCGTGTGGGAGTGCTTCCAATTCTTTCTCGAGTGCCTTACTGAAAAGTGTTATCAAATGCATGTATAGTGTTGAAAACTAGTAAAAGTTTTTTGCTGTTAGAAGAGTGTTACAAAATTATTACAAATTAGAAGTAGAGAACGTTTCCCCCCTCAAGAGAATAGTTTATATTTTGTGACCAAACAGATAATTTAGATATTTTTGTAGTAGCCTAGTGAAAGAATAGAGAAATTAACTTTCCTTATGTGACAAGTGGATTGTGATAAATGAAAAGACTATATATGAATATATATATAAACTTTTTTACCCTGGAAGTATATAGGGATTGAAAACTGACCAAGTTCTAGACAACTATGAATTGTTTCAGTCTTTGACAAAGTTCATCATCTGGAAGTTTTTTTAGAAAATAAAGCTGGGGAGTACTTTATTGAAAGAAAAATAGAAAAGATAGCTATAAAGGGGAAGGATTCGCAAAAATCAGAGAGACTCTTGAGGGAAAAGAAACAAGGAACAGATCACATTTACCGGCCAGAGACTCTTCCTCTGAACTCTTCTGGTTGGAACCGAGTGTCAACAGCACAGCAAGATGAGTCTGAAACGCATCCGCCGGCGGTTGTCTCAGACCTTCACCCGCTTCCATGACGGCAGCCTAACGGAGCTAGCCGAGCACCTCACCATCGATGAGAATGGAGGCATCAGAGAGAATGGTTAGTGCAGACTTCTTTATTTGTTGTTTTGATTTTTAAAAATGTTTTTTCTATTCTCATTGGCCATTGTCATCTCATTTAATTACTTTACTATAAGGGGTTTTGATTTATAAAGTATATACAAGCAATGGAACATTATTCCATACATCTGGTGTAGTATGATTATTTTATACATTTTTCCCATTTGTCTTTGGTTCTCAATTTCTGTTAACTCTATTTTCTCCTTCTCTTTCTTCTCCTCATTATCCTCCTCCTCTTTATCTTCCTCTTCTCTCTCCATCTCCTCCACCTCCTCCTCTTTATCTTCCTCTTCTCTCTCCTTTTCCTCCTTCTTAGTCTATTCCTACTTGTTTTTGTTCCTCTTCATTTTGTATATAATCCTTCATCCTCTTTCTCCTGGGATTCTTCATCCTCCTCCTTTATTTCTTTATTCCCCTCTACTTCTTCAATCTCATCTTCTTCCTCCTCCTCCTTCTCCTCCCCTTCCACTTCCGTTTGCTTCTTTCTTCTCCTCCTACTCCTCTAATTCTATTTCTTCTTTCTTCTCCTCTTATACCTCTTTTGTCTCCTTTCCTTTTCATCCTTCTCCTTTTCCTTTTCCTTTTCCTCCTCCTCCTCCCCATTTTGTTTTTTGTTTTCTCCTCCTCTTCTTGCACCTCCTACTTCTCAATTTGCTGCTTTTTCCTCCTCCTATCTCTCCTCCTCCTCCATTTCTTCTTCCTCCTTTTTGCTTCTCCTCCTCCTCCCTGTTTTGCTCTTCCTTCTCCTTGTGTTGCTCCTCCA
The DNA here is from genome assembly GCF_042767895.1 of Penaeus vannamei. Lineage (NCBI taxonomy): Eukaryota > Metazoa > Arthropoda > Malacostraca > Decapoda > Penaeidae > Penaeus > Penaeus vannamei. The sequence continues at coordinate 23,179,932 of NC_091549.1, forward strand.
CCTCCTCCTCATTATACTCTTCCTTCTCCTTCTCCACTAATTCCTTTACCTCCTTCTCTTCAACCTCCATTTCCTGCTCCTCCTCCTCAACCTCATTTTCCTCCTCAACCTCCCTTTCCTCTTCCTCAACCTCATTTTTCCCCATCTTCCCCTAA
>NC_091549.1:23185586-23193086 GCF_042767895.1 Penaeus vannamei
ATTGTTATTGTTATTATTGTTATCATTAGTCTGTTGCTCTTATTGTTGCTTTTGATTATTATTATTATTATTATTATTATTATTATTATTATTATTATTATTATTATCATTATTATTATTATTGTTATTGTTATTATTGTTATTATTGTTATTATTGTTGTTGTAATTATTATTATTATTATTATTATTATTATTATTATTATTATTAGTAGTAGTAGTAGTAGTAGTAGTACTAGTACTAGTAGTAGTAGTAGTAGTAGTACTAGTACTAGTAGTAGTAGTAGTAGTACTAGTACTAGTAGTACTAATGCCTTACTACAGTACTACTAGTACTAATATGATAACTAGTACTACTAGTACTACTACTACTAGTACTACTACTACTACTACTGCTAATACTACTACTACCTACTGCTTCTTCTTCTTCTTCTTCTTCTTCTTCTTCCTTCTTCTTCTTCTTCTTCTTCTTCTTCTTCTTCTTCTTCTTCTTCTTCTTCTTCTTTTCTTCTTCTTCTTCTTCTTCTTCTTCTTCTTCTTCTTCTTCTTCTTCTTCTTCTACTACTACTACTACTACTACTACTACTACCACTACTACCTTGCTTATACTAGTAGTAGTACTATGCTACTGCTACTAGTAGTAGTAGTAGTACTAGTAGTAGTAGTAGTACTAGTAGTAGTACTAGTAGTACTACTACTACTACTACTACTACTACTATTACTACTACTACTACTACTACTGTTATTATTAGTCAACTGTTATTATTATTGGAATTATTACTATTAAAATTAGTATGATTATGATTATGTATGATTGTTGTGTTGCTGTGATTGCTATTATTATTATTGTTATTATTATTATTATTATTATTATTATTATTATTATTATTATTGTTATGATTATTGTTATTTTTATTATTATTATTATTATTATTATTATTAGTAGTAGTAGTAGTAGTAGTATTACTATTATTAGTATTATTATTATTGTCATGATTATTCTCATTATCATTATCATTGTTTTGATTATTGAGAATAGTATGATTATGATGATAATGATAATAATGTTTATTATTATTATTATTATTATTAGTAGTAGTAGTAGTAGTAGTAGTAGTAGTAGTACTATTAGTAATAATAACAATAGTAATGACAACTGTATTGATAATACAGTTGTCATTACTCTTGCCATTACTGCTAATGCTATTATTGATATAATTACCATGACTACTATTACTACAATTTCCATTACTCCTATTACTACCCTTACTACTGTTACTCTATTACTACTGCTGCTGCTGCTTCTGCTGCTACTTCTGCTTCCGCTTACAACTACTGCTACTACTAATACTACTTGCTACTACTACTTAATACTAGTACTTAATACTAGTACTTACAACTTACTATTAGTACTTACTACTACTATTAGTACTTACTACTACTACTACTTACTACTACTACTACTTACTACTACTACTACTTACTACTACTACTACTTACTACTACTACTACTTACTACTACTACTACTTACTACTACTACTGCTGGCTACTGCTGCTGCTACTTACTACTGCTGCTGCTGCTTACTGCTGCTGCTACTGCGCCTTCCTGCCTACTACTACTACTCACCGCTACTACTACTACTGCTAACTACTGCTACTGCTGCTACTACTTACTGCTGCTTACTACTACTGGCTACTGGCGCTGGCTGCTGCTTGCCACTACTTACTGCTGCTGCTGCTTGCTGCTTGGCGCTGCTGCTACTGCTGCTGCACCTACTTACTACTACTTGCTGCTACAGCGCTGCTGCTGCTGCTGCTGCTGCTGCTGCGGCTGCTGCTGCTGCTGTTACTACTTACTGCTGGCGCTGCTGCTTACTACGCTGCTGCTGCTTGCTGCTGCGCGCACTGCTGCCTGCTCGCTGCTTGCTGCTGCTGCTGCTGCTGCTGCTTTGCTGCTGCTGCTGCAATAGCGCTGCTGCTGCTGCTGCTCAGCGCTGCTGCTGCTGCTTGCTGCTGGCGCTGCTGCTGCTGCTGCTGCATGCTGCTGCTGCTTCTGCTGGCGCTGCTGCACAACGCTGCTTAAGCGCTGCTGCTTGCTGGCTGCATTGCTGCTGCTGCTGGCACTGTGCGCTCGCTGCTGCTGCTGCTTGCTGCTGCTTCGCTGCTGCTTGCTGCTTGCTGCGCAAGCTTGCTGCTGCTGCTGCTGCTTGCTGCTGCTTTGCTGCTGGCCTTGCTGCTGCTGCTGGCTTGCTGCTGCTGCTGGCGCTGCTGCGGCTGCTTGCTGCTGCTTTGCTGCTTGCTGCTGCTGCTGCTGCTGCTGCTTGCTGGCAACTGCTTGCTGCTGCTGTTGCTGCTGGCGGCATTGCTGCTGCTGCTTGTTGTTGCGCAGCGGCTTGCTGCTGCTGCTGCTGCGCTGCCACTGCTGCGCTTGCCGCAGCGCTGCTGCTGCTGCTGGCGTGCGCTGCTGCAGCGCGTATGCTGCTGCTGCTTTATGCTGCTGCGCTGTGCACTGCTGTTCTGCTGCGCTCGCGCAGCTCTACTGCTTTGCTCTGCTGCTTGCTGCTTTGGCTGCAAGCGCTGCTTGGCTATTGCTGCTGGCTGGTGTTAGCGCAGTACTGCTGGCGCAACCAACAACTTACTCAACGCCGCCTCTTTGTTGTTGATTGCTGTTGCTACTGCTGCTGCTGTTGCTGCTGGTTAGCGGTTGATTGCTGCTGCTCGCTAAGCTGCTGCTACTGCTGCTGCTGCTGCTGCTGGCTGCTGCTGGTCTGCGTACTGTCTGCCGCTGACTGCGCGTGCTTTACTACTGCGCAGCTGCACAACGCTAACAGCTACTGCTGCTTACTGCTACTACTTACTACTCAGCTACTGTGTGCTACTACTGCTACTTGCTGCTGCTACTGCTGCTACGGCTACTGCTTTAACGCTGCTGACTGCTGCTAACAGCAACAGCTGACTACTACTGCTGCTACAACTACTGCTACTGCTGCTACAACTACTACTACAACTATTGCTACTACTACTACTACTACTATTACTACTACAACTTCTATGTCATTTCTATTACTTTTACATAATGTTACTTTTATGGACTATTATTATTACTCACCATTATCATCATCACCCTATTATTACTACTTATTAAGAGCTGTTATTGTTGTTATTCTACATGTTATTTTTTTATTTCTCTTACCATTATGATTATTGTTGTATTTATCATTATCATTGTCATTATTATTATTATTATCATTATTATTATCATTATTATTATTATTTTCATTATCATTATCATTATTATTAATAGTATTACAGTTATTATATTTTATACCAATATCTTTATCAATGTCATTCTTGTTGTCATAGGTATCAGTGTTGCCGTTTTTGTTGTTGTTATAGTTGTTATTTAGTTGTTGCGGTTTCTGTTGATTATTGTTATAATTATTTTATTATTATTGTTATTTATTATTATTATTATTATTATTATTATTATTATTATTATTATTATTATTGTTATTATTATTATTACTAATATTTCTATTATTACCATTACTATTGCTATTATTATTATGATGATAATTACTATTATGATTATTGCTGTTTAGTTATTACCTCTGCCAAGGTGGTAATTAGTTTGTTTGCCAAGGTGGTAATTAGTCTGTTTGTTGGTTAGCAGTATATCTCATAAAAAGCTTTGAACAGATTTTTATGAAATTTTTACCTTAGATTATAAATTTTGATGCCATCAGTTTATTTGGGTTGATCTGGATCATGATTCAGATCCACAATTTCTTTAAAGGACTGCAAGGAGGTTATGTGTATGGATGTTACCAGTGTACTTGAGAAAGAGGTGACTTTAATGTAATTCTTAAGTTATGAATATTTTTATTGCATCTGTGACCCTGTTGATGTTATAGAATTATTATCATCTTTATCATTGTTATTATTGTTATTATGATTATTTTTCTTTTTATTGTTAGTAACATAACTTTTGGTTAATGGGGGTTTTCATGATGATAATGATTCTGTAATTTTTCCTGATTCAAGTATTTATAAGTCAGTAGCTTCTACCTTGTAATAATGGAATGGATGAATAATTGGACAGGATTTATAGTCTTTTATCAAAAACATAATAATTTCCATTTCAGTGAAGTGAATATGCAATTTATTGTTCAAAAGAAGACTTTAAAGAGGTTGTTTTGTTATTGGAGTTTTTGATTCATAGATGACTAGCGTAATAAGTGTCGCCCTTTTCAAATTATATTCAGAGCAGTAGCTGTGATTTCATGTATGTATGTTTTGGTTTTTGCAGATTTGTTGAATTTCATGAATATCACATGTGGAATAAAAAAATTTTTTTTTACTGAAATATGTTGAAACCCAGACTGTATGCTGTATGGTACCTGGAAATAATTGATTGTAACGAGTATTGGGAGTTCAATAATTGCTCAAATTATTTCTGGGATTAGTACTAACTGTTAAAGATATCAGTTTGTGAAATGCAATAGAGTTGACTTTTGATTCATTCAGTTTTATTTGTTCTAATACACCATTAGTCAATTTTTTAATGTTCACTTAAATCATCATTTTCAGTGATAGGGCAAAATTTTATTGTGAAATGATACTTCCTTGTTTGTAGGATCTGGAATACTCTGGAGTGGTACTTATGCTGTAGTACATTAATTTCATGAATATCTTCTAGGTATAACAGATGTTTTGGTTATTCAGTGAATGATCTACTCAGATTTTTGGTATAAAGAAAATAGCTGGATGAAAATATAAAAATCAGACCCAAGCATTCATAATGGCTAAATATCGTCTGAGTTGTGATTGACATTATCAGGTACTTTGAAATAACTTTTTAAGCAGTTTATGATTCCATGTTCAATTATTAATATTTTTTTTAGAAGGCAAAAAGAAATAAGAAAACATCACTTAGAGTTTAAAAATGAAAGAATGCTACTTGTGTTTAAGATAATTCATGGATCTAGAATTATACCCTGTTGTGATCCTCATTGCCCAGATTAGTGTGTCTTTTTTTAAGTGGAATAAGCCTTTGTGTGTCAAAGATAGAGGATTACCTTGGATGTTTTATAAGACGTTTTCATTTAGTGTTAAGGGTGATATCTGTTGTTTATTGTGACACATTATCCTTTGAAGGAAAAAGTCTTCATTCTTTTCTACCATATTAATGGTGATCCTATGGAATATAAGACCATGGTCTTGCTATTAAAAGTTCATGTTACTTTCTGAAAAATACAAATTGTTGCAATACAAAATTAAATTTTATGAGAGGGGTAAATAAGATTAAAACTACTTTGTATTTGCTTTGATTTTGAGGGAACTCAAGGTAAAGTTACAAAAAATAATATAGCCTATTTATAAGGTATAGACCATTTCTTCATGAAATAATTTTTTTCAGAAAGATGAATTTTTTTGTTAACAATAACAGCTTAGTGAAGCTGAGTAGATTTATACTTATAAACCCAGGAGACCTGTTTTTGTAATATTTTTTGTGTGTAGTACATGAATAAGAAAGTAAAATATTGAATTTGTTGTACCAGTACTTAACCCAGTGACACTGAGAAAATGTTGTGTTCACTTTGATATTGTGATTTGAAATGTCTTGGCACATGGATGGCTCTGCCAGTGCTTAACCACAAAGGAGTCTATTAGTGGACCTTGTGACCTCATCTGATTTCACCTTACCTTGAGTTTGTGGTGAAAACATTTAGTTTTTACCAATGCTATCAATATTGATATTGTTATTTTTATCGTAAACATAACTACTACAGTGTTATTATAATAATATTACTAACAACAATATTAAAAAATCAATGAGAAGGGTAAACAGGTAAGATAGGTAGTTTTTGTCATTAGCTCATTGGTGACTTGGTACCTTTGGAGCCATCTATGTGTAAAAACAAATACTGAGTTAAGCACACAGTGGACATGGCATGTACGCACATGCCATCCCCGGTTGCATGTGGTTAATATCTGTCTTTGACAGTAGCTAAACTTCCTTAAGCACTATGCTGAAGAAGGAATATGTTGTTTAGGTTCAAAAGATCTATTTGTGTATGAAATTCTCAACATTTTCTTATTATTGTTCTCATTTTTATTTTTTGTTTATTATCTTTTATTAGTATTATTATTTTTTGTTTTATTTTTTGTTGCTGTTTTTGTTGTTTTTATCATTGTTATTATTATTGTTGTTAATATTATTGTTGTTGTTGTTGTTGTTATTATTATTATTATTATTATTATTATTATTATTATTATTGTTATTGTTATTATTGTTATTGTTATTATTATTATTGTTATTGTTATTATTGTTATTGTTATTATTATGATTATTATTATTATTATGATTATGATGATGATGATGATGATGATTATTATTATTATTATTATTTTTTTTTTTTTTTATCAACCTCATCATCATTATTATTATTATTATCATTATTAGTCTCTTGTTATTATTCTCATTATTATTTTTATTATTATAATGATAATAATTATTATTATTATTATTGTTATTATTATTATTATTATTATTATTATTATTATTATTATTATTCTCATCATTATTTCCATTATTATTGCCGTTGATTTTAAGATGGTTGGTATTGTTTTTATTGTTATTTTTATTATTAGTGATATTATTATTATTGTTATTATTATTATTATTATTATTATTATTATTATTATTATTATTATTATTATTGGTAGTAGTAGTATGATTATTATTATGATTAAAATGATAATATTAATATTAGTTATTATTATTGTTGTTGTTCTTAATTTTTTTTATCATTATTCTTGTTATAATAATTTCATCATTATCATCATTGTTATTGTTTTTGTAATTTTTATCATTTTTACCAATGTTATAGTGATATTCTTATTATTATTATTATTTATTATTGTTGATATGATTATGATTATTATTATGGTTATTATTTTTTATCATTTTTATTAATATTATGATTGATATTATTATTACTATTATTATTAATTACTATTTTGGTTATTTGACCTCGAGTTGAAGACTTAATTATTATATACTTTATTTGTATACAGTAATTTGTTTGCATGAAGTTTTAGGTAATATTGTGCAAGATTTTTTTCAACCAGTAATTGGTAGTGTGGAGGTGAAATTTCTATTGTTTTGAGATGATGATGTGTATGACGGGTTTTTGCTCCTTTCTGAAAACATTTAACGAGAATGAAATTGTTATTGGTATGCTTGCACAAGAGAAGATAGCTTGTCAGATAGGAAGTTTGTATTATAATCTAATCTGATTTGAAATTCTGTTTAATAGATCTCGATGAATCTCGAATTAATGGTGTAATACAAAAGTGATAAGACCATATATCGACCAAGTAACAAGTCTAGCGAAGGTGTAGTTAATTCGCTTCTTATCAGAACTTTCACGAGAAAATCGCCGTATCATTCAGTGGGAGCGAAGGCGATGTAACTAAGTGTTTGAATAACGAAGAGC
>NC_091549.1:23205586-23208048 GCF_042767895.1 Penaeus vannamei
TTCTTCCTCCCTTCCTGTCTTCTTTTTTTCCTCCTCTTTTCCTCTTTCTCTATCTCTTGTCTTTTTTATCGTTTCTAGCTCCCTTCCTCTATCCTTTCTTGCTCTCTCGCTTCCTCTCCTTTTCTCCTTCTCTCCTTTCTTCCGTGCTAGTTTTGCTGTTCTATGCGGAATTTAGTCGCCAGGAACAGAAGATCCGTGGCAGAGCTTGCAGTTTGTTGCAATTGGCTCTTAACGTTTTTTTTTTTCCTAATCTCCCCCCTCCGCGCTGGACATGTGAGTGTTGCTGGGTTGATTCGTTTGTGATAAGTAGTGTGTGTAATTGCCAAATATGTGTGTGCGTGTGTGTGTGTGCGTGCGTGCGCGTGTGTATGTTTATGTTTATGTGTGTGTGCGCGTTTTTTGTTTGTTTGTCCATTTGTTTGTCGAAGATACTCAATTAGAAGTAGTAATTTCATGCGAAATGCAGAACTTACTGGGAACTTCTCTCGGACAGACTCTGCATTAGCACCCAAGGCAAACGGGCAAGGCTATTTGTGAGGTTTGGAGATCAGCCGCTCGGGGTTACAACTTCCTCTATTCTAAGTTTTCTTTGCGACCTTCGGGCACTGGAATGGAAGAAAGGAGGAGGGGGGAGGAGGGGGAGGGGAGAGGGGAGAGGATGAGGGGTAAGGGATAAGGGATAAGGGAGAAAGAGGGAGGAGGAAGGAAGGGAGGGTAGGAGGAGGAGGAGGAGGAAGTAGGAGGAAGGGGAAGGAGGAGGTGGAGGAAGAATGAGGAAGAGGAAGAAGGAGGTGGAGGAGGAAGGGGAATGAGGATGAGGATGAGGATAAGAATGAGAAGGAGGAGGAGAAGAAGAAGGATACGTGAGAAAGGGATGATACGGGAGAAAGGAGGAGGAGGAGAGGAGAGGAGAGGAGATATACGGGAGAAAGGAGGGAGAGAAAGAGGAGGAGGGGGGGAGGAGGGATACGGGAGCAAGGAGGATAAGGGCAAAAGAAGAGAGAAAAGGGAGTAGGAATGAGAAAGAAAGCGATTAGAGAAAGAAAGAGAGACACAGGGTAGTTGGAGAGGGAAAGAAAGAGAAGTAGGAGTGATGGTTAAAAAAGAGAGAGGGATGAGCGAGGATAGGAAATAAGGTAATTGTAAACGGGAAAATGGAAGAAACAAAGACCGAAGATAAAAGGGAGAGAGAAAGATAGAGGAGAGGAGAGAGAGAGGAGGGGAGATAGGAGAGAGAAGGGTGGAGATAGAGAGAGAAGAGAGCGAGGGGAGAGAGGAAGGAGAGGAGAGAGGAAGGGGAGAGAGGAAAAGAGAGGAAGGGGAGAGGAGAGAAAGAGGAGAAAGGAAGGAGAGGGGAGAGAGGAGAGAGAGAGAGAGAAGGGGAGATAGAGAAGAGAGAGAGAAGAGGAGAGAGGAAGAACGAAGGAAGAAGGAGAGAAGGAGAGAGAGAGAAGAAGAAGAGAAGGGGAAGAAGGAAGGAAGAAGAGGGAGAGAGAACGGAGGAAGAGGAGAGAGGAAGAGAGAGAGAAGGAGAGAAGAGGAAGAGGAGAAAAAAGGAGAAGTGAAGAGAGAAGGGAGAAGAGAAGAAGAAAGAGGAGGAATTATAGATAAGATTAGATTAAATTTAGTTTTGATTCCATTTCTTACAGTGAATATTCTTTGCTGTAGACATACTGTCTGTTTTATTTTGCCCAAATCTCCCTATGTGCAAGGAATGGCCGGGCTTACCATTCACTGGCCGGGCGTGGGATTGAACGCGGGTCCGCAGATTGCTATACTAGCACGTTACCGCTGTGCTTAACCTGGCACACAGGGAGGGGGTAAGGAAGGAGAGAGGAGGAGAGAGGAAGATAGAGGAGAGAGAGGTAGAGGGAGGAGGAGAAAGGAGGAGAAAGGGGAGAGAGAGGGGGAGGAAGGAGGAGAAGAAGGAGGAAAAGGGAAAGGAGGAGAAGGAGAGAAGAAAGGAGAGGGCAGAGGAGAGAGGGGGAGGGGAGAGTATAAATGTAATAGGATAGTTCAGAAGCGTGTCCAGGTCACATGTGTAGAGAGAGACAAAAAATGAACGAAAGGGGCAAAGGAAATGGACGTGGACAGTAAGAAGTCTAATAATAAATGAGAAGAGGAATAAATGAGAAGAGAAGAAGAGCGGCCATGACGATAGCTGCAAAAGAATCGGAATCAGGGAAATTAAAGGGGATGGAGAGAAGAGAGGAGGGAAAATGAGGGGGAAAGGAAATGGAAGAGGGAGAGGAAAGAAAAGAAAGAAGAGAAAATGAAAAGAGAGGGAAAGGGAAAAGGAAAGTAACGGAACAAATGGATCAGATTGGAAAGGAAAGGTAGAGGATGGGAAAGAGAGAAAAAAAAAACGTACGAGGGAAGAAAGTTATAGAAAGGGAAAGATATAAAAAGGAAAGAGGGAGAAGATGAGTGATGAAGAAAAGACGAAGGAAAAGTAAAGTAAA
>NC_091549.1:23208548-23216048 GCF_042767895.1 Penaeus vannamei
CCCCTCCCCCCCCGTCCTTCCCCCTGACATCCTCCTGCTCCACCGCCCCGCTCCCTCCTCCCCCTTCCCCCTGACATCCTCCTGCTCCTCCGCCCCCCGTTCTTGCCAGCCCCGCCTGCCTGCCACAACCCTGACACGCTCGCACTCACTCTCACCCCCACAGTCCAGGTACAGCACTCGTATGCCCGGTGTCTCATTGTGTGCTGTTGCTGGTACTGCTGCTCTGCCCGATTCGTTTTTATTTTCTTGTGCGTGCGTTCGTGTGTGTGTGATTGCGTGCGGGGGATTTTTCCTGGGGGGGGGGAGGGGTTGGGGTTGCGTGCGTTCGAAACGTGTGTGTTTTTTTTGCGTTTTTTGTTATTGTGCTTGCGTGCGTGCGTGCGTTTTCTTCTTTGTGTATCTTTTAGTTTATCCCCCGTTTTTCGTTCATCGTCGTTTCGGTTGATGATGATTGTTTTTATTTTTTATCGCGTGGGTTCGTGGATGAATTATGCTTTTGTGTTTGTTTGTATAAAGAAAAGAAGAAATAAAGGTAAAGAAACAAAGGAAAAGGAGAGAAAGATTAGAAAAAAATGAGGACTACATGTTTGTTTGTTTTTTGTGACGCCCTCTCCCCTCCCTCATCTCTCCCCCTACCCCCTCTCCCTATCTCTCCATCCTCCTTAAGAAAATGAAAACATACGGAGATAGAAAACTAGTGAATGAAAAAGAAAAATCGTTTGAGGATGAAGAGTGATCAGTGAAACAGCGTGGAGGGAAGAGAGAGAGAGAGAGAGAGAGAGAGAGAGAGAATAAGATGGAAGAAAGAAAGAGGGGAGTGGTGCAAATCGGAACAGAAGAACGAGTGGTTGTGAGCAATGAAGACCTGGATATATTGCTCGACTCGCCGTCCATCTTGGCCTGTGTTCGTTGCGCTACTGTTGCTAACTTGTGTTTTTTATTGTTATTCATTGGTGTTGTCATTTTTGTTGTTTTGTTTATTTTTGTTATTATTATTTGTTATTGTTGTTGTTTATTTGTTTGTTTATTTTTGTTATCATATCATAATGATCGTGATTATGTTTTTTTCGTTATTGTCATTTTTATTCTTATCTTTATCTTTATATTTTTTCATCATCATCATGATCACCGTCACTATCACCATCATATCATCATCACCATCATTATCATATCACCATCATCTTATCATCATCCCCATCGTCAATCGTCACCATCATTATCATATCACCATCATCATCAGCATCGTCATATCACCATCATCATCAGCATCGTCATATCACCATCATCATTATCATCATCATCATCATCATCATCATCATCATCATCATCATCATCATATCACCACCACCATCACCACCACATCTACTCCACTGCCCACCACAAACCTATTGGGCTTTAGCGTTGGTACGCAGGGATGCCCACTCCCCAGCCGCCCACTCCCCAGCCGCCCACGCCGTCTGGCCAGCGCTCGCACCCACCCTCGCCGCCCGCCGGACATGGGCGAGGGTTGAGTCATCGGCGGTGCATCCATGGGACTTTTATTTGGCTATGTATTTATTCATGTATTCATTCATTCATTCATTGCGTTCGTGAATCGGTTATCAATTGATTGGTGTTTGCTTGTTTGATGATTGGGGGGTAAGGTGAGGTAGGGGGGGGGGTCGTGTGTCGCATGTGTGTGTGTGTATGAGGATTTGTATGTATATGTGTGTATGTACATTATTAGAGCGGCAATCTGTCGACATATATATATATATATATATATATATATATATATATATATATATATATATATATATATATATATATATATATGTATTGCCGCATATATGATGACACGTGTGTCTGTTTGTGTACGTGTGGGCGCACGCGTTGGCGCACGTATGAGTTGGCGCGTGCAAGTATGTTCTGATCTATAGCATGAGGGGTAAAATCACATAGGCTCTACAGATAGTTCAGTAGAACAACAAAGTCTCTGAATAGAGGTGTAGAATGGTAGATATATCGGCGTGGATAGCGGAGCAGGACAGAATAGAAAAAGTAATACACAAAAGATAAAAAGAAAACGGTTGAAGTGATGGAAAATTACAGGCTCACAACACCCACTCGCTCTTGGCGAAGAGGTCAAGCAGAGCTTATCACTGGGAAACAAAAGGTCAGTGAACAGATACTGGCGCGATAGAAACACCTGCTTAGAAAGAGGAAGAGAGAGAGAAACGGAGAAGAGAAGGGAGAAAAGGAGAGAGAGAAGTGAAAGGAGGTAAAGGTAGGGAAGGGAAGAGGAGAAGGAAGAGCAAAGTGAGAGAAGGGCAGGGTATAGTATCTCAATCACAATGATAATGCGTAGGGCGCTAAATAAGCGCATAACGCGCATGGTATGGAAGGGAAGAAATGAGGGAAATAGGGGAGAGGGAGGTAGGAAGGAAGAAAGGGATGGAGGGTGGGGGAGAGGTAAGGGATGGAAAGAGGGGGGGAGGGAAGGGGAGGAAGGAAGAGCAGGGATGTCACGTTGAGAGGCGGGTGAGTTGCACGAATCAGCTGATTTGCTTGTGGGGTCAGCTGATCCTTCCTGTTTACCCCCGCTCCACTCCCCTCCCCTTCCCCGAGTCGGTAGTAGGTTGGAGTGAGGGGAGGGGTAGGCGATGGGCGAAAGTGCACAAGTGTTGCGGAATTGCGCGGGGTGGGGTAGGGGGTGTGGGTGGGTGGAGGAGGGAGTGTGAGGGCAAGTGTTGAAGTGTGAATATGTTTACGGGTTGGGGTGAGGGGGAGAGGCAAAAAAGGTGTAGTGATAGCGAGAGTGAGTCTGGAAATAGAGGAGTGTGTGGATGTGAGCAAAGGAGAGAGAGAGAGAGAGAGAGAGAGAGAGAGAGAGAGAGAGAGAGAGAGAGAGAGAGAGAGAGAGAGAGAGAGAGAGAGAGAGAGAGAGAGAGAGAGAGAGAGAGAGAGAGAGAAAGGGAGATAGTGAGATGGAAAAGGAGATAGTGAGATGGGTGGGGAGAAGGGAGCGTTTATCATTCTTCACGTGCCTTCGTTTTGACCGCGGAATAGGGGGAGGGAGTGAAATGTAGGGCATGTTGTATCGACTGCAACTCATCTCCCTGTACGCCGCTCTCATCACGACGAGTGTATCATGAGCCTCGCCTGGCGCTGGAGGCGTCGTCGGCGATTGCGTCATTCGGCGGTGTGACGAAAGCGCCGTGGCTCTCCGGGGGCGCCCGTGACCTCAGGGCGGGTCCCGATGCACTCTTGAGATCATCTTGGCGCCTTGCATTGATATTGCCTTATTTATACCGTGTAGCTCAACGTCCTCACCATCCTCCTTGCAGTTGCTCTGACCCTTCGAGTGTGTTTGCTTCAGCGCGAGAGTAGATGCAGAGCAATCCGAACAAGTGAAACGACTGGCTGAGCGAGCGGTGCCAGATCGACGACGGACAGTTGGCGAGCCGAGAGCGCGCGAGAGAGACGGGGACAGCGAACTGATAAATACGCCGCAGTTGTTGAGCAGCGCGAGTGTGGCCTATATACCTGCCGTCCTTGGAGCGAGGGGCGTGCGTGTCAGTGTGTATTTCGGTGCATTCGCAGACTTCCCAGCAGCTCGTTGTTAGCGTCACTGTTGCGGTGACGCCGTTTCGAGGAGTCGTCGTCGTAACGCACCCACGACGGTGTCGGCGACCTGCGCGGAGAGCGAGTGTGTAGGAAGGGGCGCGAATGTCCACGGCGGCACCGACCCCCCGCAGCCACCAGTAATGCCCGTGCCCGCCGCTCGCAACTTGCCCTCGCCCACCGATCCGCAGTCCTTCTTCCACTACCCGCCGTCGGCCCCGGACAAGCCCTCGCCCTCGCCCGTGGCCGCGCCGCTGGAGAAGGCGAAGGGCCACGATGACGTGTCGGTGACCACGCTGCCCCCCAGCCCCATCGTCCACCCGTACACTTCGTGCCCGTCGCCCATCTTCCAGCTGGAGTTCCCGCACGACCTGGAGTGCCTGACGCCCAGCCCGGACCCGAGTCGGTCCGCCACTCCCGACGGGTTCCGCCACTTCCTGCAGGTGTCTCTCTCCAGGTCTCCCTCCCCAAGCCTCCCCTTCCCTCCCCCGCCGGCCTCCAGGTCCCCGTCGCCTTCCAACCTGGGCCTTCCCTCTCCAGGGGACGTCCACGGCCGGGACTCGGCCTGGTCTCCCTGGTCGTGGGCCATCAAGCAGCCGCCCCCGGCTGCTGACTGCCAGTCCCCACCCAGCTACGCCCACTCCCAAGGCACCTCCACCTCCACTTCCTGCCGTGCCTCCACTCTCTCCCCCGACACGTCCTTATCCACCTCCACCTCAGCCTCCAACAACACCTCCAGCAACCCTTACAGAAGCGAGAATTACACCTCCTCCTACCACACGTGCACCTCGTCGTCCGCCTCGCAGGCCCTCGAGCCCCCTCACTTCTCCTGTGGTTCAGCATCCTCTAATCCTCCGTCCAGTCGCTCGGCCTCCACCGACCCCGCCGTGCCAGCGCCTAAGCCCGCGCGCCCGACTTCCATATCTCTGAAACCTTCCGTCACTCTCGGGCACCCGAAGCCTTCCTCCGATTCCTGCTCGATCCCCGTCTCCCCGACTGCGGCAGCGGCGACGGCGGATTCAGGAAGGGTCGAGGTGCTCACCGGGCGGGACCTGCTGCTCGGCAGGTGGTTCGGCTGCGGCCGGACGGCAGGGATGATCGGCATGCTCTTCTCTGCCGTTGGGAACTGCATGCGGACGGTGGAACCGGCGCAGCGTAACCTCATCGATGAACCGGAGCTGGTGCACGAGGCGCGGGAGGACATGTCGCCCGGTTCTCCCCCCTCTCAGAGGAGCGGTGGGGTGGCGCGCGAGAAGCAGGTAAGCCGCGCCCCGAGGCCCGAGCCCGACGGCGCGCTGCAGGAGCGGGAGGCGTGGGGTAGAAACCGAGACGAGGATATATGCATCATTGAAGAATACTGCGACGTGGAGGAGGAGCTCCCCCAGCACCCGACGCACTCTGTCCCCGGCGTCCACCTCCCCCACGACAACCCGCGCCACGGAACCAACAACAAAAACAATAACAACAGTAAGATCATCAACAACAACAACGCCTCCACGAAGCTGGGGAAGTTCGCTTCGGCTGTGAAGGGCTCTGCCTCGCGGCGCCCCTTGGTGCTGCTCATCGGGGAGTCGCTCAGGACCGCGCGGGCCAACAAACGCTCCAGGTCCTCCTCAGGTAGGTGCTGACACGCCGCCGCCAGACGTTTGCATAAACGTCTGTTATCTGGTTCACGCAGCGATACATACTCGCAGACATGTATATCATATATGCTATTAATTCACAAAGAAACGAGGTGTCTGGAATTATGCCATGTAGAGTACAGTTATTAGGCCTGCCATGTCCAGTCTTCTTCCGCCATTCGCCTTTAACTTGGGACAAACGGGGAAAACACAGCGGCCGGACAGTGTCTGCGTGTCTCAGTCCCACGTGGGCGGATCCTGTCGACATATCAAGTTTATTTTTAACGATTTTCGTCCTCGTTTCCAATGCCGGCAAATTGTTGGTATGCAAACAATATTAGGACAGCGATAGGGTTGGTGGATAGCGAATTTCCCCCGTGCTTTTGTTTACTGATAAAGAATCAGAATACATAATACTTGACAAAGGGTATCCAAATATCTGTGAAGACGTAAACGATTATAAGAGTGTTAATATAGATTTTCTTAAGCGGAGTTACGGAAAGACGAATATTTTTCTTTCGAAAACGGATATATGATGCTTTTTTATATATTTTTTGTTGGCACGGTGGCCTAGTTTTGCTCCTGGTGTTACGGTATGTTGCACTGGATTAGACCCCGTCTTATAGCGGCCCGGATACCGTTTTCGTTGACCATAAACACGATAAGGAGTTTTTGCCGATGATAAAACGTCCATTGTTGTTGCGTTTTGTAGGAAAGAATGTATATTTTGTTATTTTTTCCCAGGGATTATTGGATTGTTATTTGTTCTATTTTTTCGTCTTTTTGTTTACGTTAGGGTGTGTTCTTCCGTTCTGTTCCCGTGTTCTCGTTCCAAGCTCCCGAGTGTGACCCCTTCGGTTGGAAAGGTCATCGTCACTTCTGTTGATCGTTGTTCTTTCTCCTTTTTTTCTTTTCTTCTTCGTTATTACCTTCGTTTTCCTTCCTTCCTGGTGCTTTTGGAGTGGCCGATGTTTTAATTTCGTAATCTTTCCCGACAGTTAACAGTTTGTTTACGTCCTGTTTCATTCCTTCCCCTCTTCTCTTCTCTCTTCTCTTTTCTTATTTTTCTCATTTTTTTCTCTTCCCTTACCTTCTATTCTCTATTCTTCTCTTATCTCATATTCCCTTCCCTTTTCTTCTCTCCTATCCTCTTCTTTTTTTCCCGTTTTCTTGTGTGAGCTTTCCCCTTTGCCCCCCAGTTTCCTCTTAATATCTCCCCATCCTTTTCTCATTCCTCCTCCTCCTCCTCCTCTCCGTCAGGCCCCTCCCCCTCTCCTTCCCCTTCCTCTCCCCCCTCTCCTCCCGTCCCCTTCCCCTTCCTCTCCCCCTCTCCTCCCGTCCCCCTCCCCTTCCTCCCTCCTCCCCCCTTTCTCAGACAAACCCCTTGATCACCTTCCATCAGGGCCGCCGCCCAGGAAGGTCACCCCGAGAGATCAGGGACAGGCGCTTGACCACGTTTACATTGTCCTCCTCATCCCCCGCAGGGCCTCGGGGCTTGACCTCGTAACCCTTGACACGCCGTGGGAGGAAGGAGGGTAGGGGGAGAGGAGGGTGGGGTGGGAATGTGGAGACGGACGGGGTGGAGAATGGGGGAGATGGGGTGGGGGTTTATAAGCGCAGATGGGGAGATGGAGGTGAGTGAAGGATGGGGGAGAGGCAGAAGAGGGAGAGAGAGAAGAGGGAGAGGAAGAAGAGAGAGAGGAAGAAGGTGAGGGAGAGGGAGAGGAAAAGGAAAAGGAAAAGGGAGAAGGAGTAGGAGGAGGAGGTGCTGCCTCGCTTAGCATGAGTCACTCGTGTTTATTTATGTGCGTGTGAGTTTAAATGTGAGTGTCGGGCAGACAGACAGTGTTTAGGTGTGAGTGAGTGAGTGTGGGAGAGTGTGAATGAGTTAAGAGTGAGAGTGAGTGAGTGAGTGAGGGAGTTAAGAGAGAGAGAGTGAGTGAATGAGTCATGGAGAGATGAAAGAGGGATGAAGATTTTTTGGAAAATAGGATAGAAGGAAGAGAAAGGATCAGAGAGAGAAGAAAAAAAGGACAAATAAAACACTCGAAACAAGGAGACAGAAGGAAGGAGATTGCGCACCGCCGATCACTTAGATCCCAAGCGTTACCTCGATGCAGCATCTCCTACGGGATCTCAGCGGACGTCGCCGTACACGTAGGACTAATGCCATCTGATCCCTTGCCCGCCCGCGCGCACTTCTCCATTCAAATGGCCTTTCGAGCTCACACGCGCCCACGACGCCCACTCTCGGCCGGTAGGCTTGCTGGCTGAC
>NC_091549.1:23228548-23231048 GCF_042767895.1 Penaeus vannamei
CCTCTAATGATGACCTTCGGGCAAACACAAAAGGTCAGCTGATGCAAGTCGCGCGGCCTTCCAAGACACCTTACCGAGCCCGCTGCCGTCTGCCCTTGCGCCCCCCTCTCGCGGTAGGCAGGCGCAGGTTTCGGCAGCAGAGATGAAGACATAGGAAAGGAAAGACCAAAGAAACGTGATCCTGTGGCGACGAGCAGGCCTCCTCCGCCACGAATCGCCGGACTGGTTGAAAGACTTCCTCTGCTCTGCGTTCGGCGGAAGAAGCTCCTCTCGACTTCGGGGCGCGCTGCGGTTTGTTCGGTCGTGGGCGTGCGGGGATCGTAAGATTTGGCTGGGGCTGTGACGCGGGCGTGTCTTGCGACAGAGCTTGAACAGTCATTTTGCGAGGTAGAGCAGGTATGAGTGAGCAAATGAACAACTCCACGACTGAAGAGATGGAATTGAAGTGATGTTATCACCAGAATGATATTGATTTCTCATAATTATTTATCATTTGAAACGTGCCAATCACTTCTCGTTTGGTCAAGTTATTCTCATACCTTTCCTACATGTGTCTCAGTGGAGTATGTTGAAATTGCAAAGCATTGGGTGGCAGGCAGTCAAGCATTCTGGCAAATAGAGGGAAAAATCGAATGGAGAAGTAGACGAGCGGGAAAATAGACAAGCCGCGCAAGGCAGGAAAAGCACCCACGCGCAGGGAAGCTGTCGAGGAAGCAGGCAGAGGAAAAGGCAAATTAATGTTCATCTGCGTAAGCGCCCAAGCCTTTGATGTCGGCCGTGTGTCAGGCTGGTAGATTTTTTTGCGAGGGGCGGCTTAGATGTTCTCTTTAGCGGCCGGTTTATCTTCGGCGGACATGGAAACCGTCTCCATGGAAATTAGACATTTTCATTACTTCGGATCCGGCGCTTTTAAGGGTCTGAAAAAATGCGTGATATTTTTGCTTGTATTTTTTTCCCCAGGCAAGAGGAGGGGTTGGGAGGGTAAGGGTATGCTTTTAAGGGGAAGGGAGAAGGGGAGAGGAGGGGGAAGGTAAGACTCACGGAGAGAAAACAGAAAAAAATCAGGAAGAGTAGACACTACACAAGGATGAAAAAGATATTTTTTGATAGGTCAGGAAAGGAGATGAGTGAGCAGAGATAAGTGGAGGGTAAGGAAATGCTCAAGAGAGGGAATATAGAGAGTTTGTAGAATAAGGCAACTTCCTTGGATCATGAAAGGAAGATAAACAGAGAGAGAAAGAGAAAGGAAAAAGAGAGAGAGAGAGAGTGAGTGAGTGAGTGAGTGAGTGAGTGAGTGAGTGGACCAAGGATTACTCGGGACAGACCTGGATCGCAGTGCGTTTGGAGCTCGTCCGGGGCGGGGCTGCGTGCGAGGAGGGAGGGCCTCTTGCTCGCCGTTAACGAACCTCTCGTCCACCTGCGGGCGCCCGTCATGAAGGGCCTGCACACGCCGTCGTGCTTCGCTCTCAGTTTTTATCTTGTTTATATTTTCTCACATTTTCATTTCACTATTTATAATTTGGCTGTTATTGTTGACCTTTTCGCGGAATTATTTCTTTTTCTGATGGTTCGTTTTAATTCACTAACACCGAGAGTATGCGGTACATTATATTTACTGTAATGTTTTGTGAAATGTATTTGCACGCCAAGGAGACAATTAGAAGACCGCTCGAGTTATCCTTTTCTTGATTTTTTTTTTTTTTTTTTTTTTGTGGGGGGGGGGGTTATGGTGCTGTTTGATATCGACGATGATGTTATTATCATTGGTATTATGATTAATGCAGTAATTAACAAGAGTAATGTAAAAAAAAAAATAAATAACGGAAAGCAAGGAAAAGGGTAAGTCGGGTGAGGTAGGTACGGTTAGTAATTGACTCCTTGGTGACTAGGCACTTGTGGGGAAATCTAGCGTGTAAAAGCTGCTGTTAATAATCTCACATCGGGGAGGGTGTGTACGAACATGCCATCCCCGGAAGATTGTGTTATTCAGATAACGTCTAGCTATCCATCCATCCAACCATCCATCTATCCATCCATCCATCCATCCATCCATCCATCCATCCATCCATCCATCCATCCATCTATCTATCTGCCCATCCATCCATCCATCTACCCACCTATCTATCTATCTGCCCATCCATCCATCTCTCAATTCTTCCATCATTCACAATACCAGTAAAGGCAATGAGAGGAAAACTTATCGGTCTCTACCTTATAGTTCGCTGCACTCTCCCGCCCTATGTTCTTCGCACTTACACGCGCATACGACATGTTATTGGCGCCGGTCACACTGTACGGGCGTTTGTAGAGACTACTTCGAACAATGGGCGTAGTAGAATGGTCCGAACCGCCCATTGTGTGAGCCAGTGTGATATAACAGCGACTCGTCCCACTACGCACTGTTAGTAGCTCACATGACGAAAAGCATAGTGGTTGTAATCATCATCATCATCATCATCATCATCGTTGCTGTTATAAGTGATGTAATTGTAATTCCTTT
>NC_091549.1:23238548-23241048 GCF_042767895.1 Penaeus vannamei
GCCGTGTCCCCCATGCCCACCTCCCTACCCACTCTCCCCTTATCCACCTCCCCGCCTCCCAACCCCCTTTCCCACTTACCCGCTTCCCCTCACCCCTTCCCTCCTAACACACCTCCCCCTCAACCCCCTCCCTTTAACTCCGGTTTCCCCTAAACTCTCACCGTTCTAACCCACCACCCCACTAACCCCTCTCTCCTGTTTCCCTCTCCCCTCCCCGTCCCCATCTCCCCGTATCCCTCTCTCCTCCTCGTCCCCTCTCCCTGATTCCCCCGTCCCCATCTCCCCGTATCCCTCTCTCCTCCCCGTCCCCTCTTCCTGACTCCCTCGTCCCCTCTCCCTGACTCCCCTGTCCCTCTCTCCCTCACTCCCTCATTCCCCTGTCCCCCTCTCCCTTACTCCCCTGTCTCCTTGTCCCCCTCTCCCACACCCCTGTCCTCCTCTCCCCCACTCCCCCGTGTGCACTGACCTCACTCCAATCGGGGTCACGCTGGGGAGATGATGGTCGCCTCTTTGCTTCGTTTCTTCCGCTTTGCCACGAGATTAACTTGGGTGTCTTTGTTTCCTTGTTTCCCAGTTTATTTTATTTGCTTTCGTGTTATTTTGCGTACGTATTTTCCGTATTTGGTTTCCCTGTTATTTTTCATACGGCTGGTCCCGGGTATGGTATTTTTTGAGGGCGAAGTTTATGATATTTTTTTCTTTTTAGGAAAATGGATTCGGGCGATTTTCTCTTCTGCACGTTTTTTGCTGTATGACGTTTTTAATCGGTTAATGCGTTTGTTCTTTACTTCCTCCATTTCTACATCTAGCTCGCTCATTCACACACAGACTCACTGTCTGACTGACTCACTCACTGACGGACTCACCGACTTATTCATTCATTCATTCATCTACTCACTCATTCACTCAATCACACACACACACACACACACACACACACACACACACACACACACACACACACACACACACACACACACACACACACACACACACACACACTCTCTCTCTCTCTCTCTCTCTCTCCATCTATCTCATTCTCTCTCTCTTTCTCCTCCCTCCCCTTCCCTCCCTCTCCCCTTCCCTCCCTCTCCCCTTCCCTCCCCCCCCCACTTCCATCCCTCTCCCCTTCCCTCCCTCTCCCCTTCCCTCCCTCTCCCCTTCCCTCCCTCTCCCCTTCCCTCCCTCTCCCCTTCCCTCCCTCTCCCCTTCCCTCCATCTCTTCCTTCCCCCTTCCCTCTATCCTTTTCCATCTCCTTTCTTCCTCTCTCTCGCTGTATCCCTCTCAATTTGTGTAGCTGCATATTTTATATGTATCTTTGTCTCTTTCTCTTCCATGCTCTCGATTTCTCTTTCATTCAGACTGGAATTAAATCGTCCACCTGTCTGCTTTATCGCAGTCCATCAGCATGCCTCATATTTATTTATCTGTCCGTCTCCCCAATTTCTCCCCTCGCCCTCTAGGCAATTAATAATTTTCGAGGGGAGTGAGGGGAGAGGGAGAGGGGAGAGGGGAGGATCACTGACTTGCATCGGCCATGGCAATGAGCTTTTGTGTCGTGTCGCGTTTTAAGTCTAAATGAATTCGCGTGTCCTTGGAGAGTTCGGAGGGAGAGGGGAGAGGGTATGGAAAGAGAGAGGAGAAGAGAATGGAAGGGGAGATAAGGGAGGGTGAAATAATGAAAGGGAAATGGATGGGTAGGAGGGGTTTGGGGAAGGGGAAGAGAGATGAATGGATTTAAAGTGGGATAGAACGTGTGTGTGTGCGTGTGTGTGTGTGTGTATGTGTGTGTGTGTGTGTGTGTGTGTGTGTGTGTGTGTGTGTGTGTGTAAGTGTGTGCTGGGGTGAAATTCGGCGATATGTGTGTATGTTATACACTAAGAACCTTTCCTTGATTTTCTCATTCATTCTTTCTCTCCATTGCTTCGTCTCTTGAATGGCTCGGTGACCGGTAATTTGAAATGTTCTCCAGCGCCATGAACAGATCTTTTATATTATTTACTCTCGGTTGGCTTTCTGCAAGATAATTATTCGGTCCCTTCTATCTCTCTCGTCATTTCCACTTTCTCTTCCTCCTTTCGCTTCCTACTCCTTTCTTTCCTTCCTTTCACGCCTCTCCCTCTTCTTCTTTCTTCTCTTCTCTCCTTCTTACGTTTTCTGTGTCTCCTACCTGCCTCTCCTGATTTACATTATTTTTTTTTTCTGTCATCCTCCCCCCACCCTCGCTTCCACTTCCCCGTCCTTCTTCTCCTCTACGTCCCTCCTCCTCCTGTTCTCCTTCCTTTTCCTCTTCACCTTACTCTTCGTCCTTCTTCCGTATCTCACCACTTCCTTCGCCACCATCACCACCTTTACCACCATTTCCATCTCCACCACATCCTTCGCCACCTTCACCACCACATCCATCTCCACCACATCCCCTTGCAACACTACCTTCTCCACTCCACCATCTGCGACTCCCCCCTCCACCACCTCCACCTTTACCACTCCGCTTCTTCC
>NC_091549.1:23248548-23253548 GCF_042767895.1 Penaeus vannamei
TTTTGGGATTTTTTCTTCGTCTCGTTCTCCTGTCTGCATGTATTTCCCCTCCTGTTTCTCTTTATCCGTCTGTATGTATGTTAATTTTTGTATATTTTTCTTATCGTTTTCTCCCTTATTTTCTATGTCCGCTTAAAGTTTGGATATTCTCATTTTCTACTGCGCTTTACTTCCTCTGTACCTTTCCTTTCTCTCGTCCTCCTTTCCTTCCTTCCTTCTTTTCTTCCTTCCTTCCTTCCATCTTTCCTTCCGGCATCCCTCCCATCCAACATCCCCTCTTCCCTCCCTCCCTCTTTCGCTGTATTCCTTCCTCCCTTCTTCCCTCCTTCCCCTCTCTTCCTCTCTCCCTTCCCTCCTTCCCCTTCCCTCCTCTCTCCCTTCCCTCCTTCCCCTCCCTTCCTCTCTCCCTTCCCTCCTTCCGTTCCTCCGTTCCATTCGATCCTTCCCTCCCTTCCTTCCTCCCTCCCATCCGACCTCGCTGATGTTAAATCGCCATTTCCTAGGTGGAGCGGCGCCTCGCAAGGCAGGAGAGCAGGTGTAGGACGCGAGGGGAATGCCAAAGAAATACGAGCCGTTATTTGTCCCGAATAACAATGATTTTTTTGGAGGGAGGGAGGGAGGGAGGGAGGGAGGGAGGGAGGGAGGGAGGGAGGGAGGGAGGGAGGGAGGGGGGAGGAGGGGGGGTGGAGGGATGGCCTGAATGCGAAATGCGTGCTCGTAGTCGCCTCGGCCGGTTCGCGTTTGTGTTTTGTCTGTTTGCATATTCGTGCGTTTTAGAAGGTTTTGTCTCGCGGTACTTTCGCTTCTGTAAAAGGGCTGTTGGGATTGGTTGGTTTGTGGGGCATGGGGCTTTCGTTTTACTTTTTCTTTTCGTACGTTCTTTCTTTTTCTTTTTCTTTCTTCTCTCTCGATTTATTTTTCTTTCTTTCTTCCCTCTCTTTCTTTCTTTTTTTCTTTCCTCTCTATCTTTCTTTCTTCTCTGGATGGTTGAAGTTTAGGGTTTTGAAGGATTTTAAGCTATTATTATTATTATTGTTGTTGTTGTTGTTGTAGTATTAGTAGTATAATCATCATCATCATCTTTGTTATTATTATCGTTTTTGTTGTTGTTGTTATTGATATTATTGATATAACTAGAAACACTCTGAGAGCGCATACCTCCGCCATGGCAATAGGGTCACTGATGCAATAAAAATATTCACACTTGAATAATTACTTTAAAATCATGATCCGGATCACCACCAAAAATTAATGGCATCTAAGTAGGCTAAGTCATTTCATAAAAATTTGTTCATAAGTTTATCCTGCTAACCAATTAACCAACTAACTAACTGACCAACGCTACCAGAATCGTAACCTGCTTGGCGGAGTTATTAGTAATGATAATTATGATAATGATAATTACTATTATTATTATCATTATGATTATCATTATTATCGTTGTTACCATACTAATTGTTTTTTGTTCTTTTTCTTCTGATTTTTGTTATTGTTATTATTATTATTATTAATTTTCTCACAGTCACTTAACTTCTTTCCTCTCTCTCCCACAGGTAAGGCTATTTTCGCACGTTCTGTGGGTGTGAAGGCTAAAACACGTGAGTTTATGGTGTCTTTTTATTCAATCTGTATTTCTTTCTTCCTTTTTTGTTTGTTTGTTTGTCTTTATATTTCTTTACGTACTATTGCTAGAGCATGTTATTGCTCTACCTGAGGTATACGTATTCCTATGCTTATCATATGTATGTTTTGGTGTCTGTTTTGATATCTGTGTTAAGCTATATTTATAGAAGTATGCGGATATATAGGCTCTGTGTGTGTGTGTATGTATGTGTGTGTGTGTGTGTGTGTGTGTGTGTGTGTGTGTGTGTGTGTGTGTGTGTGTGCGTGTGTGTGTGTGTGTGTCTGTGTCTGTGTCTGTGTCTGTGTCTGTGTCTGTGTCTTTGTGTGTGTGTGTGTGTGTGTGTGTATGTGTGTGTGTGTGTGTGTGTGTGTGTGTGTGTGTGTGTGTGTGTGTGTGTGTGTGTGTGTGTGTGTGTGTGTGTGTGTGAGGGCGCGTGCTCCAAAAGTCTTCCCTCTTCCTTCCTTCCTTCTCGCATTACCCTCATGCCGGCTCGGCGTTCGTTGGGATTCTCCGGCAAATGAACGTGGAAGATGCGGCGGCGAGGGCGGTTGGGGTTACACACGCAGCGTTCGGGGCTTTATCTTGCCACCGTGGGAAAGAGCAGGTGCTGGCTCTGCGTTGTTTGCAGGAGATTAATTGTTCGATTCGCAAGACCTGTAAAACGTGGGTAAAGACCGGAGAATTCCGAGGAGACGAGGGGGATGGAGGTGGAAGGGGAAAGGGAGGTGGAAGGGGAAGGGGAAGGGGAGGTGGAAGGGGAAGGGGAAGGGGAGGTGGAAGGGGAAAGGGGAAGGGGAGGTGGAAGGAAGGAGAAGGGGAGGTGGAAGGGGAAGGAGGGGAGGTGGAAGGGGAAGGGGAGGTGGAAGGGGAAGGGGAAGGGGGAAGGGAGGTGGAAGGGGAAGGGGAGGTGGAAGGGGAAGGGGAAGGGAAGGAAGGGGAGGTGGAAGGAGGGAGGTGGAAGGGGAAGGGGAAGGGGAGGTGGAAGGGGAAGGGATGGAAGGGGAAGGAGGTGGAAGGGGAAGGGGAAGGGAAGGGAGGTGGAAGGGGAAGGGGAAGGGAGGTGGAAGGGGAAGGGGAAGGGGAGGTGGAAGGAAAGGAAGAAGGGGAGGTGGAAGGAAAAGGAAAAGGGGAGGTGGAAGGAAAAGAGGAAAGGGGAGGTGGAAGGAAAAGGAAAAGGGGGGAGGTGGAAGGAGGAGGAACAGGAAGGGGGAGGTGGAAGGAGGAGGAACAGAAGGGGAGGTGGAAGGAGGAGGAACAGAAGGGAGGTGGAAGGAGGAGGAACAGAAGGGGAGGTGGAAGGAGGAGGAACAGAAGGGGGAGGTGGAAGGAGGAGGAACAGAAGGGGAGGTGGAAGGAGGAGGAACAGAAGGGGGAGGTGGAAGGAGGAGGAACAGAAGGGGAGGTGGAAGGAGGAGGAACAGAAGGGGGAGGTGGAAGGAGGAGGAAGAAGGGGGAGGTGGAAGGAGGAGGAACAGAAGGGGAGGTGGAAGAGGAGGAGGAACAGAAGGGGAGGTGGAAGGAGGAGGAACAGAAGGGGGAGGTGGAAGGAGGAGGAACAGAAGGGAGGTGGAAGGAGGAGGAACAGAAGGGGGAGGTGGAAGGAGGAGGAACAGAAGGGGAGGTGGAAGGAGGAGGAACAGAAGGGGAGGTGGAAGGAGGAGGAACAGAAGGGGGAGGTGGAAGGAGGAGGAACAGAAGGGGGAGGTGGAAGGAGGAGGAACAGAAGGGGGAGGTGGAAGGAGGAGGAACAGAAGGGGAGGTGGAAGGAGGAGGAACAGAAGGGGAGGTGGAAGGAGGAGGAACAGAAGGGGAGGTGGAAGGAGGAGGAACAGAAGGGGAGGTGGAAGGAGGAGGAACAGAAGGGGGAGGTGGAAGGAGGAGGAACAGAAGGGGGAGGAGGAGGAGGAGGGGAGCTGAGCTGGAGTTGAAAATAGAGATGGAGATGGGAACACTAATTGCGTCCGATAGATATCGAAAAAGAAGAGGATGAAAAAGGGTGGGTATGGAGATGGAGGTAGAAGAAGAGCAGGAGCAGGAGGAAGAGAAGCCTCTCACCCGATGAAGCCGAGACAATTCACGAAGGATCTTATGCCCTTTTGTCTTGCTTGTCTTTGTGTCTAAAGGAAGAGCTTCTTGAGGTAGGTGAGAGAAGTGCCTGGGAGGAGAGGCGGGGGGGGGGGGATGAGAGAAGAGAGAATGAAGGGCCAGGTAGGAGGGTTGAAGGAGAGGAAGAGAAAGAAAGGGTTAAACAGAAGTAGTCGTGTGTGTGTGTGTGTGCGCATTTTTTTCATTATTTTTATTTTTTTCATCAGTTGGTTTATTGAAATGCAAGTAGTTCCGTGAATGGAATTTGGGAGGAGAGGGTAGGACAGAGGGAGGAGGAGAGAGGGGAAGGGAAGGGAGAAGGGGGGAGAGGAAATGAAACAAAGAGGGGAGATGGGGAATAGAAGGACAGGGGAAGGGGGAAGGGAGAAGGGGAGGCGGAGCAGAGGGTGAATGGGGAATGGAAGGACGGATGCGGATGAGGGAGTGCAGACAGGATGAGGGTAATGCAGGAAGACAGCTTTTCCCTCGAATCAAAGGGGGATGGGGGGAAAGGAGGAGGGGAAAAGGGGGAGACATAGGGGAGGGGGTATACGGGGAAATGGGAAGATAGTTCTCTGAATGGCGTTTGAGAAGGGGAGAGGGAGAGAGGGGAAAGGGAGATGTAGGGGAGGGGGGTTTACGGGAAATGGGAAGATAGTTCTCTGAATGGCGTTTGAGAAGGGGGAGGAGGGAGAGAGGGAAAGGGGAGACATGGGGGAAGTATACAGGGAAAAGGAAACGTAGTTCTCTGAATGGAGTTTGGAAGGGGGGAGAGGGAGAGGGAAAGGGAGAGGAAGGAGACAGGTTGGAGGGGGGGGGTATCCAGGGAGATGGGGCGAGGGTAAGGGGGGGGTACAGGTAATATTGTCGAGTGTGTGTGTGTTATTGATCTGTTAATCCCACAGCACGGCCCCTGGTAATGGGTTGAGATTTGGGGTTATATGTCAGTCAGCGCCGCGCGAACGTTGAGGCGCAGTTACCGGGTGTAAAGTTGTAAAGTAGGTGTAGAATGGACTGGGATTGTGATAGATGTCGAGTAGGTGCAGATAGGGACTGGGATTGTAAGTAGGTGTAGATAGGGACTGGGATTGTAAGTAGATGTCGAATAGGTGTTGATAGGGACTGGGATTGTAAGTAGATGTCGAGTAGGTGCAGATAGGGACTGGGATTGTAAGTAGATGTCGAGTGAGACTGAGATTGTAAGTAGATGTAAAGTAAGTGTAGGAAAGACTGGGATTGTGAGTAGATGTCGAGTAGGTGCAGATAGAGACTGGGATTGTAAGTAGATGTC
>NC_091549.1:23268548-23276048 GCF_042767895.1 Penaeus vannamei
GGAAATGTCTTATTTTATTGGTTTTTGAAGCGTTTAACAATATGGTTTATATTGGATACTCGACATGACGACTTGCGCTCTCTCTCTCTCTCTCTCTCTCTCTCTCTCTCTCTCTCTCTCTCTCTCTCTCTCTCTCTCTCTCTCTCTCTCTCTCTCTCTCTCTCTCTCTCCTCTCTCTCTCTCTCTCTCTCTCTCTCTCTCTCTCTCTCTTTCTCTCTCTCTCTCTTCTCTCTCTTCTCTCTCTCTCTTCTCTCTCTCTCTTCTCTCTCTTCTCTCTCTTCTCTCTCCTCCTCTCCCCCTCCCCTCTCCCTCTCCCCCCCTTTATTCCCCCCTCTCCCTCTCCCCCTCTCCTTCCCCCCTCCCCCTCCCCCCCTTCCCCGTAATGAAGTTGTGCATTTATCCGTTTTCATTTCCACGAGGCACCGGAGTCGCCAGAGCCACGGGCCGAGTGCGCGGGGGCCTTTGATAACAGGATCGGCGGGTGCGGTCTGACCACCCACCTCCTTCCAGTTCGCGTGGAAGCTGCTTGCTTGCTCGCTCGCTTGCTTGCCTTCCAGTCCACCTACGGTAGCCACCCTCTAGTCTGCTGCCCACCGGGGTTTGCCCACTCTGCCGCGCCCTTCTGCTCCCTGCTGCGTGCCCCGCCGTGCGTGTGCCCACCCTGGCCTTCAGTCAGGCCCGCTCCCTTTCACACCTTCATGTCCCTTGTGATATGGGATCAGGGAGGAGACAGGGGGGTAATGGGAGGGAAAGGTAGAAAAGGGAGGTTAAGGGAAGGGGGATTAAACGATAATTATCTCCCTCCCCCGCCCTCCCTCTCTCTCTCTCTCTCCCTCTCTCTCTCCCTCTCTCTCTCTCTCTCCCTCTCTCTCTCTCTCTCTCTCTCTCTCTCTCTCTCTCTCTCTCTCTCTCTCTCTCTCTCTCCCTCTCTCCCTCTCTCTCTCCTCCCTCCCTCCTCCCTCCCTCCCTCCCTCCCTCCCTCCCTCTCTCTCTCTCTCTCTCTCTCTCTCTCTCTCTCTCTCTCTCTCTCTCTCTCTCTCTCTCTCTCTCTCTCTCTCTCTCTCTCTCTCTCTCTCTCTCTCTCTCTCTCTCTCTCTCTCTCTCTCTCTCTCTCTCGAACGTGTCCACCTTTCATTTGCACTTCCCTCTTTCTACTTGTCCATCATGTTATAAAATTAGTATCGAAGAAAATGAGAACGAAAACAAAGGCCCCGATAACATTTAGGCGCGAGAATCCGTCAGCGGCGAGAGGGAGAAGGTGACTCATCGATCATTATCACTAGTTGCTAATATTTTTTTTTTCTACACTTGTTCCTTGGTCTCTATAAGGCGGTGGCTCGGACGGAGGGAAATGGCACGGGGTCGTTCGGGAGTGCCATTTGGCGCGTTTGGGGTAGGTTGTGAACGTAGGTGTGCGTGTGCGTGCGTGCGTGCGTGCGGGCGTGTGTGCGTGTGTGTGTGTGTGTGTGTGCGTGCGTGTGCGTGTGCGTGTGCGTGTGCTTGTGTATATGTGTGCTTGTGTATATGTGTGCTTGTGTGTGTGTGTGCTTGTGTGTGCTGTGTGTGCTGTGTGTGCTGTGTGTGTGCGTGCGTGCGTGTGTGTGTATGTGTATGTATGTATGTATGTATATGCGCGCGTATGGATGTGTGTGTGTGTGTGTGTGTGTGTGTGTGTGTGTGTGTGTGTGTGTGTGTGTGTGTGTGTGTGTGCATGTGTGCGTGCGTGCGTGCGTGGTGTGTGTGTGTGTGTGTGTGTGTGTGTGTGTGTGTGTGTGTGTGTGTGAGAGAGAGAGAGAGAGAGAGAGAGAGAGAGCGAGAAAGAGAGAGAGAGAGAGAGAGAGAGAGAGAGAGAGAGAGAGAGAGAGAGAGACGAAGCTTTGAGCATTGTTGTGCAGATTAGCTGTTAAGTGAGCTGCGTATCGTGAATGAAATTGGATTCATTTAAAATTGAATGACTGTCTATTGATCGACCGCGTGCACCTGTTTATCTATGC
This sequence comes from Penaeus vannamei, assembly GCF_042767895.1. Lineage (NCBI taxonomy): Eukaryota > Metazoa > Arthropoda > Malacostraca > Decapoda > Penaeidae > Penaeus > Penaeus vannamei. Next base: position 23,270,543 of record NC_091549.1, read on the forward strand.
CCACGTGATGACATGTACTGTGCTGATGTGTGAATGCTGTTGATAAAGTAAACAAGGCTTGCGGGTTAATGCGTACGCTGTGTATATAGAGTTTGGAAGGGATGTTTGGAGCTATTATAATGTCTATTATTATGATACCTATACCTATAACACCTAATACCTATTATTATGGTGTCGTTATTTCTCGTTAGTGTTGATGAGGGGAAGAGCTGCTGTTGCAAGGTGATCGTGATTGCAGTGCTAAAGAGCAGTGGTAGTGCGTGTTTATTGTCGTTGTAATGACTATTTTTACAGGGATGATGATGGTGGTGATGATGGTGGTGATGATGGTGTTGATGATGGTGATGATAGAATTTGCATAATTTTGTCTGCAATAATGCTGTTCTCATTTAACATCATAAGCTTTGCCGTTATAGCTAATTCTAGATTGTGGGTGCAATTACCATTATTACCATTATCGTAGTTGCCTCCGTGATGCGAAGACACTGACGAAGAAGGCAGCAACAGTAAGAAAAACAACAACATTAAGTACATTCTTCGGTCGTAGTGACGGTGTTGCCCTCGGGAGATCAATGAGAGTGCGTCATCGCGAAGATTGTGCTGACGTGGGACTCGGCGACACGGTAGCTCTCCTTCCCTCCCTCCCTCCCCCCCTCCCCCCCTCCTCAGTGTTTGTGTGTCTGTATTTCTGATTGACTGTTTTTTTGCTTGTTTCTCTCTCTCTCTCTCTCTCTCTCTCTCTCTCTCTCTCTCTCTCTCTCTCTCTCTCTCTCTCTCTCTCTCTCTCTCTCTCTCTCTCTCTCTCTCTCTCTCTCTCTCTCTCTCTCTCTCTCTCTCTCTCTCTCTCTCTCTTCTTTCTCTTTCTCTCTCTCTCTCTCTCTCTCTCTCTCTCTCTCTCTCTCTCTCTCTCTCTCTCTCTCTCTCTCTCTCTCTCTCTCTCTCTTTCTCTTTCTCTTTCTCTTTCTCTTTCTCTTTCTCTTTCTTTCTTTCCCTCCCCTTCGTATGTTTGTGTATCCTTTCATGTGAGTCTGAGTTGAACGTGTTTTGGCTGCGTGCATGTAAACAGCCTTGAAGGCAAGCCGCGGCCTTGCAGGACCACGGTGTTTCCTTCGCGTGAAACATGTTTGTGTCTGGTTCTTGTCCGGGCTTACCAGATGGGAGGGAGGTAGAGGGAGGGGAAGAGGGGAGGGAGAGGGAAGGAGGGAGGTAGAGGGAGGGAGAGGGGATGTAGAGGGAGTTTAGAGGGGAGGAGGGAGGTAGAGGGAGGGGAGAAGGAAGGAGGAGGGAGGAAGAGGGGGACGAGGGGAGGTGGAAGGGAAGGAAGTAGAGGGAGGGTTGAGTAAAGGGGGTAGGTGAAGGGATGAAGAGGAGAGGTGTGAAACGAGGGTGAGGGAGAGAGGGAGCAGTATGGTGGCAGTGTGGTTAATATGTAAGGGAGGGATAGCAAGAGGACGGGAGCGAGAGAGGGGAGACATAGAGATGAGAAAAGAAATGGAGAAAGGTACGTAAGGGAAATGGAAATTAAGGGACATAGAGAGAGAGAGAGAGAGAGAGAGAGAGAGAGAGAGAGAGAGAGAGAGAGAGAGAGAGAGAGAGAGAGAGAGAGAGAGAGAGAGAGAGAGAGAGAATGAGAGAGAGAGAGAGAGAGAGAGAGAATGAGAGAGAGAGAGTGACAAACAGACAGAGCGGGAAATACACAAGCACTGAAATCTGAAAATGAGTCGAAGGAGCGTCAAAGAGGCCGCAGATCGACAAGGCGTTCCGAAAATAGCACGAAGGGACAAATACCTATAAATAGGTGAAATAAATCTAAATAAGTCGGGGAAGTAGTAAGGTGTGTTTTTTATGTCTATTTTTAGGTAGTGAAAGAGAGGGATGAAGAAAGAGGGAAATGATATATGTAGGCGGAAGGGTATGTGTATTGGGTTAGGTAGGAAAATGAAGGAATAGATAGATATAAAAAAAGGAATGGGAATGTGGTAGGTATGAAAAGGAATGAGAATGGGATAGATATAAAAGGAAATGGGAATGGGGTAGATGTAAAAAAGAGTGGGAATGGGATAGATGCAAAAAGGAATGGGAATGTGGTAGGTATGAAAAGGAATGGAATGGTATAGATAAAAATGGGACGGGAATAGGGAGAGGAATTGAGAAGAGTCTATAATGATAAAAAGGAAGAAGGAAATATTCCAGTTGGGTTTAGGAATTGCCCTTTTTTCGATGATTTACATGGGGGGGAGGCGAGGGAGCCACTTTCCTCTTCTCCCTTTTGTGCTCTGTTTCCTGTTTATTACATGTGCTTCCTCTCTTTGTTTATTTATTTTATCCCCACCCCCTTCATCTCGGGTATTCCGTTCTTTGTCCCTTTTGTTGTTGTTTGGTTTATTCAATATTGTTTTTTTCTTTCTTTTTGTGGTTATGTGAAAAGAGATGGCGGGGTGGGGTAAAAGGATGGTGTGTAATGATAGGCGTGGATGAGAGGATTGCGTGGGGGGCGGGGAGTGGGAATGGGGAGGGAAAGAAGAGAGAGGGAGAGGGAGAGGGAGAGAGGGAAAGGAAATGGGAGAGAGGAGGAGGAGGAGAAGAATAAGGAGGAGGAGGAGGAGAAGAAGGAGAAAGAGAAAAAATAATCAATATGTGTGAAATGGGGCAAAGGAACTTAAAACGGAGGAAAGAGACACAGGCAGAAAATGGTTTGAGGTGGATAGGAAGGAAGAGGGAAGAAAAGAGGCAGTGGAGGAGGGGGAGAGGGGAGGTGGGGTGGAGGAGGGGGAAGACGAGGAGCGTGGGAGTGGTATGTGCCAGTCAAGTGTGGCGGGCGGGCAGGTGAACCCGTGGTTGAGAGGGAGGCGGGTTCGTGCAGGCGCTTGCTTGCATCCCAGTCTACTTCTCTTTTTCCTCTCTCTCTTCTTTTTTGTGCTATATCATCACCATTACCATCATCATTATCATCACCCTCACATCAATCTTTGTCATTATGATATCGTCATCATCATCATCATCATCATCATTATTACAATCACCATCATCATCTCCATCTTCGCCATCATCGTTACAATCACCATCATCTCCATCTTCGCCATCATCGTTACAATCACCATCATCATTAGGATTATTAGTCATCATCATCTTCACTCCAAAGCTAGCTCTTAAACTGTAGTTTGTATTAACGTAGTTAATAACTTAACATTACTATCACTGCATTTTATTTTCCTCTGTCCAAACACGTGTATGTGTGTGTGTGCATATTTTATTAGCGAGTGTACGTGCTCGGTGTCTGTTTATTAGCACATGGATGTGTATTACTAGTTTATTTTTCCTCCGAGAAGGTCAGCGTGCGTGTGCGTGTGCGTGCGTGCGTGATCTTACAGAAGCTGGCAACCCTTCACAGTGGTTCATTGTTGCCCTCTCCGCAGACTGACAATATGACGCACATCGACTTCTCCTGTTGCGTTCTCCCTCTTAACGGCGGGGAATCTGTTTTTTTCCCCTTTTCCTTTTCTTTTTTGTTTTGTTCTTCCTTATATTCGCTGGTTATTTTGTCTTTGTTTCTTCGGAAGAGATGGGTGACGGTACGGAGGGAAAGGGATAGAGGGAGGAGGGAAAAAAAGAGGGAGATGGATAGAGGGAGGAGTAAGGAGGAGGGAGGAGGGGGAGGGGGGGAGGGGTAGTGAATGAGAGATGGGCTCAAGAGACGAAAGGCGGGAAGCGATAAGCCATTGGAACATCTCTTTATTTTCTTGTATCTCTTGTATCCTGGGAATTACGTAGCAGATCCGGAAATATATCTTTTCCTTGTGTTCTCGCTTTATTCTTCCTTCGGTTCTTTTCTGTGTTGTTCTCCTTCAGTATTTTCTTCTTCTCCTTCCTCCTCCTCCTCCTCCTCCTCTTCTTCTTTCTTCTCTTTCTCTTCCTCCTTCTCTGTCTCTTCTTCCTTCTTCTCTTTATCCTCTTCTTCCTGTTCCTCCCCCTCCTCCACTGCCATCTGCAGGGTATCTCGGCAACAGAGGAGCCCCCCCCCCCTTCAAAAGTGCTTCCTGGTGTGTCAGCCCAGTGACAATCGCCCGCAGGAGGAGGACTCTTCGGAGCCGAGTCTGATTATCATGGCAGCGGTGAATGGCTGGCAGGCAACTTCCCACCGATGTAAACAATCCGGTTCAGGGGATGCGTGTGTGGCGGTGTCTGTATGGCTGTGTTCCTGTCTCCCTTTTTTTTTTTTTTTTGTTCTCCCCTTTTGCCTGTATGTCTTCTTATTCGCCTTCTTTGTGTTCCCTCTTTCCCTTCCTATCTCTCTCTCTCTCTCTCTCTCTCTCTCTCTCTCTCTCTCTCTCTCTCTCTCTCTCTCTCTCTCTCTCTGTCTCTCTCTCTCTCTCTCCTTTTCTATCTCCCATCTCTCACTCCCTTATCCTATCCATCTCTCTCTCTACCTATTCTTCTCTTCCCATCTCTCTCTATATTCCTCCCGTCCGTTCTCCCCCGCCTTCCCAGAATGATTCCGAGCGATCGTGAGCGAGCGTCTGAATGGTGATCATAACAAGCCATCCGGGGCATGGTTAGTCATTGTTGGTGATTGCATGATGGTTCGGTTTCCTTGCAGAGCAGCGGAGGCAACGTCATCCTCATCATCCGCAGCAATGTGTTTTAGGTTGCGACCGGAACAACACGCACATATATCTGTGAGGCGGCTTGTGAATGAGTCTTTTCAGCTAGGGGGAGGAGGGGGAGTAGGAGTAGGAGGGGGGAAGGGGGTCTCGGGTGCCAGAGTAAATGGGGGAAGAGATTTGGGAGGGGGGGAGGAGGGGGGCTCGCATCACCATAGCTTGAAGGTGATTCTCTGCGGCGGTGACTTCTGTAGGCGGTGGCGTGTCTCCCTGTCTTGTCTGTGGGATTTGATGGAGAAGATGGTGAAGCATGGTGGCTTGAAGGGAGTGAGGGAGGGAGAGAGAGAGAGAGAGAGACGAGAAGTGAATTTGTGGACTAGCATCATCCCAACAAAAGATGTGTTTGAAGTTCCCCCAGCTCATGCGTTTGGGTTGCCATATGTCGCCACTTACATTCTCGCTAGTTCACTCTTCGATAGATCGTAAAAACGCAGTATAAGCAGCGGTTGGGATTTTATTCTTTCACTGCTGTCGGGCGAACGCCATTTGGGAGATGGGATTCCGACCCAGGACGTGGCATGTAAAAGGCAGCGGCGATTATAAAAGGAAACGAGAATTCGGCGGCTGGCAGCTAGTCGGCAGCGTAGGTCGTCAATACGAGAGCGGGACACTCGCGCGCCAGCCGCCAACCCGCGAGGAACCTCCGCGGTCGTGTCTCGCCCTTTGTGTGAGTCCACCCCTCCCCCCCCGGCTCCTTAGACAGTGTTTGTGGCCCGCCCTGGGGACGGCAAGGCTCCAGCTGCGTCAGTCCTCCTCCCGGCTGTCACAAGGCGAATCCAGCGTGGTGCTGCGTGTGCCAGGGAGTTCCTCAGTCAACAGGCTCGGTTGTGTTGACGCGTGTGCCT
>NC_091549.1:23286048-23291048 GCF_042767895.1 Penaeus vannamei
GTGTGTGTCTCGAGATATTGCCTGCCTCCTCTCGGCCTTCGTCACCCCCCCCCCCCCCCCGCGCCGGCCATACAGGACCTCTGGCGCGCTCCTTCGACGGGGTTGTCATGGGCGGGGGTTGTGGAGGACGTCTGTGGCGACGTCATCGGTGTTGTTATTTCTCCGTTTTTTTATGTTAGTGGGATTTTTTTGGGGTGGGGGGAGGGGGGTCTGTTGCTTCTTTTCGTTGTTTTGCTATCCCCTTCTGTTGTTTATGTGCTTCTTGAATCGTTCACTCTCTCTCTCTCTCTCTCTCTCTCTCTCTTCTCTCTCCTCTCTCTCTCTCTCTCTCTCTCTCCTCTCTCTCTCTCTCTCTCCTCTCTCTCTCTCTCTCTCTCTCTCTCTCTCTCTCTATATATAATATATATATATATGTATATATATATATATATAAATGTATATATATATATGTATATATATATATATATATATATATATATATATATATATATATACACAAACACACACACATACACACACACACACACACACACACACACACACACACACACACACACACACACACACACACACACACACACACACACATATATATAAATGTATATGTGTGTGGACATATATACATACACATACGCATGCATATATGTATACAATTACACATATACAGACGTATATTTATACACACACAGACATATATATATTTTATATAAATATATATATATATATATATATATATATATACATATACATATACATATTCATATATATACATATACATATACATATACATATACATACATACATACATACGTATGTATGCACATACAGGCATGCATACATACACATACATACATGCATATATACATACATACATGCATATATATGTGTACGTACAAACATACATGCATACATATGTATACATACAGACACATGTGTATGCGCACAGTCACACGCACAAAGTACACTTGCATGCACTTGCATACAAACATGCATATTCAGGGCCTCTTACTATCCCATTCACCTCGTCATGTGCACCACAAACAGTCAAGCGCCTCCATGTCACCCTTTGACGTCATTGAAGCCCGGCAAGGCAGCGCTGGCGAGATGAAGATGGGAGATAAAGATAAAGATGGTGCGGTTCTGTGGCGGAGGGAGGTGGGAAAGGAGAGCCAAAGGGGGAAGGCCGGATGAAGTTCATGGTTCATAGTTCCATGATTTTTTTTTTTTCTTCAATTTAAACCACCGGTCATGGCCCAAGTGATGACGAAACCCGAACGCTCCGCCGGGTTTGAAACGGGGTCAGGGTAAGTCCACCTGAGATGCTCGTCGCCTCTGCACTCCACTTTCATGCGCGTTGCTCGAGGCGGGGCTGGGGTGGGGCTGGTGGGGGGTGTGATAGGTAGGCAGAGGGGGCGGGGGAGTGGGAGTGGGTGTGCTAGAGAGCCTTGTTGCTTTGCGAAGCGGGCAGGTGGGCAGGTAGGCACGCTCGTCCGGGAGAGGTACGAGCGAGCCTGGACAATGGACATCGGAGAGTGGGCACGTGGGGCACGGTCGCTCGAGATGGCTACGAGCTGGCCTGGACAACGGGCTCGGCAAGACGGGGCACGGTCGTCGAAAGGGGTTTCGAACGAGCCTGGGTACTCCTTGGGCAAGTGGACATACTCGTGGGCATGATCTGAGGTGGCCCTAGGTCGTGTCACTTTCACCATTAGCGGAGCCGAGAGAGAGAGAGAGAGCTTTCGCTGCAAGGGAGCCGTGCGCGCGTGTGGACAGGGCGGCGGTGTCATTCCGATTCCTGTGGGCGCGGAGGGGCGGGCGGGGGCGCATGTAGATGACCACTCTGCGCGGCGATTTCTTGTCGTCGTTGACTGATGTGAATGTTGACGTTTTTTATTGGAAGATTGGTTAATCCTCTCCTTACTCTTCGTCATTCTTTTCATTTTTTTTCTTTCAATTTCCCTTCCCTCCTTCTCCTACTCCTCCTCTTTGTCTTCGTCTTCTTCCTCTTCCTCTTCCCCCTCCTCCTCGTCTTCGCCTTCCTCCTCCTCCTCCTCCTCTTCTTCCTCCTCTTCCCTTTTTCCCTGATGTCTCCAGCATCTTGGTAACATGATGTCAGTGATAATTATCCACGGGGCTTTTTTCCCCTCCTTTAATTCGTTTAAAGGTCAGCGGCAGAGACAAGATGACTCATTACCTTAGATGAGCGACAGGAAGAGGGGGCGAGGGGTGGGGCGGGGGGAGGGCAAAGGGTGATGGGTGAAAGGAGAAGGGAGGAGGGTGAAGGCTGGTCAAGGGGTAGGGGATGAGGAAGCTTGTAGTGGCATATGGGGTTAGGGTGGAGATCCTGCGGGCGGTGCTTAGGTCACACACACCCTTAACAGAGGCCGGGTTTGTGCACCCTCCCTCCCTCCCTCCCTCCCCCCCCCTCCCTCATCCCACACCCTTCCATCATCCATATATGGCATCTTCGACCACTCACTATCACCCTCCAACACCTCCGCTGGAGTCTCCTCTTCCCTGAACCCTTCCATAACACCCCTACGTGCCTTTCTCCTCTCTTCCTACCTCTTCCCTCCCTCCCGCCCCTCCCTCCCTCCCTCCCTCCTCTCTCCCAGACTCTTCCCTCCTCCCTCCCTCTCTCCTCCGCCCCCTACCTACGCACTCACCGTCCGGCCTTTTCCTCCCCCCCCCCCCCCCCACACCTCATATTTATAGGCCTATAAGACGAAAGATGAAAGTGCGATGCGGAGACACGAAAAACATGACGATCGGATACACCACCTGTTTTTTTTCTCTCTCTCTTCGTTTGATTTGTAGATGTTCTTTGAGAAGAACATGCCAAGTCTCATATATTTTGAAAGTGTTCTTTGAATCTACATCACGACCCCCTCCCCCCGCCCCCCTTCCCTCCCTTCCCCGCCACCTCGCACCTTCGAGACCACAGGGAGCTGTTCGATACACCAACTATATATAGACCGACTCAAAGCAAACAACTCTCTTGTAAAATATCCATCTTGACGGGGCTGCCTCGGGTGCACCTGCTTTATTAATTCCTCTCTCATACCAGCGCGATTCGCCTTCATACCTGAACTTGAGTCTTGTGATCGTGAAAAGATGTGCCGGCACTCTTCTGCTCGTGATCTTTGTGCCTGGCGGGGCTGCACGCACGCAGTCTCTCGCTGCCCCGCGGCGAGCCCTTTCAAGCACTCGGGCGCTCGCTGACACGGACACGGTAACGCTTGCAAGTAACACATCCTCACACACGCATGCACGCACATTTAAACACACACACACACACACACACACACGTACGCACAAACACACCCACGCACGCACGCATGCATGCACGCACGCACGCATGCATGCACGCACGCACGCACGCACCAACACACAAACACACACACACACACACACACACACACACACACACACACACACACACACACACACACACACACACACACACACACACACACACACACACACACACACACACACACGTACGCACAAACGCACCCACGCACGCACGCACGCATGCACGCACGCATGCATGCACGCACGCACGCACGCATGCATGCACGCACGCACGCACGCATGCATGCACGCACGCACGCACGCATGCATGCATGCACGCACGCACGCACCAACACACACACACACACACACACACACACACACACACACACACACACACACACACACACACACACACACACACACACACACACACATATACCCTCTCTCTCTCTCTCTCTCTCTCTCTCTCTCTCTCTCTCTCTCTCTCTCTCTCTCTCTCTCTCTCTCTCTCTCTCTCTCTCTCTCTCTAACACACGCTCACGCACACGACATGCCCTTCACTCTCCATGACATGCTGTAGCTTCCACTCTGACTGCTCGAAGGAAGTCGGGATTTTGCAAGGGGAAAAAACGAAAACGGCTAATGATAAGGAGCAGGAAGTGAGACGTTGGCCATTCGACGCCGTGTGTATGCTCCTGGCCAAAAAAAAAAGGATTGATTTTTCTAGATATGTATGGAGGTAAAGATTATGTTTTATCGTTACTTTGGCATGTTGCCGTTGTTCCTTTTTTTTGTTTTGTTAGTGGCTAAGAAAGCGCAAAATTTCGAACACCCTTTATCTGTTATTGACTTATATACGTAACGCGTTCTGTATTATGAGGCCGTTGTGGAGAGACACAAAGGGAGAAACGAAGAGCAAGGAAGCAAATGGATTTTGTAAGAGTAAGAGAGATAAAGAAGAGAGCGGGAGAAAGAATGGGTTAGAGGAGGAAAGAAGGATACAAACGGGAGGGAGAAGGAAAGAGTAAGAGGAGGAGAGAAGGATAGACAAGAAAGGGAGGGAGAAAAAAAATGGGAAATAAGGATAGACAATTAAAGGAGGGAGAAAGAAAGAAGGATAGAAAAGAGAGGGATGGAGAAAGAAAGGGTAAGAGAAAGAAAGGAAGAAAAGAGAAGACGAAAGAGAGGGCAAGAGAAAGAAAGAGAGCTGGAGCCAAGACAGATAGCTGGGCCGTCAGCGTGGGGGTTGTCAGATTCCGTGACCTGGTGCTGACAGAACCTGCCAGTCAGCCCGACCCTTCCCCTGACGTCAGCGCGGTGCGGACCCACGCGAGACGACTTTCGGGCGCGCACTGCAGTAGGGTGCCGGCGAGAGTACGCAGCGTGATTCTAAGGGTGAGGGTGACGCTAATGCTGATGCTGAGCCCATTGTTGGGTGTGAGGAGCGTGAGTGTGAGGATGAGGGGGATGCTGAGAAGAGTGAGGACGACGACGAAGACTAAGTCGAAGACGAGGAAGAAGACGAAGACGAAAAAGAAGAAGAATTGGAAGTAGTAGTAGTTGTAGAAGATGCATTGTCTGTTGCCATTGTTGTTGTTGCTACGGCGTGTGGGGTGCATGCGCATGGGAGTCGGCGGCGCGGGTTCCTTCGGCGCGAGGGGATGGGAGAGCGGACACTTGGCTGGCGATTACAGGCGGATGTA
>NC_091549.1:23296048-23301048 GCF_042767895.1 Penaeus vannamei
TTCTCTCTCTCTCTCTCTTTCTCTCATCTCATCTCTCTCTCTCTCTCTTTCTCTCATCTCATCTCTCTCTCTCTCTCTAATGCCTCTCATCTCTCTCTATTTCTATGTTCATTCTTTCGGCAGCTTATGCTCAGATGCCTCCCATTCTCTTCCTCCCCTCATTTGTTTTCTATGTGCCTAGATGCTCAGGTGTGGCAAGGTGGAGTAGCTGCAGGTATAGGTGGTGCTTGTGTGTGGCGGGCGAGCTCTAGCATCCCGGGATCTTTAATTCATCGTCGACCCACGCAAAAGCTACCCTCCCTCTCTGCCTCCCTTCCTCCCTCCCACCCTTCCACCCTCCCACCCGCCTGACCGCTCCCACCTATCTACCCACACACCCACATCTACCTACCTACCCACCTACCTACCTACCTACCTACCTACCTACCTACCTACCTACCTACCTACCTACCTACCTACCTACCTACCTACTCTACCTACCCACCCACCTGCCCACCCGCCTACCTACCCACCCTACCCACCCACCCACCCACCTGCACACCCTACCTGCCCATCCACCCACCCATCTCACCCACTCCACCCATCCACCTACCTACCTACCTACCTACCTACTACTCCACCATCTACCTACCTACCTACCTACCCTACCTACCCACCCATCTACCCTACCTACCTACCCATCTACCCTACCTACCCATCTACCTACCTACCTACCCATCTACCTACTCACCTCACCCATTCTACCTACACCTACCTACCCATCTACCTACCCTACCTGCACCCATCTACCTACCTACCTTCCCATCATACATTTGATTTACTTATCCTACCCACCACACTACCCACCTACCTAATGTACTTCATTTACCTACCGCTTCTTACCTACTTCATCACCCACCTACCTACTTGGCCTACCTACCTACTTACCTACCATTTACCTAATGCACCCATCTATCTATCCACTACTTTATTTATTTTGCTGTACACTTAACACTACACTCTACTTATACTCACCTACCTGTCCAGGACCAGACTTACCCACCCACCTACTTCACCTAGGACACCCACTCCACCTACCTACCTCCCTCCCTCCCCTCCCTCCTTCCCTACTTCATTTACCCACCACACTACCTACCCACCCACACCCACCCACCCACCCACCATCACCGACTCATCCACCCACCCACCTACCTACCTTCCTACCTACCTACCCTACCTACCCACCTCCCTACCTACCTACCTACCTACCTACCTACCAACACCCACACCTACCCACCCACCTACCTACCCATCTATCTATCTACTATATCTACTTACGTACCAATCCCTACCTAATGCATTAAGCTCCTCTCCACCGACCGCCCCTCCCCGCCTCTTCCCCGCCTCCGAACCCCCCCCCCTCAAAAAACAAACAAAACAAAAAAAACTCGATTCCACATCCTTGTACGTACTCGTGTCTTTTAGGTCTCATTTCACTCTTCTCTTTCTTTTTAATTCTTTTTTTTGCCGAATCCCTCTTTCTCGTTTCCATTTAGCATACTGTTGATCTCTCTCTCTCTCTCTCTCTCTCTCTCTCTCTCTCTCTCTCTCTCTCTCTCTCTCTCTCTCTCTCTCTCTCTCTCTTTCTTTCTTTCTTTCTTTCTCTTTCTTTCTATCTCTCTCTCTCTCTCTCTCTCTCTCTCTCTCTCTCTCTCTCTCTCTCTCTCTCTCTCTCTCTCTCTTTCTTTCTTTCTTTCTTTCTTTCTTTCTCTCTCTTTCTCTCTCTCTCTCTTTCTCTCTCTCTCTCTCTCTCTCTCTCTCTCTCTCTCTCTCTCTCTCTCTCTCTCTCTCTCTCTCTCTCTCTCTCTCTTTCTTTCTTTCTTTCTTTCTTTCTTTCTTTCTTTCTTTCTTTCTTTCTTTCTTTTTCTCTCTCTCTCTCTCTCTCTCTCTCTCTTTCTTTCTTTCTTTCTTTCTTTCTTTCTTTCTTTCTTTCTTTCTTTCTTTCTTTCTTTCTTTCTTTCTTTCTTTCTTTCTTTCTTTCTTTCTTTCTCTTCTTTCTCTCTCTCTCTCTCTCTCTCTCTCTCTCTCTCTCTCTCTCTTCTCTCTCTCTCTCTCTCTCTCTCTCTCTCTCTCTCTCTCTCTCTCTCTTTCTTTCTTTCTCTCTCTCTCTTTCTCTCTCTCTTTCTCTCTCTCTCTCTTTCTCTCTCTCCCCTTATCTATCTATCTGTACACTTGTATGTGTATATTTAACGCTGGCATACACATATACAGACTCCCCTCCCCCCCTTCCCCATGTTCCCGCAGGTGGCGCAGTTGAGTAATCCTTTTAAGAAGCAAATCCAACGGAAATCGAAATGCGAGGGAGTCGATAAGCACGAAGGGGAGGAAGCCACGTGATAACGGCGGAAGAGGAAGAGGAGGAAGAGGAGTAAGAGGAGGAAATCGGACGAAGGAAGGAATAGGAAGGTGGGAGGAGGAGGAAATCGGAGGAACGAGAGAATAGGAAGGAGGAGGAAATCAGACGAAGGAGGGAATAGGAAGGAAGGAGGAGGGAAGGGAAGGGAGCTGGGCGAAGAAGGGAAAGAAGGGAATCGCCCCTAAGAAAGTTGATCGCAAACGTGGACGGAGAAAGACTGGGGAGCACACACCGTCAACAAACAGTGAAAGAGTTTAACCTTGGACGGGTGATGACGTCAGGAGGGCGGGGGAAGGGGGTGAGGTGGTAAGGTGGTAGGGAGGGGGGGGGGTCGTGAGTGGCGCGTCTTGGGGGCGGACGAGAACACCGTCATGCCTGCCGTGTGCCTCCCCTTATCCCGCTCTCCCCTCCCTCTCATTCCTCCTCTCCCCCTCCCTCCTCGCTCCCTTCACATCCCTCCTCCCCCCTCCCTCTCGCTCCCTTCACATCCCTCTCTTCCTCCCCTCGCTCCCTTCACATCCCTCCTCCTCCCTTCATTGCCCCCTCCCCCTTCTTTTCCAGTTGCCCTTTATGTACCTCCGTTATTTATTTGCCATCCGCTGTCCCCATTTTCCTCCGTGCGACTCTTTGTTTACTCCCTGAGCAATTACCCAGCCTCGCGTCCCATCGCCGACAGCCGAAGGGCCATCCGTAGTTCGGTGCCGTGTTTCAGGGCCACAGCTCCCCGTCCCTGGCCTAGTCCCCATCCCCTACCCCCGCCCCTGCTCCAAGTCCTTCACTTCTTGTTGGTATTTTGGGTACCTTTTTTTTTTTAGCACGTTGTCGAGTCATTCCCGGACTGTCTGGTGGATTGGCTGAGCCGTGGTGAGGGACGGTCGGTCAGTTTGTCTATCTGCTTGTCTGTCTGTCTTTTTGTCTGTCTGGCTCTGTTTGTCAGTTGAGTGAGTCAGTCAGTCTTGGTCAGCGAGCCAGAGGCACGAGTCAGCTGACGGCCATTTAAGAATGACGTCACTCTCCCTGTCCCCTTTTCTCCCTCACACCCTCCTTCCCTTCTCTCAAGCCGCCTCTTCAGTATGCCTCCTTTCCACGCAACTTTCCCTGTTACTCCTCACATACGAAGGCGGTTGCGATTTGCAGACTAATCCCTCCGTGCAACGTGATGGGGTTGTCAGGGGAGGGATTATGCCCCGTTACGCGTTCACTTGCCATGTCACTTGTGTACGTGTGTGGATGTATGTGCGTGTGCATCTCCGGCAGCACCTCCGGCCGACTTTTGGTGTCCACGATTCGCCGCACCCGACGCCTGATGCTGGTCTTCTCATCGTGACGTAGCGCGACGGCCGCGCGGATCGAGGCGGGCTGTCGCTGCTGCCTCCGAAGGCGTCGATTGGCGGCGGAGATGAAAGTGTCATTAGTGGCACGCTCTGCGGCCGGGGAAGGTCCGAACGGCAAGGACGAGGACACGAGCCTTTGGCCGGCTGCGAAAAGGCGCGCCGGAGAGTGACGCCCTTCAGATCGATCCTTGTGGTACTGTGCAGCAGGAGGGATTGCGTCCTGTGATGCAATCGGCCTCTTCAGCCCGGATGCTGCAGTTGCATGGGTCACCAGGGACGGGACAGGACTCGCGAGGGGGAGTGGTGGAGCCGTGGCGGAGGAGGAAGCTAAGATAACCTTGCAGGGAGGGCGTGTGGGCCGTCGAGGGCGTGTGGGCGGCCGAGCAACAAAGAGTTTGTGGGCGGCAGGTGACCAGCGCATGGCGAACCGCCTGTCACAGATTAGGCCAGACCCCCCCGTCCCTCCCTCCCGTCCATAGTCGCCGTCTGGTCAACGGTGCATTGTGGCGCCGCGTGTGCTAAATGGGCATGGGCGGGGTAGTTGAAACAGGTGGGCGTAGACCTGGTTGGGCTGAGGAGATCTCGGCTGATATGGCCGCAGTCCTCTCTCCCTGCAAGTGGAATCGAGCCTTTGTAATTGCGTCAGGAATGCGCTTACGACGAAGGACACGCCGCAGAGTCCGCGAAGAAGGGAAGAATGAGCGTGGGTGTCGCTGTGGATGACGCAGACGGCGCCGCGGCTCCCCTAAGTTGGGTAATGATTACCTGGAGGAGATAATCGACTGTGTTCTTTGTGCGAGCCTTGAGGAAGTGGCAGGTGATATGCGGGATGGGCGGAGGGAGGGGGAGGGGGACGGAGGGAGGGGTAGATAGGAGGAGCCGTTTTGGGGTCCTGAGGCCTTGCGTGATCTCCTTTGTGTCTGTGTTTCTGTGTGTGAGTGTGTGTATTTTTGTATTTTAGAAACATGTATGCATGGTATTTGTGCATGTTGTTTGCGGACACACTGTTCCTCCTCATCCAGTCGCCCCCACAGACAGGAGCAACGGGAACATGCTTGAGACGAAGGAAAGGGAGAGGGAGCACGCGATGGTCCGAAAGTGCGGGCGCGGGTGAAATGCGTGCGGCCGACAGTCGACAGCAGCGAGCGTGTCCGAGGGAGCAGGAAAACGAACAGGTGCTCCCGCAGCTAAAGGACGCATTTGGTTGGGAAGGAGCCCCGGTGATCCAAATAGGGGGAGAGGAGAATGAAGCGTAATGAACAGATCCGGGA
>NC_091549.1:23311048-23326048 GCF_042767895.1 Penaeus vannamei
GCACTCGACGCTGAGGGGAAATAAGGAGAAGAAGAAGGAGGGGAGACAAGAGGAGGTGATGTTTGACATGTTAGTTTATTGTTGAAACTACATGCGACCTCTCAGCTCCCCCCCTCCCCCACCGCGAGACCACTCGAGTCTGTGGAGTGACCTCTTGACGTCGAAAGATGGAGGAGGTACATGGACGTGATAAAGGAGGGAGGGAGGGAGAGGGGGAGTATTTGGGGAGTTACCATAGGTATTGGACGTTAAAACTTAATAGCCGTTAGGATTCCTTGCCTAGTTTCCAAAGTATTTGACTAGCTAGGAGGCGAGGGGCGAGCGAAAGGGAAGGGAGAGAAAGAAAATATACGAGGAAGGAAGGATCTAGAGAGATACGCATAGCAGGATTAAGCATCATGCATATAATTTATCCCCAATCACTCAAAGTTCGTAATCATCATGCGTATTTAACATCGTTTCATCCCCCAGTCGCACTCCTCTCGACCCCCCCCCCCCACCCTCCGCCTCTCGAAAGCAGCAGCGCCTTCCGCATCCCCGCCATCCGTAGACCCGTAACCGTATCCGGGCGTTTCTCCAAGGCCACTTAACACGGTCTTAATGGCATGTGGCGTTTCGACTCTTCTGCTTGCAATCGCACATGTATGATGTGTGTGTGGGGGGAGGGGGAGGGGGCGAAGGGCGGGAATGTGTGTTGTTTGGGGGGAAGTGAGTCCGTGTGTGTGTGTGTGTGTGTGTGTGTGTGTGTGTGTGTGTGTGTGTGTGTGTGTGTGTGTGTGTGTGTGTGTGTGTGTGTGTGTGTGTGTGTGTGTGTGTGTGTGTGTGTGTGTGTATGTGTGTAGGTATGTATGTGTGTGTGTGTGTGTGTGTGTGTGTGTGTGTGTGTGTGTGTGTGTGTGTGTGTGTGTGTGTGTGTGTGTGTGTGTGTGTGTGTGTGTATGAGCATGTGCATGTGCATGTGCATGTGCATGTGCATGTGCATGTGCATGTGCATGTGCATGTGCATGTGCATGTGCATGTGCATGTGTATGTGTATGTGTGTGTGTGTGTGTGTGTGTGTGTGTGTGTGTGTGTGTGTGTGTGTGTGTGTGTGTGTGTGTGTGTGTGTGTGTGTGTGTGTGTGTCTGTGTCTGTGTCTGTGTCTGTGAATGGAGACAGGGTAACTGACTTACTGACTTGTGTGCGTGAATGAATAAGAGAAAGAGAGGCGTGGATGAGAAAGAGAGAAAAGGGAGGAAAGCAAAGAGGCCAGTAGCAAGGAGGCGCAATCGCTTGTGCTTGCACGTGAATCCCATTTGGTATTTCCCGGAAAAAGCTTGGGGACGGGATTACTTTTAATGGAATGTATGATAGTTATTCGTAGTTAATTGATTTATTATGTCTCTTTCTCATAGAAGCTAAGGTTGCGCAATGCAAATCTTCCCTTTTACATCTGTTCCTTTCCCGGTACGTGCGTGCGTGCGTGCGTGCGTTTGTATGCGCGCGTTTGTCACGGTTTGCTCATTCATCTCGAATTGTCTCTCCTTATTTCTTTTCTTCTCTTCCTTTTTCTACTCCCAAATCTCACTTTTTTTTTCTTTTTTCTTGCTCATCCCTTCCCCTCGTCCGACGCACAGCTGGTTGAAGTGTTTAAGTAGAAAGTGTCGTCGTTGTACAGATTCCAGGAAGATGTGCTTGATGCATGTGAGGGTTGGCTCTTACTTGCATTCCAAGGAGAAGAGAGGGTAGGAAGGAATGAGGAGGAGGAAGGGGAGAAGAAGGAGAAGATACAGTAAAAGACGACGAAGAAGATATAGGAGGAGGAGGAGAAGAAGTAAAAGTAGTGGTAGTAGTAATAGTAATAGTTTGAAATAAAGATGGAACATTCGAAGGAAAAGAGGGCCAGAAGACGAGCGAAGAAGGGATAAGGGTAAGAGGTAAGAATTTTACGCCCGAGAAAGCTCAGAAGGCGTGTGGCATGGAACGGAGGGAACGGGGGCGAGGGGGGGGTTAGTGACGCCTCGCCCACGGAAGGGTTAATTGGGGAGTTTGCTTAAGTGCTAAGTAATTGACAGGACAGGACAGGCGGGCAGGACAGACAGAATGTCGTGAAAACCAAAGTCAGGGAGAACAAAGTCAGAGAGAAAGAGGGGAGAGGGAAAGAGGTATAGATATAGAGAAATAGAGATAGAGATAAAGATAAGATAAAGGTGGATTAGTAGAGAGAGGGAGAGAGATCAAAGAACGGGGGAGGGAACAGTGACAAGTGGGAAGCGAAAAGTGAGAATAGAAAAATTAGCGAGCAGTCATTAAAACGATATGAGATGAGAATGGAAGGGACGGGAGGACAAAAGAGTAAAGATAAGAGGGGAAGATAAACGGTGGAGAGGCTAACATGACAAGACGCTATGGCATGGAGGTGGACGGAAGGGACGGGAGTAAAGCGAGGATGAGAGACAGAGGATGAGAAGGGGAAGCTAGACCGCAGGGGGGCCAGTCTGACGTGGGAGTGCGGCGTAGGAGATCTTGGGAAGGAATGGGGAGAGGAGAAAGGGCGGATAAAGGTAGGGAGATGGGGAGGGACAGAAATGGACGCGGAAATGGCCTCTACGAATCAGGTGTGACGTAGAAGGCATCGCAGACAGGTGTTAGGGTGACGGCGGTGCCTGCCTTCCGTCGCGCTGCCGTTCTTGGTGCGGGGTTGCTTGCCCTTGCCTTTTCGTTATTCTGGTTTCTTTGGCTCCTTCCGTGCGTCTTTTTCCCCCTGGCCTGAGCTTGGTTGTGCTTTGATATGTTGATTTCCTGGAATAATGCTTCTTGAATTGTATGAACGTTTTAGTATTTCGACTGCAAAAAGTGGGAAGGAGGGGAGAAGGAGGTGAAGAAGAAGGAGAAGGAGAAGGAGAAGGAGAAGAAGAAAAAAGAGAAGGAGGAGTAGGAGAAGAAAGAGAAAACCCAAAGCAGGGTTTGGTATTACAAGCTGGTGACGACTGTGTCTTGGCCGATGCCATGAGAAGAGTCCAGTGTGTTGGTGTGTCACGCAAAGAAGAGCCGCGGCAGTGAGGTGAGGTAGGGGGGAGGGGGCTGGGATGGCAGCACCTTGCCCCTCCCCGCCCCCCTTTGCATGACATGGCATCGAAGAGGATCTGGGACTTGCGCGAATGCTTTCCTCGATTGCGTAACAGGGACTCTGCTTGGGTACGTCCGATCGGCTGTCGGGGCTGCGTTTGCCGTGCGGATTGAACCGTCTCTTGTTGTTTGGTTCTGTTTTTTAGGATTCCGACGGCTGGTATGCTGTAGGATGGAGCGTATCTCGTTGCGATGTCTTAATCGGTTCCTGAGAAGTGAGGGTGGGAGATGGCGAGAGCGGGAGGAAGGGTGACTCAGTGGGAGGGACAGAGTGAGGGAGGAAAGAGGGAAGGAGGGAATGAGTGAGGGTGGGAGGTGGGGAGAGCGAGAGGGAGGGTGGGAGGTAGGGTGAGTGAGTGGCAGGGGTAGAAGGAGGAAGGGAAGGAAGAGGGAGGCACGGATGAAGGGATAGAAAAGGAGGGAGGGAGGGAGGGAGATACGGACGGAGGAAGGTAGAGAGGGAGGGTGGTGGGTGGATGGATGGACAGGGGTAAGGGAGGATGGGTGGATGGATAGATGGGTGCGTCTCTGTGCCTGCTCTCAGACAACTCACTTCCTAACTATGTGCGGTCGGCTCTGCCCCCAGCACCGACCTGGGCGCTGGCTCTCTTCTCTTCTCTCCTCTATTCTCTTTGCTCTTATCGTCATTCTCATATCTGCTTTCGGTTCTTTTTTCTTCCTTTTGTCGTTTCATTAACCTCCGTTTCCTTTGTTGATTTTTTTTCTTCCTTTTTTTTAGCGATCACGTATTCCCCTTCATCTGTTTCTGGACAGTTCTCTCTCTCTCTCCCCCTCTCCCTCTCTCTTTCTCCATGTCCCTCTCTCTCTCTCCCTCCCTCCATTCTCTCTCCCGCTCTCTGCGCCTCCCCCCTCCCTCTCTCTCTCTCTCCGTTCTTGCTCTGGCCTCCCAGTTTCCCTTTCCAATTCCATTTGTCTCAACGCCTGTGTACAGTTATGCAATCCGACGTAAGGCCGGAGAGTGTATCGGTGCTTGAATGCCACTTGCGCACCCAAGGCACCTTCATCAAGGGTCTCTTGTCCACGGCTCCCCGCCCACACACTATTCGCCCGCACGCCATTTCCACTCGGCCCATGCACGCCGAAGTGCACGCACGCACGCACCTGGGGACGGGGGAGTCGCTCTTGCATACACGCATGATACATGTAATGCACAGTGTCGCAGCGCACACCATCATGGAACGGACACATACGGACAACACACTTTCTCGGCACGTTTGTATTCGCGACATACATAGGCACAGAACATGTACACGTGCCTGTCCACACGTAATTCTGTACGCATTTGCATTCTTATTCCAAGGAGTAATTCATTTTTACATTCCCATTCTTAAATGCTACATATTCAGATTCTAGAGAGTAGTTCTCCACACATTCACATACATAGAAAGTGGATAATCCAAGGAGTAATTCTGTAGACATTCACATTCTTAAATGCAACACATTCAGAATCTGAGGCGTAATTCTACACACAAACAGAAAGTGTGGACATTCCAAGTATTTTTCTCCACGCATTCGCATTCGTAAATCCGTCACGGCGTTCATTTTCACACGCATAGAAAGTGTGTATCTGCTGGAGAGTTGCGGGCCGCCCTAAGTGGCCGAGGGCATGTGAGGGTGCTCAAGGCTGACCTAACATGCTCATTTCACATTGTCGATCGGCCCGAAGATAAGGACTCGAGCCCCAAGACAGCAAACACTTTATAAGGGTGTACGAGCGGTTCAGGAGGGAAGGATGTGCGCTCGTTCGACAGGGCGAGGGTACGGGTAAGGGCGAAGCGCTTGTAACTCGAGGCCCTTAATTATCCGGATGATCTTCCTGGCTGTGTCATCCGGGCGAGGGCCGGGGAAGGGCCCCTTAACGGACGGCATTAGGGGGCCATCACGGGACCTTAATCTTTCAGGACTTTCTTAATGAGGGTTTCTCATTAGCCTGGCTGCCTTCGACTCGGGCGCTCTCTCCCTCTCGCTCTATTTCTGTATTTCTTTTTTTCTGGAGTTTGTCTCTCTCTCTCTCTCTCCCTCTCTCTCTCTCTCTCTGCTCTCTCTCTCTCCCTCTCTCTCTCTCTCTCTCTCTCTCTCTCTCTCTCTCTCTCTCTCTCTCTCCCCCTCTATCTCCTCTCTCTCTCCTCTCTCTCTCTCTCTCTCTCTCTCTCTCTCTCTCTCTCTTTCTCTCTCTCTCTCTCTCTCTCTCTCTCTCTCTCTTTCTCTCTCTCTCTCTCTCTCACTCACTCACTCACTCACTCACTCACTCACTCACTCACTCACTCACTCACTTACTCTTTCTCTCTCTCAATCTTTTGCTCTCTAATCTACCCTTCCCCCTCTCCCTCTCCCTCTCCCATCCCACCACGCGGAATTCGAGTCTTGAAAGATGTTCGGTTTATCTCGCAATCCATTACACCTTCGCCCTACGTCATCCGGACAAGTGTATGAGGATCAACGATGCCATTACCTGGGTATCAGGTGACAGTTTGCGGAAGAGATTGCAACATAGCGTCAGTGCCAGACCCGGTGAGATAGTGCGAGCAATTGAGCCAAAGAGGGCCGTCGCATTTTGCTACACTCTGCAATTGCCCGAGCTTCGATCTTCCTTCCTCCTCTTTCTCTCTCTCTCTCTCTTTCTTTCTCTTTCTCTCTCTCTCTCGCTCTCTCTCTCTCTCTCTCTCTCTCTCTCTCTCTCTTCTCTCTCTCTTTCTCTCTCTCTCTCTCTCTCTCTCTCTCTCTCTCTCTCTCTCTCTCTCTCTCTCTCTCTCTCTCTCTCTCTCTCTCTCTCTCTCTCCCTCTCCCTCTCCCTCTCCCCTCTTTTCCCTTTCTCGGACGTACGTAGCAACTCCGGAAGTGTTTGTTTTGATTAGCTGTTTTGTGTCGTCTGGGGCCTCCGCGGCAGCTGGTGTTGACATCGCGGAAAAGACGTTGTTCTGTTCTTCCTGCTACTTTCATTAGCGCGAGAGAATTGATTAGCGATTTTTTTCTTTTCTTTATTTGGGGTGTGTTGAGGGGAGAGAGTGGGGGGAGTGGTGGTCGGAGAGGTCTTTTAATGAATGTTCCATATATGAGATCCTTTTAAACGCAGGCTGTTATTGCCGAGTTACTCAGGCGTTGGAAGATTCAAGGGCCAATTTTGTTCTGCTCTTGGTAATGTTTGTTATCGGAATTGTATTTTTTTTACCTTCCTCATTCCCATTTATTCATCTTTCTCTTGGAAGCATAATAAATAGCCAGAAGACAGGGGGCTTGCCTCACGGCGACGCAAGACTCGTCCCTCCGATCCTTCCGGAGACGCCAAGGTCCTAAGCGACCTTTGAAGTTCCCTTCTCCCTTTCTTCCTTCTTCCTTTCTCCCTTTCCCCCTTTCCCCCTTTCTCCTCTTTCCCCTTCCGTCCCCCCTACCCCGTACGTCGACCTTGTCAGTCCTGATTCGTTCTTCTGGTCGAGCGAGAACTTCGGGACTTGTAAACGCTATTGGTTCTCAGAGGAAGGGGTGGGGGCGGGGGGGGGGATTTTCTGTTGGAGAGGGAGCGATGATGATGAGAGTGGGAAGGAGCGAGGAGAGGAGGCGAGCTGGCGGAGGATATCAGTTGGGATTTCTTTTTGCTTCTTCTTATTCCCCTTCTTCTTAGGGTTTTGCTCTCTCTCTCTCTCTCTCTCTCTCTCTCTCTCTCTCTCTCTCTCTCTCTGCTCTCTCTCTCTCTCTCTCTCTCTATCCCTATATCCCTATTCTTTCTCCCTCTTGCCCCGTCTATTTCTCCTTCTCACTCCTGTTTCTTCTGTTGCCATTCCACGTTATACTTCTTGCTCATTCTGTCTCTTTTTTCTTACTCCTGTCAAACTTTTTTTACTTTCCTTCTCCCCTTTCTTGTCTCTTTTACTTTTCTTCTCCTTTTTACTTCTTCCCTTTCTTGTCTCTTTTACTTTTCTTCTCCTTTTTACTTCTTCCCTTTCTTGTCTCTTTTACTTTTCTTCTCCTTTTTACTTTTTCCCTTTCTTGTCTCTTTTACGTCTCCCCTTTCTTGTCTTACTTTTCTACTCCCTTTTACTTCTCTTCTTTCCTTTCACTTCTCTTCTTCCCTTTCTTCTCTTTTTCATATGTGTTGATTGGTTATGACATGTTTCTCTGCTAATTAACGTTTCACTTTTCCCCTTAATTGATGAGCGGCAGTTGGGGAGGGTGAGGGGGATTAGGGGGAGGGGAGACGACAGTTTCAAAGGGGCGTGACGAGCGGGTCAAGGGGGTAGATAAGGGGGGGGGGGGCCGAAAGGAGATCAGAGGAAGTGGAGGATGTGAGGGTGGCGCGCGGCCTTTTAATTGACCACTCCGCTGCCTCCCTCCACCTCCCCCCTGCCGCGTTAATATATCCCAGACGGTGAGGACAACAGTACGTCTGTCTTGTCAGAGCCCCCCCCCCCCCTATCCTTCGGGCTCGGAGCGCTCCCCTTTCCTACCCTATGAACGAGGGCGGGGTGGGTGCCGTCGTGGATGTTGGCGCATGTGGTGGTAGATGCGGTGTTTTTTGTTTCTGTTATTCAAACATTCTCTTCTTTCTCTGTCTTTGTTTCTTTTTTCTCTTCTCTTCTCCCTCTCTCTCCTTCCTCCTACTACCTCCCACTCCTCCCACCCTCCTCCACCTCCTCCCCCCCCTCTCCATCTCTCTCACCACCTTCCTCCTCCCTACTTCCCCTCACCTTCCTACCTCTACTTTTTCTTTCTTTTTCTCTTGCCCACTCGCTCTATCTATTTTTAGCATCATATATCAGCTTCTCTTCCTCGTTCTCTTTCTCCCGGTTGTGTTTATCCTTTCGCTCACTCCTCATTGTGACTGAGAGTTCGTTTGCTGGATCTGAAGTCTCGTATGTAGGGCATCCGAGGGCGTGACGCAATTCACAGCTGCAGAGAGAGTGAGTGAGTGAGTGAGTGGTTGAGTGTGAGTGAGTGGTTGAGTGTGAGTGAGTGAGTGTGTGTGTGTGTGTGTGTGTGTGTGTGTGTGTGTGTGTGTGTGTGTGTGTGTGTGTGTGTGTGTGTGTGTGTGAGTGAGTGGTTGAGTGAGTGATTGTGTGTGTGTGAGTGGTTGAGTGTGAGTGTGTGTGAGTGGGCTGAGTGGTTGAGTGTGAGTGTGTGTGAGTGGTTGAGTGTGAGTGAGTGTGTGTGTGTGTGAGTGAGTGGTTGAGTGTGTGTGTGTGAGTGGTTGAGTGTGTGTGTGTGTGTGTGTGTGTGTGTGTGTGTTTTCGTCTTTATCCTCATGTCGTAAGTTATGGGACCGTGAATACACATGTGCGCGTTTGTAGAAGCTGATGACCAACTGCTTTCTCGTCTCCGGTCATTTTCCTCCTCATTGTCCTAGCATCTGATCTTGGTTTTGTCTTTCGATTTCACGTTTTCGGTCACATTTTCTCCTCTCTCTCTCTCTCTCTCTCTCTCTCTCTCTCTCTCTCTCTCTCTCTCTCTCTCTCTCTCTCTCTCTCCTTTTTTTCTCAAATGAATAAAAAAGAACACACACTTCATCTTATTTCATCTCATACCGGAAGCGAGAAGAAGCAGTATGCGATAAAAAAAAGAAAGTGGAGTAAAGAGAGAAAATTCCGTTTATTTACATATATCCTGGTGGCGTAGCGTGTTACGTCACTTGGCAGTTGTGTAGCGTCAGCATCATATGAGAGAGACGTGACTGTTGTACCTGAGCCTTAGATATGAGGGATCTACATAGTCATATCCCCCACCTCCCCCCAAAGATTCACTGCATCCCTACCTCCTTTCTCTCTTTCTCATCCCTCTCTTCCTCTCCTCTCTCTCTCTCTCTCTCTCTCTCTGCTCTCTCTCCCTCCTCTCTCTCTCTCTCCCTCTCTCTCTCTCTCTCTCTTCTCTCTCTCTCCTCTCCCTCCCTCTCTCCTCCCTCTCCTCTCTCTCTCTCTCTCTCTCTCTCTCTCTCTCTCTCTCTCTCTCTCCCTCCCTCTCTCTCTCTCTCTCTCTCTGCCTCTCTCTCTCTCTCTCTCTCTCTCTCTCCCTCTCTCTCTCTCTCCTCTCTCTCTCTCTCTCTCTCTCTCTCTCTCCCCCTCTCTCTCTCTCTCTCTCTCTCTCTCTCTCTCTCTCTCTCTCTCTCTCCTTTAATTCAGTCTTTCTTTTTTCTGTGTGTCTGTGTGTCGCGCACGTGTTCTTGCACATGCTCAGTCTGTATCCGATCCTCAGTTGTTGTCCTGAGACGTTCCCTTAAGTGTAAGGAACTGAGACTAGGCTTTTGTGTCTCCTCGGCTCATTTCACTCGGCTTTTGCATGGCGGCGCGCGCGTGTGTGAGGAACGTGTTACTTAGCTACACTGGAGGATCAGTCTTCGGATTCTTGCTGATTCTGTAGTTTTCCTCGTTATACTTAACTGTTCGGGTCTGTCGGTGACTCCTCCATCTTCTTTTTCTTCTGTATCCTTCTTTTACTTTTTTCTCTTTGTCTTTATGTCTTCCTCCTTTCTCCTCTTCATCTTTGTCATTTTTTTCGCTGCTTCTATTAGCCTCATTCGTTGTCCTTATTCCTTTCCATTCTGTCACTAAATCCATCACCCCATCCTCTTGCTCCTCTCTCCTCTTATGTCCTTTCCACCTCCTCCCTCCTCCTTCCTCCCTTCTTCCATCCTTCTCCCTCCTTACTCCTCCCCTGCCATCACTCCTCCCTCTTTCCCTCCTTCCATTCATCTCCCCTTCCTCCTCCTTCGTCCTTCCCTCCCTTCATTCCCCTCGCCCTCCCCCCCTCCCCTTCCTCCCTCTCCTCGACCTTCTTTTGATTTTCCCCCTCAGGTTCAGCTTGCCTAAAAGATGGCCGTCCGTCTTAAAGTGTTGGATCTTGCGATTATAATTAGGTACTTGCAGGTGTGCGTGGGATAAGGGTTGGGAGAGACAGAGGGAGGTGGAGATAGGAGAGGAGGGGGGGGAGGGGGGTTGGAAGGCTATTGAACGCATACGCACACGCACACACTAACACACACATTCTCCCACGTACACACACACTCACACGCGTGTATATATACAGATAGGTTAATAGATAGATAGATAGATAAGTAGATGTGAACATACACAAATACACAAATATACCCATGCACACTATATGTTTGTGGGTGAGTAGGTACGTGCATGTAAACAGACAAATATGCTCGTACACGCATATACATTTGTTTATGTAAAGGACACCTTTAGATCTTGGCTAACGCAAGGTTCATGCTGTGTAGCCGTCTCTGTTTACAACTCGCTCCCCCTCCCCCCTCCGCACTCCCTACCCCCCATCCTCCAGCCCCCATCCCCCCTACCCACGGCCAGTATCTTCACGCTTCCTGCCCTTGTTGTGTGCCACTCTTCCTCTCTTTTCGTCGTCTCTTGCTTTTTTCGTTATCTAATCACTTTTTATGATTTTTTTTTTTATTCCTTAGCTTAAGTCGTCTCTCGGGGTTTCCTTTTTGTGTTGGATTTATGTTCTGTATTTTTGTGTGGCATGCGTTCACTCGTCTTTCTTTTTTTCTTCTTTTCTTTTTTCGTATCATGATTCTTTTATTAGTTGTTGTTATTACTGTATTTGGTGGTGGTGGTCCTGATGATGATGGTTATTATTGGTGTTACTGTTGTTGTTACTGTTATTTTTTTATTATTATTATCATCATCATTATTATTATCATTATTATTATCATTATCAATGCCATTATTATTATAATTACTATTACTATTACCATTATTTTACTTTACTACAGTGTCTTTGCGTATCAGTGTTGTTTATCTCATCATCCTGTGCATCCTACTTTTGGCCTTTGACACACTCAGAATATTGTATGTGTGTGTGTGTGTGTGTGTGCGCGCGCGCGCAAGTCCGCGTAAATGTACTTTTATCACTGTACCCGTCACTGTGTTTCCGTTCATCGTCTACTTACATGCATCGCAGTGTGTTTATCCTGGTGCCTCGTGATTCGTGGAGCCCAGCCGAAGACCAATGAGTGAAGCCCCAAGCCCGCAGAATCGCGTCGGCCCGGACTCAATGGCGCTCCTTGATTCCGGCCCATCCCTCTGGCGTGTGCCTGCTTGGTCTCGTACCGCAGTCATGCACGAAGTCATGTGAGGACAGTCACGTGCTCAGTCCGCCCGTGGCCCTGAAATTGGCTGTCTCCGCCTCGTCAGGGCTCGGGAGGTGAGCGGGGAGGCGAACAGGGGGAGGGAGGGGGAGGGCAGGCAAAAAGGGAAGATTGGAGGGAGACACTGGACTTAGCTGAGGTCTCTGCGCTGCACACACACACATGCTAAGGCGTGCAGGCAGGCAGACAGATACACACACACACACACACACACACACACACACACACACACACACACACACACACACACACACACACACACACACACACACACACACACACACACACACACACACACACACTTAGACACACACACACTTAGACACACACACACACTTAGACACACACACACTTAGACACACACACACACACACACACACACACACACACACACACACACACACACACACACACACACACACACACACACACACACACACACACACACACACACACACTTAGACACACACGCACACATACACAAATATGCACACACACATACACATGGAGGCAGGCATTCAGGCAAGCAGATAGGTACGCAGGCAAGCAGGCATTCAGGCAGGCAGGTCGATAGGTACTCAGGCAAGGCAGGCAAATAGGTTGATAGATAGATAAGTACGCAGGGAGGTAGGCTGACCGGCATGTAGGCAGGTAGACAAACAAGCAGGCAGCCAGACCAGCAAGCAAGCAGACAGGCATGCAGGCACACCGGAAGAGACAGAGGGTGGCCAGACGCACACATACATTCCTTACAAACACACATAACCTCTCGAAGCAGTGCCTTCCAGACGTTTAAGATTTAGGGGACTCTCCGACCGGGGTAAATATTTTTATTTGGTTGGGGCGTCTCTTTCATGTGCTAATGAGATGGAGATTTTTGTCGGGGAGAAAGGGGAGTTGGAGAAGGAGGATGAGGCAAAGGGAGGAGGAAGAAGGGTAAAAGTGTGGGCGAGGGCGAGGGCATGGGCGAAGGAGAGAGAGAGGAAGCGAGGGGTAGAGAGGTAGATAGGATGTGGGAGAGAGTGGGAATGGTGGGGATACGTGGAGGTAGATGGAGATAGAGCGGTAGATAGATAGAGATAGATAGAGAGAGATTGATAAAGGTATACAGAGAGAGAGAGAGAGAGAGAGAGAGAACGAAATACCCGGGAGGGAGGACCTCGCGGGCCGAGATTCCGACATTCCTCGGCGTCGCGTGGGTGGCCTTGAATGAAAGGGGGGAGGGGGAGGGTCGGCGGGGGAGGGGAAGGGATGACGGCCGAACGTGTGACAGAATGAAGAAAAGGAACGGAACTCGGAGTGAATTCTTTGAGGGGAATGAGAAAAATACTCGGAGGGCTTTGGAAGGGAATTGCGGGAGGGTGAGAGTGCGATGAAGAGAGTCCTGTGTGCAACCGGGTGATTTCGCTCTCTTTATTATTATTGCTTTTATTGTTGTTGCTCTTTCGCTTGGTGTTATTTGGTGCTTTTGATGTCGGCGGGCGAGCGATATCACTTCATGACGATTTTTCTCTGCGTTGCTTACGGAGGGTGGACGGCTTCTGTCTTCTGTCCGTAGCGGAAGAAGCGGCGGAGGCGGCGGACGGAGGTGTCCGAGTGTCCGAGTGGCGTGTCACGTCCGTTTGTGCGTGGCGTGTCGGGCTGCATCACGTGAGGCTTGCTTGTCCAGCCGCACTTGTCTGGTGGTCTGCGTCTTGCTTCTTTCTCTTTATTTTTTTCTCTCTTATCTTTTCTTTCTTCTATCTCTTTCAGTCTCTTCCTTTCCTCTCCTCATCTCTTTTCTTCTCTCTTTTCTTCTTTCTCTGTTTCTTCCCCCCTTCCCCTCTTTCTTTATTCCCTCCTTCCGAGCCTTTCCTTCCATTCCTCTCCACCTTCCTCTCCTTCACCCCTTTCTTGCACGCTCATTTTCCATCCTCTCTATCTTTCTTCCCCAATTTTCCCTTCCCAGCTCCCTCCCTCCCTCCCTCCCCCTCTCCCAGTCTCTTTCCTTCAAAATTTGCTTATGAAGCGAGGAAACCCCAAGATGGAAAAGCGAAAACGAAAGAAGGGAATGAGCCAAAACCGGCGATAAGGAGACGCGCAGACACAGAAAAAAAGGAAGCACATCTCGAGAATGGGAATGGGAATGGGAATCCGTGTAGGGGGGGAGGGGTTGAAAAAAGGAAGTGGATGGAGAAGATGGAGCGTAGACGGAAGGAATATCTCAGGGGCGGAAACCAATAGAGGGAGCGGAGGAGGAGGGTCCCTAATGGTCTCTCGTCGAGATTTCGGGTCGGAGGAGAGCGGGGTGAATCTCGGCAAGTTTTTTTTTTTTATGTCTTCTCTCGTTTTTTTTTTCTTTCAAAAATATTTTTTGAAGTCTTCTCGTTTTTTAAAAATATTTTTGAAATGTCTTCTGTTTTTGTTTTTTTTCAAAGAATATTTTCTCTTGTTTTTTTTATATTTTTTTTATAGTTTTTTTTCTTGTATGAATTATTTTTTTTTCTCCCCTTTTCAAAATCTTTCTCTTGCATTTTCTTGAATGGGTGTTGTTTGTTCGTGTTATGGTTACTGTTATTCCGTATGGCGTTCTTGTCTCGGTTGAAGTTTCGTGGCTTATGGCTAGGGGTTTCCCACTGGTCTTTTCCTCGTGCTTTTCAGTCTCTCTTTCTCGTTTTCTCTCTTTCACGCCCTCCGTCTCTCTTTCTCTCTCTCTCTCTCTCTCTCTCTCTCTCTCTCTCTCTCTCTCTCTCTCTCTCTCTCTCTCTCTCTCTCTCTCTCTCTCTCTCTCTCTCTCTCTCTCTCGTGTCATCTCCGGCCCCTTCCCTCCCTCCTCTCTCCTCTTATGCCACCCCCTTCCTTCCCCTCTCTTCCTATTCCTCCCCCCCCCCATCCTCCCATTCCCATCCTTCCTTACGGCAACCCCATAGATTGCCTGCTGGTGCCGGCGATTGGTTTTCCATCAAGCCAAAATGCAAATATCTGTTCCCTTCGTATGCAAATTTTATTTCTGCGGCGGGAGTAACTCTTGCGACGATGATGGCGGAACGGTGGAAATGAAATCGGCTATTTTATGTGCGGTTCCTCTTCCTCTTCTTCTTCCCCCCCCTTTTCTCCCCTTCTCTTCCCCGTCTCCCCTCTCCTTATCCCCCTCCTTCCCTTCCCTTCCTATTTCTCCCTTGCTCTTCTTCGCCTCCACTCTCCTTCGCCCTACTCTCCTTCCCTCCCCTTCCCAGTTCCTTCCCCCTCCTCCCCTTCCTTCCCCTCCACTTCCCTTCCTTCCCCTCCACTCCCCTTCCCCCCTCCCCTCCCCCACCTCCCCTTGAAACCCGGCGCGCGTCGCCCGTAGAGTGCGCGCGGTGTTGTAAAATGACGCCGGTGTGCCCTTCCTGTTTTGGTTGCGGCTGCGGTATTTTGTCTCCGCTCTGTATTGTTTGGGCGTTCTTAAAGGTGAAGATTACGTCAACAGCAATATTTGTCTTATCGGTATTAATAGTTATGACCAATTTTCTGTTGTCAAAGTTGTTACGACGAGTGTAATTTTGCCATCATTTTCGGTGGTAATTGTTACCGATTCATGAGACATTCGCATTCAGTTTCTCCTGATTTATTATTCTTACGTCATATAGTCCTCCCATAGCCTCCCCCTCCCCCCTCCCCGACCCCGCCCTCACCTTCCCTGTAAGAAGAGAAGGTTCGAGACTGCGTGTGTGGCCTACGCTTTGTGCCACCCACGCTCTCCCTCCCCCTTTATCCTCTCCTGCCCTCTCCCCGCCTTCCTTTCCCTGCCTCCCTTC
>NC_091549.1:23328548-23336048 GCF_042767895.1 Penaeus vannamei
ATGTCAGGCCAGATGTTGATGGAGTGTGAGGGCCAGGTGTGTGTTTTTGTGTGAGCGGCTCTGTCTCCCTCTCTCTCTCTCTTTGTTTTTCTTCTTCGCCGCTCTCTTTCTCTCTCTCTCTCTCTCTCTCTCTCTCTCTCTCTCTCTCTCTCTCTCTCTCTCTCTCTCTCTCTCTCTCTCTCTCTCTCTCTCTCTCTCTCTCTCTCTCTTTTGTTCTTCTGCTTCCTCGTTCCTCTTTCTCTCTCCGTCTTGGTTTCTGTCTCCCCTTCTAACTTTCTTTTTTCCTCCTACTTTTCATCTTCTTTTCTCTCTCCTTCCCCCTCTTAATGCCCTTCTCTCCCTTTTACCTTTTCCGTTTCCCCTTTACTTTCCCTCTCCCTCTTCTCCTTTTCCTTCTCCCTCTTAAAATCTCTCCCTCCACCTCTCCCTGCGCACCTACCCCTTCTTTTCTTCTTTCATTTTCCTTCTGTGTCTTTCCTTTTCCTCAGGGCCTCTTCAATAAAGAGAATGTGTGTTTGCTCAGCATTCAGCGTCGCCGCCTCGAAGGAGGCGACGAGCGATCGCCAATTTCACATTCACAGTTCGAAGGCGTTGGACATTGGAAGCGGCGAGAGTCGGGGCCGTGCGAGAGCCCCCGGCCCGGGCCAAGCACCCTCGGGCCGGTGCCGGCTCTGTCGTATGTGTAGCGAAAATGTAACCGAGGTCGGAACGGGGGAGGGAAGGGGAAGGAGGCTGGAGGGAGAAGGGGGTCGGACCGGGGGAGGAGGAGGAGGAGACTGGAGGGGGAGTGGGGTCGGAATGGGGGAGGGGAAGGGGGGACGGATGTGGGTGGGAGGAGGAGGAGGAGACTGGAGGGGGAGTGGGGTCCGGAATGGGGGGAGGGGAAGGCGGGTCAGGATCGGGGTGGGAGGAGGAGGAGGAGACTGGAGGGGAGTGGGGTCGGAATGGGGGAGGGAGGGGAAGGGGGACGGATGTGGGTGGGAGGAGGAGGAGGAGACTGGAGGGGGAGTGGGGTCGGAATGGGTGAGGGGAAGGGGGTCGTGGATGTGGGTGGGAGGAGGAGGAGGAGACTGGAGGGGGGACTGGGGTCGGAATGGGGGAGGGGAAGGGGGTCGGATGTGGGTGGGAGGAGGAGGAGGAGACTGGAGGGGGACTGGGGGCTCGGAATGGGGAGGAGGGGAAGGGGGTCGGATGTGGGTGGGAGGAGGAGGTGGAGACTGGAGGGGGAGTGGGGTCGGAATGGGGGAAGGGAATGGGGGAGGGGGCGACAGGCGTGTTGGCCGAAATGATCAGAGCATTGGAGGTATGGAGCATGAAGAGCAGAGGGAGGGGGTGGGGGAGGGGAGAGCTGCAATGGTTCTGTGGTTATCCCGCCCCCGCCCCCACCCTCTCCTCCTCCCGCAGCCTCGTCAGGGTCTGTGGCGGAGTGTCACCCCAAGACTTAACTGTCGGGTGATTCGACGCCGCGAAACACCCAGTGGGGGAGAGGGGTGAGGGGGGTACTAGAATCGTCTGAGGGTGACTGGCGGAGAAGGTGAGAGGAAGAAATGAAATGCACTTCTTGATTTATGCGGTGGCACTCGTCGAGGTTACGAAGGGAGCCTAGTTTCATTATAATCATGTCACTTATAAACCATGCTTCATTGTCGCTACATCCAGAGAGCCTCCGGCCCTCCCCGTTTCCCCGAACCCATGTCCCCGTGTCTGTCTTCCCTGCATGTGCATACAGGTTTCGTATTGTTAGTGTTGCTCTTGCTGCTATTGTTATCATCATCATCATAATGGTTATCATCAGTACTATTATGATTATTATCATCATAATTATCATCATCCTTATCGTTCTACTACTTACTATTACTATTATTATTACTTTTACTATTGCTGCTACCACTACTACTATCACTACTACTATTACTATTACTACTATTACTGCTACTGCTATTACTACTACTGCTACTACTGTAATTACTCCTCCTCCTCCTCCTCCTCCTGTTCCTCCTCACCCACTGTGACGGCCATTGGCCCCAGTGCTAGTTATTAATGATTATGTAACAGTCAACCATATCTTCTATTTTTAGTTCATCTGCTATAACAAAACAACAACTGTAGCTTTTATTTGACTGGCTGCTATCTCTCAATGCAGCAGCGGTTATTACTGATGCCAAAAATATCGAAGGAAAGGATTTTGCGTCATTCTATCAGGGCGGCATGATAACGCATACGATAAGATAAGTAATATTAAGATGCAGGAATTTAGATTTGCATTCTCCAAAGCCGGTTAAAGGCCGCTTAACGTGGATATCTATATTTTACCTCCTCTCCCTTCCCCCCCCCATTCCACACAGACCACTATCCCCTCCCAATACCCTTCTTACCCCTCTTTCTCTTCTTCCTCCCTCCCACTCTTTCCCCTTCACCTCTGTCATACCCCTCTCAATACCCCCCAGTACCCTCTTGGCGCTCCTCCTCCTCATATTCTCTCCATTCCCTTCCTAACACCACCTCCTCCCTCCCTTAACTCTCCTCCTTCCTCCTCCCTCCTCCCTCCCTCCCCTCCCCTCCACTCTCCTAACACCACCTCCTCCCTTCCTTCCCTCTCCTCCTTCCTCCTCCCTCCCCCTACCTCCTCCTCCCTCTCCCCCTCCTCCCCCTTGTTTTGGCCTTAGCACAGTTCTCGGCACCTGACGATAACGCGCTGACCTTCGCCAGAATCAAGTGCAATTGCGGTAGTGGTTGGGAGGAGTGTGTGTGTGTGTATGTGTGTGTGTGTGTGTGTGTGTGTGTGTGTGTGTGTGTGTGTGTGTGTGTGTGTGTGTGTGTGTGTGTGTGTCTGTGTGTGTGTGAGAGAGAAATGGAAAGAGAGAGGGAGAGTGAGTGAGTGTGTGTTTTGAGAGAAAGGGAAAGAGAGGGAGAGAGTGAGTGAGTGAGCGAGTGAATGAGTTAGTGAATGTGTGTGTGTGTGTGTGTGTGTGTGTGTGTGTGTGTGTGTGTGTGTCTGTCTGTTTTTGTGTCTGGCGTTACGTTGCCATTTTATATTATATTGCAACGGAGAGATAGGTAGGCTGAGACAGAGGAAAACATAATCCGCGGCACGTCTATGCTTTTTTATGAACCACTTACAGTTACGATGATGATGTGGCGTTAACGAAAGTGAGAGTAGGCCTGGCGAGCGAAGAAGTATATTGGCGGCCGTGAGTAAAAGGAAGAGGAGGGAAAAGCTTCTCGTTTCTCTTCCAGTTAGCCCGGAGGTATTTACTTTTTGCGGCCACCTCGTAGGGCCGGGCTGGGGGTCAGCATCAGGGTGGGGTGGGGTTGCCTACTGGTGTTGGGGGGGTAAGTATTGATTCTAAAGGGGGCAAAGCAAGGAAAGGAAGAAACAAACAAGGAAGTGAGGGAGGAAGGAGTCCCACCGACGAAGGCTGAGAGGCAGGAGTGCAAGGAGTCCGACAGACAGGCAGGCATCAGGCAGGCAGCCCGCGGGTGTGACCTGGACCAGAGCCAGCATCCTTCACCTTGAGGCTAGGGAGAGGATAATGTGGCTGGGGCGGCGGGGGCATAAGGGTGTTGGTGATGAGGGAGGAGTGAATGGGTGGAAGGGCTGTTGCTCTCACAGGGAGGGCGGTCATGGCACTTGCTGTCATACGGCGGTGGCTCTCTCTCTCTCATTTGGCTGATTGCGAGAATTTAGGCTCTTCTTATCTTTCTTATTTTCTCTCTCTCTCTCTCTCTCTCTCTCTCTCTCTCTCTCTCTCTCTCTCTCTCTCTTTCTTTCTCTCTCTCTCTCTCTCTCTCTCTTCCTCTCTCCCTCTCCCTCTCCCTCTCCCTTCTCCCTCTCCCTCTCCTCTCCCTCTCCCTCTCCTTTCTCCTCCTCCTCCTCTCCCTCCCCCCCTCCTCTCTCCCTCCCTCTCCTCTCTCTCCTCTCTCCTCTCTCTCCCCTCTCCCTCTCCTCTCTCCTCTCTCCTCTCCCTCTCTCCCTCTCTCCTCTCTCTCCTCTCTCTCCTCTCTCTCTCTCTCTCCTCCTCTCTCTCTCTCTCTCTCTCTCTCTCTCTCTCTCTCTATATATATATATATATATATATATATATATATATATGTGTGTTTTTTTTTCTTTTTTTATTTCTTTTTCGTCTCCGTATTCTTCATTCTTCTTCTTTTTCTTCTTCTTCTTCTTCTCTTCTTTTCTTCTTCTTCTTCTCCATTTTCTTCGTTTTCTTCTTCTTCTTCCTCTTCTTTTTTCTTCTTTTTCTTCTTCTTCTTCTTCTTCTTCGTCTTCTTCTTCTTCTTCTTCGTCTTCTTCTTCTTCTTCTTCTTCTTCTTCTTTTTCTTCTTCTTCTTCTTCATGTACATTACAATTCTCCGTGCCATCTTCCCCCCTCCGTCACCGGCACCGTCATACATCAGTAACAGGATGGAAGGATAGGTTTTCCACTGTTTTTTTCTTTGTGTGGCAGTAGGCCTATGTTCCGGATGTAGGAGGTGATGAGCCCATAAGCGGATGCTGGCACCAGTAGTTCGGATATGATGAGGTTATTTTTTTGTATGCTGCCAGAAAGAAGTGTGGATGCGGTGGCGGTAATGAAAGTAAATTCCTGTAATATATATATGTGTGTGTGGGGGGGGGGGGGCTGTGCACGTATCTTTGTTGGGTACGGGAGAAGGGGAGAGGGAAGGATAGTGATAGATAGAGAGGGAGGAAAGGACGCATGTACGCGCGCGCACGTACACACACACACACACACACACACACACACACACACACACACACACACACACACACACACACACACACACACACACACACACACACACACACACACACACAGAGTTCATATAGTTCACACAGTTCACGCACAAAAAAATACTCGCTATTAATCTCGCAGGAATGCGCGAATATCCTATATGTACACAGAGTTGGTTATTGGTGATTTTACTTTTGCCTCGTGTAAATTCGCTGTGTAGAACGCCCGACGTGCTTTTACAATTGATTTTTTTTATTTATTATTATTTTTTCATTCTTACAAATGATATTCGAAAGTATTCCTCGCGTGGTAGGGCTCTGTCGCGACACAATAGCCGGGGCGAAGAAGAAAGAAAAAAAAAGTATAATAAAGGAGAAAATGAGATGAATTAAGAATAAAGGAGAAAATGAGATGAATAGAGATGGCGACAAACTCCGCCATCCGCACCGAGGAGGAGAAATATCGAGTAAATGCCGGTTCTTTCCAGTTGTAAGAGGGGACCTTATGTCGTGAGTGAATAGGGGTCGGAATGGGCGTGTGGAAACGGGGAGGGTAGTGGTGTAGGGGTTTGGGAGGAGGAAAGGTGGGGGGTGAGAGGGAGGAGAGGGGAAGGATGCAGGGGTTATGAGGGAGGGAGGAATAGAGGGGGCATCACTCTCATATTCACACATACGCTCCCTTACACAGTTACAAACTCTGTCTCCCTCTCTCTCTCTCACTCACGCACGCACGCACACAAACACAAACACACTCACTTTAACACTCATAGAATCACACGCACATAAAAAGATAAAGACAGACAGATGGACACAGACTTTCAGAGAAGTGAAGGGAGAAGTGGGTGACGCCAAAGACGACGAAAGCAAAATGATTGAAAGGACTTGGAAAGTGTGAAGATCGTATTTACTAAGGCTAATGAGGGCAGGTCAAGCGACTGGGCCACGCGAGAGAGGGAAGAGAAAGCAGACAGGAAGGATGAACTTCAGGAGACGGCTGGGGAGAGGGGGGGGTGAGGAACGGGAGGGCGGAAATGGGAGGGGAACGGGAGGGAAAGGAAGGGGGGAAATCCAGAGGAACGGGAGGGAAAGGAGTGGGAATGGACATGAGAGAGAAAAGGAGAGAGGGAAAGGGGAAGAAAGAGTTAGGGAAAAAAATAGAGAGAGGGAATGAGGAAAAGGAGGGAGGGAAAAGGGAAATAAAGAGAGAGTGAAAGATGAAAAGAGGAAAAGGGAGATGAAGTAAGTAGAAGGGAGGGAAAGAGAAAAGGAGAGAGAAAATAGAAAACGAGACAGGGCCAGGTGAAAGAGAAAAAGAAAGAAAGAGAGCTGGATAGATGGGGTAGGGAGGGGAAAGGAGGAAGAGAAGAAAGGAGAGAAGGAGAGGGCAGGAACGCGGCGAGGGCGGGCGAGGGCGGGGCGGGGCGGCTGAAGTGGCGTTGCGGCGGCACAGACGGCGCTCACACTGGGTCAAGGTCGGCCACTTTCTGGTCGGTTTAGTGAGGCTGGCGGACTTTGCAGGGGCGGGGGGAGCTCTCGTGCCCCTGTCCTCCCCTTCCCTTCCCTTCCCTCTCCCCCCCTCCCCCTGTCCCTGGCTTCCTGCACATTAGGTTCATCCGCTAATTGTCGCCGTCTGAGTTAATTGGCTCATTTTCTGCAATATTTATTTTTTTTTTTTGGTTTACAGTTTATTTACTTGCTAGCTTTTTACTAGCGGTCGGAGGATGGGTTTTGTTTGGCGAGTCGTCGGGCTTTTCCAGATGCACGCACATACGCTCACGCACGCACACAGACAGACAGACAGACAGACAGACAGACAGACAGACAGACAGACGCAAGATACACACACGCGCACACTCACACATACAATGGAAAGGAAAGAGATAGACAGATAAAAGGACAGAGAGGACAGAGACCGGATGTTGAGAGAGAGATCCTGTCGCTTGTGCGGAAGAGGATTGGGGAGGGGGGGGTGAAAGAGAGGGGGAGAGGGGGAAGGGAGGGGTGAGAGAGAGAGGGGGAGAGGGGGAAGGGGAGGGGGTGAGGGAGAGGGGGGAGAGGGGGAAGGGAGGGGTGAGAGAGAGGGCGAGAGGGGGAAGGGAGGGAGTGAGAGAAACGAAGAGGGAGAGGGGGGAGGAAAGGAGGGAGAGGGAAAGAGAGGAAGATTGTATGTGTTTGAGAGAAGGAGAGAAGGAGTAAGAGAGAGACAGAGACAGACAGTGAGTGTGTGCGTGTGCGTGTGTGTGTGAATGTGTGCGTGAGAGTGAGTCTTGACGTCATCTCCGCAGGCTGGATTCACGTGAGGAAGGTGACCGGGGCAGCGACGGCGTTCGTCCGCGTTGTCAGTCACCCGAGAGCCACGCGGCGTGTCATTCGTCTTCCCGTCTTCTCCTTTTATTTGTTGTTGTGGGTCCTTGCCTGTTCCCTTCTCTGTCCTCCTCTGCTTTTTCCTTCTCTTATCATCTTCATCTTCTCTTCATCCCTTCTTCCTCCGTTCCACTAATGTCT
This sequence comes from Penaeus vannamei, assembly GCF_042767895.1. Lineage (NCBI taxonomy): Eukaryota > Metazoa > Arthropoda > Malacostraca > Decapoda > Penaeidae > Penaeus > Penaeus vannamei. Next base: position 23,335,792 of record NC_091549.1, read on the forward strand.
CTCTCGCCCCCCCCCTCTCTCTCTCTCTCTCTCTCTCTCTCTCTCTCTCTCTCTCTCTCTCTCTCTCTCTCTCTCTCTCTCTCTCTCTCTCTCTCTCTCTCTCTCTCTCCCTCCCTCCCTCCCTCCCTCCTCCCTCCCTCCCTCCCCTCTCCTCCCTCCCTTTTCTCCCGCCCTTTCTCCCTCTCCTCTTTCCTCTCCTCCCTGCCCGATAAGCCTTTGTTAGCGTGAGCTCTGCTCCTCCTTCCTCTCGTGGGAGC
>NC_091549.1:23341048-23343819 GCF_042767895.1 Penaeus vannamei
GGGGAGGATGCGAGATAAAGAGAATTTGCTTCCGTTATGATTGCATGGATGGCCGCGAGGGAGGGGTTGCGGAATCCAGATTATTTTATATACGTGAATATTGGTGCAGTTATTTCCCGGCGGTATATTCGGGGATTTTTTTTCTCCTTTTTTGTCTTGATCTGACATGGCGCTGGCGTAGATTGCGGCGTTGCGGTGTGTAAACGAGGCGGTCGTGGCCTCACGCTGCACTCACGGTGAGTCAGGTAGTCGTACCTCTCGCTCGGGGTGAGTCAGCTGGCCTCGCCGCTGGCCGGACGCCTCATGAATCACTTCGGCGAAACCAAACAGGGAACCGAGAGACAGCGGTGACGCAAGGCCCCGCGCTTACTATGCTAATCGCTGCCTTTTTTCCAAGTGAATTCGTGGATAAGCGACCCGTAAGGAAGTGTCGATAACCCGGCTGTGATTAGAGAGCGCATTTGAAGGGCGTCGCAGTGCCGCCGTCGCCGAGGGCGCTGCGGCACTGGCCTTGGTAGACCTCGCTCGTAATTTGACGGAGGGTGGCACTGACCCGTGTGGCGGCGGGATTGGGGTCAAGGGAAGTCATGGCGCGGGATTAACGTTTGGCACGAGTGATAAGGACCCGGGTTCGACCAAGATTGCTGTGATAGCTTAATCTCTAATGCTATGTGTTTCTTATCTCCCTCTCCCCCTGACCCTTAGGTGACCCAGAAAGGAAGGAGTGTGCGCGTCTCAGCCAACTCAAGTCATTTCGTCGCGTGAGCAAGAGCAGGCCTAAGGAGCTGCGGTAGAGAACAAGCCCTCCTGTCGAGCAGAGCTCCCCGAGTGCTATAGTGAAGCTAGTCAACCCTTCGTCAACTCCTCTGTTTCTCTGCCTGTCTCCACCTCCCTCGTGATTCCCTTTCCACAGGATCCATTCTGCTTTTATCGGCATTCCAAGGCTGCGTGTTGGATAGCGAGCAAGAGCGACGTGGAGGAGCTACGCAGCAAGATCCTATCTCTCCCCCTCCTCACCCCGGCCCTTGCCACGGCCTGAAGATAACGCGTGTTGATCCCCATATTCGGGAGTGACGTCACAATAATCCGTATCAGCCAACACCTAATTCTTATCAGGCCGCGCAGTGCTTCCTCCTGGCTCCACTCCGCCTTCCTCCTCCCAGCGTGCATCGCAGCCCGACCGCAGTACCTCGGCCGCCGCCCTGCGCACGCCGCACCGTCCCCGCCGCCTCCGCCGCCCACGCCGGGCCTTACCCTACCTGGTGCCTTGCCTCGGCCGGAACACCTCGAGCGTCTCCCGCCAGGGCCTGAGGGCGAGGAGCGCCGAGCGACAGGGTGAGCGAGGGCATCGCCTTCGCGTCCTGTTCGTCGAGTTGACCCGGACGGACGTCGACGCAGGGAGCTGTTCTTGGAGAGAGTGAGCGCCAGTTGTGAGTGGAGCCGTGGCACTGAGAGGCACTCTATGACCTCTTCGCCCATATAAGATGGCCAGATGATGCCACGTGCCAGTCCTTGGGGTCCTCATAACTGTATTTTCTCCGCCACGATGAAGAGTTGACGTTATCAATCTCCTCTCCCTTGCAACCTCCCCCTCCCGCCCGCCCACCCCTCCCTCCCGCGAGCACGTGGAGAAGGTGGTCGAACTAGTCCTTGAACGGAGGGAGAAGTCGGGAAGTCGTCGCGGTCGTCGTCGTGCGTGCGTGTGTGTGTTTCCCGTCTTTCTTCTCCCCGTCCCCCTCTTCCACTGTCTGTCCTCCTCCTCCACCTCCTCCTCCTCCTCCTGCCGTGCCACAGGATCCTCTCCCCGCCAAGATGCTGCACAAGAGCTCAACCTTCAGTTCCTTCACCTCCGGGACGGCCAAGATCGGCTCTTGGTTCAGCCACATCGGCGACCGTCGCAGGAAGACCTCAGCCAACTCCGTCCTCAAAACCTCTAAGTCCCTCCAGTTAGGTAAGTCCCCGAGTCTCCCTTGAGTGCCCCTTGAGTCTGTCTCTCGAGTCGCGAGTCGTCTTCTGACCGTGGAGAGTGTAGCAACTCGCCCTCAAGGTAAGAAAAACAAGTACGTGATAACATTCTCCTGCTTGGTAAAAGGCGGCGTCTCCTTTTGCAATTTTTGCGTAAAACGTTTAAAGCACTTTTAGTGACGTCATTCATTTTTTTCGCCCTCCGTGTATGCGTGTCATAAGAATTTCAGGTTTGAGGCGGCGAAAAAAAAGGAAAATTGCTAGTGTGACGCCGCCTTTTAGTGCCAGGCGTTGGAAGAGGCGAGGAGGATCTTCACTGCCTGTTCTGATGAACATTTTCTTCTTTTTCGTCGTTTTTGTTCGTTTTATTCTAAAATTCGTTATCTTCTGAAGAATAGAATGTTTATTCTTGTTCCTTAGATTATTCTGATAATTTTACTTTACGCGCAATGTTGATGTGTTTTGTTTATTTTTTGCAGGTAAGGTGCTGTTTTTTTTGAGGTCGCGATTGCCATTCCGGGAAATGAGCGTAAGTGTTACTTAAACCTCAGTTGTTTTGTAATGACGCGGTGATGACGATACGTTTGTGCATTTCTTTTTACCAGTTAGCGAGAGACCATGTCCCCCTTCTCTCTCTCTCTGTCTCCTTCTCTCTCTCTCTCTCTCCTTCTCTCTCTCTCTCTCTCTCTCTCTCTCTCTCTTCTTCTCTTCTCTTCTTTCTTTCTTTCTTTCTTTCTTTCTTCTCTTTCTTTCTTTCTCTCTCTCTCTCTCTCTCTCTCTCTCTCTCTCTCTCTCTCTCTCTCTCT
>NC_091549.1:23344319-23349319 GCF_042767895.1 Penaeus vannamei
TTCTCCTCCCCTCTCCTCCTTATTCCCTTTGTCCTCCTCGTGCCGCCTCCTCCCTCGTCCGCCGCCGTCTTCGCGTTCGGCACAAACACCTCGGCGTCGCCCCGGGTGTCGACGTAATTAACGAGGCCAGGGTGGAGGGAGGAAGGGAAGGGAGGGGGAGGGGTGGGGGTAGCGGAGCCTGCCACGCGCGACTTGACTGCAGGGCACGGTGCTGACCTCGTCGGGTAGATTGGTTTATAGATGTTATTTTAATTTTTTGACTGCCTGTCACCCACCCACCCACTACCTCTATCTGTCTATCTATATATCTATATATATTTATGTATCGGTTTAGATATTTATCTATCTATCTATATGTATGTGTTTTTATGTCTATCTGTCTGTCAGAAAATGTTCACTTGAAGATAACACGTTTTGAATAAATTGACGCCTCCTCATAAGAGATGTATTTATTCATGTCTCTCTTTGTACCTTTATATGCGTGTGGGTGTGGAAATTCATGTGTACCTACTTGCATCATACATACATACATATGCCCCCCCCCCCACACACACACACTGCAAACATATGTAAGTAGGGAGATTGTTATTGTAGATTCAGATATAATATATATAGATACAGATATAGATGTATAGATATAGATATATGTGTGTGCATGCGCGCGCGGGTGTGTGTGTGTGTGTGAATTTATGTAAGTATGTATGTGCGTACACGTGCCTATCTATATACACCAATGAAAAAAGATGCATGATAATACTAAAAGAACGTTGTATCTGCCGAAGCCTAGCCGTCCAATTTCTGGAATGGCGTGTCGGCGGTGGGACGTGTGCATTGGCTTTTTATTAGGTGGGCCTCGAGTGCATTCAAGGGGGGCTTTTGTTTGTTTGGGGGGAGGGGACGAGAGACGGGAAGGAGGGAGGGGGAGGGAGGGAGAGAAGGGAGGGGAAGGAGGGAGGGGAGGGGGAGGGAGGAAAGGGAGGGGGGGGGGGAGGGGAGGGAGGAGGGGAGGAGGGGGGGGGAGGAGGAGGGAGGGAAGGAGAAGGGAGGGAGAAGGGAGAGCAAGTGTAGGGAGGGAGTGGTGGGTGATAGGGGGGGGGGGAGGGAGGAAATGAGGGAGTGGAGGGGGGGAAAGACGGATGGAGGGGGGGGAGGACAGGAGGGAATTGTGGAGGAGAAGAAGAGGAAAAAAAGGAGGAGGGAGGGAGGGGAGGAGAGAAGAAGGACGGGAGGGGTGTGCAATCTGTGGGAGGAGGAGGAAGGAGGAGGGTGGGGGTTTGCAATTGGGGCGGTTGGGAAGTTAATGGTCTGGCAGGGAGGAAAGGTGGCTTTGCTTTTTTTCTTTTGGAGGGGGAAGGGGGAGGGGGAGAGGGGAGGAGGTTCATGTATTCTGGAGATGTGCCTGTGCTAGATATTGAGTTGGTGAATGGAGGGGGGGGGGGGGTGAGGAGAGTAACTGAGAAAGAAAATTGTAATGTTTTCTGTTGATTCCCTTGTGTGTGTGTGTGTGTGAGTGTGTGAAAGAGAGAGAGAGAGAGAAAGAGATAAAGAGGGGAAAGAGATCAGAAAGAGAGTGAGAGACAAGAGGGGCAAGCTTTGTTGTGAGTGATGCTCTTAGTGATCAGAGAAGATGGTCAGTCATTCTCGTATGGCTCCGCCCCCACCTCTTATCCTCTTGTCTATCTCACCTGATTCGTCTGTTCAATGCATCCTTCATTCTCATCCTTCCCTCTTTCTTTCCCTCCTTTCGTCCCTTTTCCACTCCCTCCTCCCTCCCTTCCTCCCGCCGTCCTTCTTACCATCTCTTTTTCCTCCTTGCGTCCATCTCCCTCTCCTCCCCTCCCCTCCCCTCCCCTCCCCCTCCACTCCTCCTCCCCCTCCCCTCCCTCCCCCTCCCCTCCCTCCCTCCCTCCCTCTCCCCTCCCCTCCCCTCCTTCCGTCCCTCTCTCCCTCCTTTCTTCCACCCTCCCTCCACCCTTCCTTCACCCACCCATGAACATTCCTCTGTGCCCAGTTTATCCCTCCAGCTTATCCCTCCCCTGTCCGGCCATGGCACCCCGGCGACGAGAAGCGGAGGGAGGGAAAAGGAAAAAACAACGGATAGCCGTCATTAGGCGCCACCAGCACGTGCCCCGCGACAAACTCGATTTAGTTCCCCTCGCCGTTCCCGCGCGGAGGGCCAGCTGGAAGGGAAGGGAGGAAGAGGAGTGGAGGGAGGGAAGGAAGATAGAGAGGAAGTGGGGTAGAGGGAAGAGAGGAAAGGAGGAGGAGGAGGAGGGGTAGAAGGAAGGAAGTAAAGGAGGTAGAGGGAAGAGAGGAAAGGAGGAGGAGAGGTAGAAGGAAGGAAGCAAAGGAGGTAGAGGGGTAGAGGGAAGAGAGGAAAGGACGAAGAGGAGTGGAGGGAAGGAAGAGAAAAAGGAAAGAGGGTAGAAGGAAGGAAGCAATGGAGGATGAGGGGGGGAAGGGAAGAGAGGAAAGGAGGATGAATGTCAGAGAGAATAAAAAGAGGAAGAGGGACGGAGGCAAGAAGGCAAAGGAGAAAGAGGGGCGACTGGAAGGAAGCAGAGGAAGAGCCGGGTAGGAGGAAGAAAGGCAGCGGAGGAGGAGAGGAAGTGAGGAGAGGAGTACGGTGGGATTGGTATGGGGGCGGGGGGGGGGGAGCTTTCGGATGGAAAATGAGATGTTTAGGGATTTAGGGACAAGCAGACAGGAAAGTAGGCTGACTTATATTTTTATATCTGTTACACGAGATTTGCATTTTTATATTTATATGTTTATATTTTTTATATTTATATTTTATATTTTTATATTTATATTTTTATGTTTTTCATAGGAAAGAGGGGTTGAGACAGACGAGCAGAGAGAGACAGAGACAGAGACAAGAGATAAACGAACTCGAACTGTATTGAAAGATAAAAGGAAGCGAAAACGTAAAAAAAATGAGCAAAAAGGAAAATTGGAGGGGGAAAAAACGACAACGGGAGAATAAAAGACTAAAAGATTAACGTTAAGTTTGAACCGGGAAGGTGGCATTGTGTACGAAGCGGAAGACGTGTCTGCCGGTCCCCTTGCGTCATCGTCCCCATTGTCATAATTGCCATTGTCCTTTTCAGCCTTCGCTATTATCATCGCCGTCATCTCCCTCCCCCTCCCTCCCACTCCTTGTTTCTCTCTCTTTCTATCTTTCGTTCTTTCTATCTTTCGTTCTCTCTCTCTCTCTCTCTCTCTCTCTCTCTCTCTCTCTCTCTCTCTCTCTCTCTCTCTCTCTCTCTCTCTCTCTCTCTCTCTCTCTCTCTCTCTCTCTCTCTCTCCCTTTCCTTCAACTCATTTCGCTCCTCCTCCTCCTCCTCCTCCTTATCCCTTTTCTTCATCCCACTCCTCCTCTTCCATCGTTACTCCCTATCCCATTCCCCCTCTTCGTGCTTCATCTCCCTTTCCTTCTCCTCCTACGGTAACGCGGAAACACAACGCCCGGCCTCTGACGTAACTCGGGAGCAGTCAAGAAATGAAGCTTCGTCACTTCTCGAGTCCCGTTTCTCTCTCTCTCTCTGTCTCTCTCTCTCTCTCTCTCTCTGTCTCTCTCTCTCTCTCTCTCTCTCTCTCTCTCTCTCTCTCTCTCTCTCTCTCTCTCTCTCTCTCTCTCCTTTAACTTATTTCGCTCCTCCTCCTTCTCCTCCTCCCTTATCCCTTTTCTTCATCCCACCCCCTCTTCCATCGTTACTCCCTATCCCCATTCCCCCTCTTCTCGTGCTTCATCTCCCCTTTCCTTCTCCTCCTACGAGTAACAGGAAACACAACGCCCGGCCTCTGACGTAACTCCGGGAGCAGTCAAGTAAATGAAGCTTCGTCACTTCTCGAGTCCCGTTTCTGCTCTCTCTCTCTCTCTCTCTCTCTCTCTCTCTCTCTCTCTCTCTCTCTCTCTCTCTCTCTCTCTCTCTCTCTCTCTCTCTCTCTCTCTCTCCTTTAACTTATTTCGCTCCTCCTCCTTCTCCTCCTCCTTATCCCTTTTCTTCATCCCACTCCCCCTCTTCCATCGTTACTCCCTATCCCATTCCCCCTCTTCGTGCTTCATCTCCCTTTCCTTCTCCTCCTACGGTAACGCGGAAACACAACACCCGGCCTCTGACGTAACTCGGGAGCAGTCAAGAAATGAAGCTTCGTCACTTCTCGAGTCCCGTTTCTCTCTCTCTCTCTCTCTCTCTCTCTCTCTCTCTCTCTCTCTCTCTCTCTCTCTCTCTCTCTCTCTCTCTCTCTCTCTCTCTCTCTCTCTCTCTCCCTCTCTCTCTCTCTCTCTCTCTCTCCCCTCCTCACTGTGTCTGTGTGTGTGTGTGTGTCTCGGTTTCCCTTTCTCTCCCTCCCTCTCCCTCTCCCTCTCCCATCTTTTTTATCCTTTTTCCATTCTCCCTTTCCCCTATTTATCGTCCTTCCTTCTTTCCCTTTTCCCTTACCCCTTTATATTATCTTCGTCCGTGCCGTTCTGACGACTTACACAGCTACCCACCCAAGCTACCCCGACTACCCCTTCCCCTTCCCCCTCCCCCTCCCCCTCCCTGTTTTCGCGTACCCTCGACATCTCTTGGACTTCCACATTTACCGTTCTCACTTCGTCCTCTTTGCCCCTTGGATTTTGGTCGGATCGGGGTTTGGGGTTCGTGTCCTCCGTTTCTGGTCGGGTCGGGGCTCGTTTCCGCGTCGGGTCGGGTGAGGGTCGTGTCCGTGTCGGGTCGGGTCGGGTCGGGTCGGGTCGGGAAGGTGAAAGGGAAGTGAGTGCTTTATAGTCTGGAAGGAGTTTATTTTTAGCTCCCACCAATACCCTCCTGGGAATTAATGCCTCGTGTGGCCAGCATGGGAGGTAGGCCTGTGGAGGTGGGGCAACAGCAGCACTCACCGGGGAAATGTCAATATTGGCAGTGCTTGGTGAAGGAAGGACGAGGGAGAGGGGAAGGGGGAGGGTGGGAAGCAAGAGAGTGGTGGGTGATGAGGATTTATATTTTTTAGATATT
>NC_091549.1:23359319-23366819 GCF_042767895.1 Penaeus vannamei
AGGAATATAGGATGGAGTGAGGATGGGATCATGAGAGGGATAGGCGAAGGATGTCTCCTCTCCGCCCTCCGTGCTTGGCTTGGATTCGGTAGGACGCTTGGGGGGCGGAGGGAGGGGTGCGTGGGCGGGGGCGGGGGCGTTACGTGGGCCGGATGCTTTTCCCTCCTCCTTCCTTTGCTCATTCTCGTCTATTTCCCTCCCCCGTTCTTCTCTATGCCATTCCTCATTTCCCTCCCCAATTTCAAGATTCCCAATTTCCTTCCGTTTCCCTCCCGCACTCCATTCAGTTTGCCTCCCCTACCTCCTCATTTTGCCTTCCCAACTCCCTCATCTTCCCCTCTTCCATCCTCATTTTCCTTCCCCCACCCCCTCATTTCCCCCTCCCCCCCTCATCCCCCCATCCCCCTTCCCCCACCCAACACCCCGCCAAATGTCCTAGAGATTTTTTGGCGTGGGCGTTCATGATTATATTCCAGAAGGGATGGGGGATGGAGGTGGGGGTGGGGGGTTAGATCCTGGATGAAAGGAGCGGGAATTCCTCTTAATTATATATGTAATTCAGTTAACAAATTCTCCTGTGCTGGGGAGTGTTGCTTGTTGCAAATTCTTGTTCAAGGTTTTTTTTTTTTTTTTTTTTTTTTTTAGTTTAGAAAGGACTTTGAATAATTTTGTTTGAAGTTGTAAGCGGCGTGGGGGCGTGGAGGCAAGGACCAACGGCTAGAGGAGGCGTGGTGGCAAGAGAGAGAGAGAGAGAGAGAGAGAGAGAGAGAGAGAGAGAGAGAAATAGAATGATACTCCTGGAAAAGTAATTCTAGAGGAACGTCAGAAAAGTTACTCGCTGTCCCCGCCTTTTTTTGTCCAGACTTTCCGTCCCGGCGAAAGAAAACATGATTATGCACCTAGTTAACACAACCATGTATTTGTTAACCGAGCAGTGCACCTTTTCTTCATACTTTTTTGCCACATTACGTCTTTGGTTTCCTCGCCATCCTACAAAAAGACATCCAAGACAGGATATGTTGTAAAAGCGCTGAGTCTGCGTCCTGTAGATGCAAAGGGAAACTCACGAGGCCGAGGGAGGGGCCCGAGGGCGGCTCGAAATACACCTTAAAAGCGATGTAATAGTTGGGATGTGTCCCTCTTTCTCGACTGTTCGCCTCTCACTCTCCCCCTCCCTCCCCTCCTTTCCTTCTCTCCCTCCCTCCTCTCTTTCTTTCCTTCTCTCCCTCCCTCCTCTCCTCTCCTTCTTTCCTTCTCTCCCTCCCTCCTCCTCTCTCTCCTTCCTCTCATCCCTCTCTCTTACCCTTTATGTTCCCTCTCCTTCTCTCTCACCAGCTTCCCTCTCTGTCCCCAGGTGAGGGACAGAAGAAGTTATGTGGCTCTCACTGTGGTCTTTAGTTGCCCCGGGGTAGTATTAGGATAGAGGAGGATTAAAGAAAAAGATAAAGGGATACACGAGAGAAAGGGATACACGAGAGAAAGGGATACACGAGAGAGAGAGAGAGAGAGAGAGAGAGAGAGAGAGAGAGAGAGAGAGAGAGAGAGAGAGAGAGAGAGAGAGAGAGAGAGAGAGAGAGAGAGAAGAGGGGGGGAGAAGGGGGTGCAGTAGATTGCAATGTCACTTGGCAGATATTGGGTTGGGTCTTTTCAAGGGCTACGGCATTGGGGCTGCACAGAAATTATCTAGGTAATCCCTGCAGGCGAATGGGTAGGAGAGGGGAGGGGAGGGTCGTGTGGAAGGGAGGTGGAGGGTGACAGGCCTGGGGGGGGGAGACCAAAATGTTACCTGAGTACTCCCCGACGTCTCATCAGCATCCTTCCGTATCCTTTGGTTCATCGGTCCCCCTCTCGCTTTTTCCCCTCCTACCCTCTCCCCCTTCCCCTCCCCCTCCCCCTTCCCCTCCCTCTTCCCCTCGTTCTTCCCTCCGTCCGGCCCCGCCCCTTGAAGGAGGAAAGGTCAGAGGTGGAGAGCCGTGATCCCGACCCTCAAAAATTCATCACATTGCTCGTGTTGAAATCCGGGCAGACTCCGACCACGCCGGTCGCTCTCCCCGCCCATTTGCACGCCCACGATTGCTCTCTCCCTCTCTCCCTCCTTCAGCCTCTCTCCCTCTCTCCCCTTTAACCCCCTTCCCCATTTCTCCCATTCTCCATTCATCCCACTTTCCCTCTCTCACCCCCCACCCCCACCCCGCGTCTTTCTCTATCCCCCATTCCTTCTCTCTTTCCCTAACCCTCCCCCACTCTCGTCACCTCTCCCCCCCTCTCTCTCTCTTCCCCCATTTTTCTCTTTTCCCTTCTCCCCCACTCTTTCCCTCTCTCTATTCTCTCTTTCCCCCTCCTTCCCATCTCCTTCCTCTTTCTCCCCTTTGTCTCCTTGTTTGCCGCCCCCCGTGCACCTATCCGCCTGCTGTCGGGTGGCTTGGTCGGGGAGCGCCTGGCTTGGTGTAATGGGCCGGGTCGGGCTTGCGTTGCGTGAGATTCGATTTGCTTCGTTCGCGAGCGCTTCCGGAGTCGGGATTCTTGCCTCGTTGGAGGCCGTGATTTGTTCAGAGGGACTGAGTGAGGATAATGAGGGTAGTGACTGCTGCAATGAGGATGATGAGGACGAGGATGGGGTGGTAATAACTGCGGTAATGATGATAATCATGGTAACAGTAATTATAATAATGTTTATGATAAGTACAATCATAATATTCATGACATTTGCTGCAGTGATGATGATTAAGATAGTGCTGGTCATGGTAGCGCCAGTAAACCTGGATATCAAATGCAACTCGCCCTTTCTCCCGGGCCGTAAATAGGCGAGGATAGAGGCTTGTGGCCAGTGAACCTCGGCCACTTTAGTAATTGCAAAACGGGCGGAGGGAGCTGTGAAGTGGCGGCGTTTGACGTCGTTTTATCACTTGGCATTTCTGCGTGCTGGGTTTTGCTATTTGATGTTGGTAGGGTAGATTATTGCACGGGAAATCGGTTCGTTGCAGATCGGGGTTTGTGCAGGGGGCGTTGTCACTGGGGGTGATTAGGTCTGTCAACGTCGGTGCTTGGTGCGTTGGCGGTCGGAGTCCAGCTGGCCCATAGAGGGGGGTTGCTCGTTGTTGCTTGCTGTTGCTTGCTGTCGCTTGCTGTTGATGCTTGCTCTTGCTAGACGTGGGACCAGCCGGCAGCCAGGGGAGAATAAGCGAGGAGAGATTTCCCCTTTTCCACGGCCGTCGGTTCACGCTTCGAGGCCGTCAATTTTAAAGCATATAGACGTACCAAGGGGATTCTCCTACTCTTCCTCCTCCTATTTCACCTCCTCCTTATTCTCCTTTAACTCCTTCTCTTCTCTCTTCCTCCTTCTCCTTCAGCTCCTCCTCTTCCTTTTCCTTCAGTTCCTCTTCCCTCCTTCTTCTCCTCTTCTCTCCCTCCTCCTCATCCTCATCCACATCCTCTTCCTTCTTTCCCTCCTCCTCCTCTTTTCCTCTTCCTCCTCCTCCATGCCTGCTCCTGTTTTCCTCCTCCTTTCCTCCTCCTCCTCCCCCGCCGAGCAGTGTAGACGGAGACTGATGCGATTATTCTATACATAAACCTCGGCTTGTCCCCAGCAAGCCTTGTGATTTTAATATTACACGCTATTAAAGGCGGGGAAAGCTCGTCGGAGAATGCAATTTCACCTGCGCGTCTCTGGCTTGGCGGGGCAGAGGAGGAGGAGGAGGAGGGGAGAGAGGGTAGGGGAGGGAGAGGGAGAGGGGGGGGAAGAGGAAGGAAGGAGGGAGGAGGAAGGAAGAAATAAAGGAGGGGGGAGAAGAGAAAAATAGAAAGAAGGGAGCGAGTCCTCCTCCTTCCTCTCGAAGGAAAATGTCGGAATCGGCGGCAGGGCGAGGTCAGAAGGCAGCGGCCGACGCGGAATGAGCGGCGAAGGGGCCGGGCGCCGTAACTCGCCTCCGCTCTTAATAATGGATCAGAGGGAGCTGCGACCACCTCCTTACGCGACCCGCATTCGGCTGCTTATTACTCTTATCAGCCCCCTGGTCGTGCGCCCCCTGGGGGTATTGGGGGTCTCTCTCTCTCTCTCTCTCTCTCTCTCTCTCTCTCTCTCTCTCTCTCTCTCTCTCTCTCTCTCTCTCTCTCTCTCTCTCTCTCTCTCTCTCTCTCTCTCTCTCTCTCTCTCTCTCTCTCTCTCTCTCTCTCTCTCTCTCTCTCTCTCTCTCTCTCTCTCTCTCTCTCTCTCTCTCAGACCTTGACGCGGAAGGGACAAGGGATAGGGGCTCCATCAGTGTGTGTGTTGGGTAGAGGCCAGGTGCGACCCTCGTGTGTTTTCCGTTTCAAGATCCACAAGGGTTGATATCGCACGTGTAGCGAGGATTGGGATTTGTGGACATGTTCCATTCGTGTTTGGCTTCGTCGTCTGCTGGAGAGAGCATCGAATCGAAAAGCCTGTTGACGAGGAGGAGGTTTGATTGACAGGTTTACTGGGCGACTGACTGTGATATTGACTTGCTGTGTTACTGACCGACTTACTGAAAGACGGAATGCGGAAAGGGTTAGAGAGAGAAGGGGATGTGTTGCTTATTTTTTTATTTGTTATCAATAGAAATTGTAGCAATGCTTCGCTGGATTGCACTTGCAGTCTAGTTCCTTAGGAAACTAAAAGTTATGGTTTACTGGCGATTTCTGTAATCTGTCCAGGTTCAAAAAATAGGTAGTTAGAAGAATTGCACGTTTCCCTTTTTGTAATTCGATTCCGCTCGAATATTCACGCATATACCAGGAACAAGCGTTTGCGAGTTCTCACCGTCTGTCTGTCTTTGTCTGTCCCTCAGTATGCTTATCCATGTGTCTGTGCAAGGGGTTATAACATCGGCGCGTCTGCTGGATCGTATGTGTTTACGACCGCAAGCAGACTTGGGCAGTTTGGCGGGCCCTTTCAGCCTTCGTGTTTTACGGCGCGTGGCCATCAAGTCGAGCATTACGAGAGCGGGACCTGAAAGCCAATCGTTTCACTTTACGGCGTCGCTCGGATTGCCAAGTGGCCGCGTGGGTTCTTCGTGGCGGCGTCGGCGCCTCCTTCTGCACCTGATGACCCGACGGAGCTGCGGGGAGTTCGACTGCGAGGCTGGTTCTTGCGCGGTTTGGTTGGCGGTTGTTGCAAGGAGGGTTGGGAAGGATTCTGGTGCATCTTTCTGGCATTTCTTGCTCTCCTTCACTACTTCCTTACTTCCTCCCACGCTCTTTCTTTCCTCTTACTTTCCTTCCTTCCTTCCTTCTTTCCTTCTTTTCTCCCTTCCTTCTGACTCCATCACAATTTCTCCTTCTCATTCTCAGTAATTCACTCTGCTTAAGCATGATCGCCGTACCTATAAAATATCAGAATTACACCCCCCCAAAAAAAAATTAATAATAATAATGAAATAGATAAATAAATAGATTTAAAAATAAGTTTAAGGTGCCATGAATGATAAGTGCTAGAACTCAGCTCATCCGCGAGACGGCTAATGACTCGCGGCAAGCCAAACTCGCCGAGTGGAATGATTCCACCCCCCCCCCTTCTCCTCTTCCCTTCCCTTCCCTCTTTTTCCTTTCTTTTCTCTTCCCGTCCCTTCCCCCTTGGCGTGAGGACCCTTCCGACGTCGGGATTTATATGATTCTGTTTGTGCTGGCGTTAGAGTGATTTTTATTGTCGTCGTAGAGTGTTTTGATCTTGCTATTCATCCTCGTATCATTTTTTTCTCTCTGGATATCCTTTTTAGTTTGAGTGAGTACTCGATCTACGCTGATACATAGGCAAGGATTTATGTCTGTCGTAAGTGTCAATAATCGTAAAGAGAGACCGGCAGTTGAACGTGGCATCAGCGGACGCTCCCGGGGAGAAGGGCGACGTGGACTGCGCGGAGGGCGTTGGGATCCCCCTTTCCCCCTCCCGCTGGCGCAAATATCGAGACGCTCAAGTGTGTCGAAGTCCGGTGGACACGAGCTCTCCATCTTTTATTGCCTGGTCTGATATCTGTCCTTTGTAGAATATGACGAGACTTTTTTTTTACAACAAAGTATCTTTCAGGGATTTCTTTCTTTGAGAAAGTAGCTTGTATTGTTTTCTTGTGTTCTTTTATTGATAGTTTCTTACGCGTTTTATATCCCGATGGGTTTCATTACTTCTTCCATTGATCCTTTCCAAACGCCTTTCCCCGTTTTAACGAGAGACCCTTTGCCATTGCAGGTGTGGTGCACGAGGTACCAAGGATAGGGAGTGATGGCGAGAGCGAAGAAGCTTCAGGAGCCAGCGATGAGGTCACCTCTCCTGTCAACGTCAAACTCAGGCAGAAAAATCGGCGTATCACACAAGAGGTTGGTATATTCTTATTACTTTTTTCTTCGTTCTCACTCATGTTTAGATGGTAAATTGTATTATTTGGGTCATTTGTCTCTTCTTCAGGGATTATATGAATATATGGGATAGGGGTATATATATTTTTATTGATGTCTCCGTGAGCACGTTTATCACACGCCCTTCTTTCTTCAGGACATCAACAAACGCTTATCGCTGCCGGCGGACCTGCGGGTGCCCGACGCCTTCCTCCAGAAGACGGCCATCAGCCCCGACGGGCCTCTCAGCAGGGCCTCGCGGAGACAATCCCTCTCGGAGATCGGCTTCGGGCGCATGGAAACCTACACCAAGCTCGATAAGTTAGGAGAGGTTAGTGTGGGGAGGTGGTGGGAGGATGGGGAGGGGAGGGGAGGGGAGTGGTGGGAGAACAGGGAAGAAGGATGGGGAGGGTAGGGGAAGGGAGTGGTTGGAGGTTGGGGAGGAGGAAGGGAGAAGTGGGAGAATGGGAAGGGAAAGGGTGGGAAAAAAGGGAGGGTAGAGTGGTGGGAGGATGGGGAGGGGGAGAGGGGAGGGGGAGAGCGTTGTTGGAAGGTAGTGAGGGGAATGGTAGGGATGGTAGGGGTGAGAGGATGGGGAGGGGAGGGGCAAGGAGTGGTTGGAGGTTGGGGAGGGGAGGACATTGTGGGAGGATGGGGAAGGGGAGGGTAGGTGGGGATTGGTGGGGAGTGGGAGGGGAAGGGGCGGGAAGTATGGATTAATGTTGAGAGATTAGAGTGAGTGCATTTATAGCATGATTTGGAATTTGGGAATAATAAATTTTCCAAGATGTTTTCTCTCTCTCTCTCTCTCTCTCTCTCTCTCTCTCTCTCTCTCTCTCTCTCTCTCTCTCTCTCTCTCTCTCTCTCTCTCTCTCTCTCTCTCTCTCTCTCTCCCCTCCCTCTCCCTCTCCACCTCCCCTTCTCCCTCCTCTCCCCCTCCCTCTCCCTCTCCCTCTCCCTCCCCCTCCCTCTCTCTCCCCCTCCCCCCCCCCTCTCCCCCTCCCCCCCCTCTCTCCCCCTCCCCCCCCCCCTCCCCCTCCCCCTCTCTCTCCCATTCCCTCTCCCCCTCCCTCTCCCCCCTATTGCTCAATTTCTCCCTATTACTCAATTTCTTTCTTTCATTCTGTCATTTCTCCCTATAAACTACTCCCCTTT
>NC_091549.1:23379319-23381819 GCF_042767895.1 Penaeus vannamei
CCTACAGTAATTGTTGAAGTTAAGATGTATGCATATTGCCTGTAGCAGCGACTAATGAATTCCCTTTTTAGTTTGTATTTAGAAGAGTATACAGAGACATTTTACATGAAATGGGGGGCACGGTATTTTATGTTAATAGGGTCAGTGTAAAGAATAGATTTGATCAGTTAAGTCGGTTTACTAGATAATTGATTTCATTACTCTGTAAAGGGGATGTCAATGTTCACATATAAACTGCAAGTATTATGCTGATAGACAAATACATTCAACTTTTCAGCGACTCTAAAGTCATGGAACTACTGGACTACCCAAGATGTTGGTAGTTCACCAAGTTCAAATATTCAGAGTTCTTTTAATATTTTCCTAATATATTCAAAATCAAATGAATATATAAACTATACGTGATTCATATCTCTCCATAAAGAAAATACTCCACTAACTTACCATTAATGAGGTAACTGATTAAGTTGTAAAAGAAATCCGAAAATTGAAACCTTCCACCGAGCGAAAGGAAGAAAATATACGCTTCCCCAATGATTTTGAACTTATTCTAAGAATATAATACAAACCGCAGGAATCAAGCAATGGCTCGTTATGAAAACGGAAAAAAGACTTTCAAATCAAAATAACCAAAACTAATGGATCATTTGTCCCGATCCTAAAACTGCTTGCATGGTATCGTGTCACCTGATCCCACGAGACGCCAGATGGGGAAATACATTTCATCTTAGGGTTTCGAAAGACCATCTTTGTGCGTGTTATTTTTTCCTCGCTTGCGTCATCAGCTGATCGCGATGGATCTCTCCCATCTTCTTGGCGGATGCTGCGTTTGCTTCTGTGGTTTTCTATCTTCCTCCTTCACATGATAGGTATATATATATATAATATATATATATATATATATATATATATATATATATATATATATATGTGTGTGTGTGTGTGTGTGTGTGTGTGTGTGTGTGTGTGTGTGTGTGTGTGTGTGTGTGTGTGTGTGCGTGTGTGCGTCTGTGGGTGTGTGTGTGTGTGTGTGTGTGTGTGTGTGTGTGTGTGTGTGCGTGTGTGTGTGTGTGTGTGTGTATGTATATATATATATATATATATATATATATATATATATATATTTATATATATTTCCTGTGAGCATTTACCACTGGCTTTACCTTTGAATCTGCTTTTTGTTTCATGATATACAACTTATACTACAACTTGTATAGCTTGTGCATGCAATTATGAAAAAAATAGAATGGATAACAATGCTTGGGTACAAGAGTAAAAAGTAATAATTTGTTGTGGCAAAACGAGAATTAACAATTATAAAAGAAGAAAAAAGGGAACTACTACTTCAGTTAAAGAAAAATATTGTGATATTGGAATACTTTACTTCCTAAAGATATATGACTTTCTGTAGAGTTGCTGGCATGGCATATTTCCAGGGGTGTGGGAGGTGCCTGTGACGACATCAAATATTTGTCACTGATGTCTCCTCGTCTCACTAGAATCTGTTTCGTCATATTTGTTGCTGTCGTTTGTGGCATTTCTTGTACTGCTTCTCATGTAGTCTCTTCTTTTCCTTCTTTCTTTGTGCCTCAAATATTTCAATGAAAGAGATTCGTGTGTGGATCATGTATATATATTTAGAACTGTTCGGCTGAGGTTGTACGTTTTCAAGCTCACAAATACCTTTTTATACTCAGCATGCTTATTTTATTTTACTTATTCGATGCTTATATTATTTTATCTTATTAAACTGTTATTCTATTTTTAATAACCTACTACTTTTATCGACTGCTATTTTCCGCCCAGGAGGTAAAACGACCACAGTCCGATCACATCCCTTTAAAAAAAAAGGAAAAAAAGAAAAAGAAAGAAAACAAAACAAAACAGTAAAGTGGGTTTCTACGGGAGAGACCACTTATCATCACAGAGTTTTCTATCACCCGGTGTCTTGGAGAAAATAGGTGACAGCTTCATGACCGGATACAGCAATTTACCATGTCCTAGGCAGTGTAAGTGGGCGTAACGGCGTAAGGATGCAATATAATTAATGTACTTGGAACTCATTTAACTCTCAGTCCAAATTCAGACTCTTTGTTGTCTCAATATAACTTGAAAGTGAAAGACGATGATGATAACATTGTGAAACAAATAAACTGGAGATATAAATGAGATAAAAACAACAAAAATGCATGATTAGGCAGAGGATGAGAAGAAATTGATGCATTTAGGGGGCACGAATGTAATCACATTCCGCTGATATATCATAATGGTAAATACACCTCATACTTACAGTATCCAATTGTGACCAATCACACAAAAACATATGCCACCCACAACAGTCCTTCCGCAAGAACAGGTGATGAGAATGAAGGATAAGAAAGAAAAAAAATGGAAGAGAATCTGTAAGAGGAAAGTCGACCGCCTCCAAACGCTAGATGTCAGCACCTTTTCACGCCCTGAACTACGTTACCACAACAAACTTCTGTTACCTGGCAAGTGT
>NC_091549.1:23394319-23399319 GCF_042767895.1 Penaeus vannamei
TGATTCACGATTCCACCAAGTCGAAAGTACTGCCCTGGGATTCGTCTTCCAACGTTCTCGTCCAGCAGGGGACTTACTGGTGCGAAACTTGGCTCCCGAGATCCACAACCAGATTAGTGAGCAATAAGGTCTTGGTAACTATGAAATCGTGGACTGTCCTGATTCTTTCCGTTTTTCGCAAGGAAATTTTTCCACATAAACTCCAGAATGCTACTTCAGGAATCCGAGCAGCTCTGCGGTACCAGCTGCCCGATATAAACAGTTACATTGTAGATCCAATATCTGTAGAAGAAATTGCATCGCAAACATCCACCAGGCTTGTCAAATATCGCTTCCAAGTACATTTTCCAACACAATTATTAGAGACTGTGGCAAGACTGTTCAAAGATAACAGTCTCGGTTTCAGATACCTTTTGAGAAACAACGGTTATCTGAACACTTCCACTGCAGCTCTGGCAACATATTGCTTAAAAGAAACGAGGCCCACCGAGCGGAATGGTCAAGTTACATGGCCATTTACGAAAGCAGGAAACACCCGACCTTCTGATATGAGGTGTGAAGTGGGAGATAAATTACTACCAGGCATCTGTCGCTGGAATTATACCCACGGTGGTTCCCTTGAGTTTGACGCCTCTGACTGTGACAGGTTTGACGCCTGTCCTCGAGGCTACTACAGCATCTCCAATGACCTATGCGTCTCCTTTACATCTCCAGACGACTGGGAATCAGGACTTGCTCAGGCATACAAGAATGGCCACGAAAGAAGTATATTGGATACATGGTCGTTTCACGATTCGGTAAAACAGGGTGAAGCAACTATATATGATTTGATAAAGGAAGTAATGAGGGAGTACATTGGCCATTCTACTCTTTGGCTTCCCGTAAGAAGACTAGTACCTCGAGGTCCTTTGGCGTTTGTTGGACCTGGAACTTCCTACTTCCCTTACAGACTCTATCGAGGATCTCCACTCTTCAACGTATCCTGGGCAAAGGATCATCCAGACAACATGCACAACTGCATGGCTCTTGATGTTGAAACAAACAATCTGTACACACAAAGATGTGACACAAAGAATACATTCGTTTCCATTGTTAATATTTCTGGACTTCATCAAATACCAGAAAGTAATTGGCAGGATAGAGTACCAGAGTTAATAACTGGAAGTTCAGCATGTCCCATGGGATGGGTAACGACTACATGGAAGGGCGACGTTTTGGTCTGTTTTAAAGGGTATATCAACAAGGGAAACTACACCTGGTCAGAAGCAAAGAGTTATTGTGAAAGTAAAGGTGCCGAACTGCCTTCACCAGCTGTTGGGTTCTTGGATTGGGCTTACAGACAATTTCTGTTTAATTATGGCGTGGGTTCTGTTTGGATGACCACCGAAAGGCCCTTGTGGCTATCAAACGATAATGACCGTGCAATGGATGTAGTCAACTGGTTGCCAAATACCGACTACAGTTTGGGGCACCCCGTACTTACTCCTAATGGCTGGGATCGAGAGGGAGAAGGGAAAACAAAATCAACTGTTTTGTGCCAGAAGAAAGGCCTGGAGAGGACAGGCAGGGAGATACAATTATACAAAAGAGGAGAAGGATACATTTGTATTGATAATGAAGAAATGCTGAGTGGTTCAAACTTGCTTCGATGTTTTGCCAACGGCAGAGAAATAAAAGTGAAGAAAGCAGGTAAGCCTGGATGTAAATATTCAATTCCAATAACTGTGCAGGGTTATTATCAGTGTCAACAGTGGGTGACAATGCCTTTCTATTTAGTGAAATCAAAATCATTATTGCATCGTAAGAAAAAGAATTTAACATTTGCTGTACGTATGTCAGAAAAAAGACCATACATTCCTGCAATACATGACAATACATTTAGAAATTCGTCACAGCAGGAAAAGGGTTTTGATATTTGTTCTGCTGAATTTGTTAAAAGGTTCGAAGAAGTTTATGCGAACAATGGCTTTGCTGCCATGAAAACATTCATAGACAACTACAATAATTTCCCTGGGAAGCAGAATAGTGAAATAATGTACAATTTTCATCTCAATTTGCAATTCCCAGGCAAGGAGGAAAATGAACAGAAGGTCCTCCAGTTATTTGATTTGTTAGGGAGCACTTCTGAGCTCACTTCTGGCTGTGTAATAAGAAGTGTCAGGAGTACCACAAAATGCTTCAGCGAAACTACAGTTGACAGTGGCATTGAAGAGAGGAACCTAACTTGGCCAAGCACAGCCGGTGGCATTATTGCTCTGCCGAAGGAGCTCTGCATCACCGAAGAAGGCGAACCTGTGACGCGGGAGTGCCTCGGAAGCTTCCTCACTGGGTATTACTGGGGGTCTCCTTCCAGCAGCTGCATGGGAGAACCGACGAACAAGACGAAGCAGCTCTGGGAAATCAACAACAACGCAACTGTTGAGAAAGCAGACATTCCCACGACTTTGTCCAGCATCACTCAGAATGGCTCTACTCTTCAGCCGGTCGACATTCATTTTGTTGCTACAAGCTTCAAGACTTTGTCAGAAGAGACCGAAAAACTGGATGAACTTGACCTAGAAGAAATTGTACAGACTATTAATAACGTGATGGAAGCTAAAGATGAAACATTTGAACCAGTTCAGAAGAAGCTGTTATCTTCAAGTATCTTATATGAAGCCTTTGAGGAAATGACCTTCAAAGTTCAGCTACCAGAAGCCAAAGGCGATCAGAAAGTAAATGCCTCAAGAAAACTAATTACTGTTGAGCGGTTCGACCTTGAAATGAATAGCACCATTATTGGGTTCGAATCTCGGAAAGGGGGAACGGTTGAGACGACCATTGAAAAGGGGTTCAGGACAGACCATGCTGACACCGACGTGGCCATCATCCTCCCTGAGAATCTCACATACACAGTGGCTACCTCACATGTAAGCATGCGAGCCAATATACGTTTTGAAAGCAAAATCCAACTTGCCTTTGCTGTTTTTAAGAATGCGAAGCTGTTCCAAGACCGGGACTCATTTCCAAATTATACTGTTAGTAGTCCTATCATTCAAGCCACATACAGGGGCGAGGTTGTGAAAAATCTGGAGGAACCAGTCACACTGATCTTCAAGCCGCCTGAATATGGAAGGAGGAACACCAAATGTGTGTTCTGGGACTTCAGCAAAAACGGCGGGAGAGGAGGATGGTCTACCCAAGGCTGCTGGAAGGGGAAAAGTAGAGGAAACCATGATGTATGCCACTGCAACCACCTCACGTGTTTTGCACAGCTCATGAATTACAACAGTGATGACTTTGACGGCAACCATGCTTTGGCCCTGGACATCATCACAATCATAGGATGCTGCCTCTCGATCGGTGGGCTGCTGCTTGTATTCACAACATTCTTCCTCTTCAAAAAGTGGCGGAGGCCCCTGGATAACAAGATTCTAGTCAACCTTTCATTTTCAGTCTTCTGCAGCATTGTTATCTTCCTGGCCGGCATCAACCAGACTTGGAACAAAATCCTTTGCAGGAGTATTGCCGTTGCTCTGCACTACTTCATCCTTGCATCATTCGGTTGGATGCTGGTGGAGGCCGTCCACCAGTACCTCAAATTCGTGAAGGTCGTGGGCACTTACATCCCCAGGTTCATGTGGAAGGCGTCTGTGAGTGCCTGGGGCGTGCCCGTAGTCCCAATCATCGTCGTCCTGGTGTGTGACAGCAGCCTTTATGACAACGGGGACGACTCGCATCCCGAGTCAAACATCTGCTGGATGTCAAGAGACGGATTTCTCTACGCTTTCCTCCCCCCTTTGGTCCTGACGATGGTCATCAACATCATAATGTTTAGCCTCATCCTCTACGGAGCCGTGTGCGGCCGCGCGCGGGTCAACTCCACCATGTCGGAGAGGTCGCTGTTCATCAGCCAGCTTCGTATGGCCATCTGTGTCTTCGTTCTTCTCGGCTTCACGTGGATATTCGGAATCCTGGCGATATGGAAGGGTCGCCTCTTATTCTCTTATCTCTTCTGCATCTTCAATACTCTTCAGGGCTTCTTCATCTTCATCTTCCATGTGTACAGAGGCAGGAGCGCCAGGAGGCTCTGGGGCGACTTCCTCTCTGTCATAAGCAAGAGCCCGTCGTCGACGGAGCCTTCGAACTCCAACAACGCCCACGTTTCTATGCAGTATCGAGGTCACTTAGACAGCGTGACCTACAACCACGGCGGAGGGATCCTCGTCATCCCTCAGAAGCCGACAGTACAAATGACCACCAGGGGAATGAGCATCAAATCGATGGGCACGACGTCGACCCTCCTTCACTCGAGAACAAGCTACACCCCGTAGAGATGTGTTCATCGACTCATTATCTCCCATTCCTCTCCTCTCCCTTCGCCGTTCTCTCCCCTCCTCCTCCTTCTCTCTCCCTCTCGTCCGCATTTCCCCTCAGATTTTACGGCAAGGATTTATCCATCATCTGTAAAAGCATTCATACAAAATGACCATTGAGATACATGTATATATATCATATGTAAAAAGCATCATTTAGGATTAATTACTTGTAAGGCAGATTTTATTTAAGAGTATAAAGAAAAGAAATCAAAGGATTCTTATTTTTATTTGACCCAATTTGGATTTCATTACAAAATGATAGTACTTAGACCTTTTAAACTGGTTTGTTATTACACATGGTAGTGTGATCATAATTAACGATAAATACCATAATATATGATAAATGTCGCAACAGATTCCCGTGTGCTATAAATACATTATCATTTTATCCACGTCCTTAAAAGTACACAAGCACTCGAACCTATAAAGGATACATTTTGCTGTTCTCTACAAATGAATAATAAAGGCAATAAGACAAATATCTATGCAGTAAAAAAAATCTAGTTAACAAATTCTACCTATGTAATTAATAGAGGCGGGTATATAAATTATTGACTTAAGAAAAGAAGACAACACGTAAATCTAGACAAGCGTATTAGTGAATCCCAAAACAGCAAGTTATCAGAGGAACTTGACTTCACA
>NC_091549.1:23416819-23424319 GCF_042767895.1 Penaeus vannamei
CTTATTACCTGCTTTGCTATGATTATCATACTATTTTTAGAAAAATACTAAAATCGTTATAATTACCAGTATTACATCATATTTCTACTACCTTGACCGTTAGTCTTGCTATGGGCAATAGTGCAGTCATTATAATTCCTGAACGTTAACACCAGCAAAATAATGAAATTAGGATCAATGCTATCATTATTATTGACATTAGCTTTTGCATTATGATTATTATTGTTATTGTTATTTTTAATGATAATAATAATGATATTATTATTATTATTATTATTATTATTGTTATCATTATTGTTATTGTTATTATCATCATCATCATCATCGTTACTATTATTATCATTACTATTATTATTATTAGTTTTATCGCTATTATCATTACAACTACTACATTTATTATTAGCAGCGTTATTGTTATAGTTATTTTTATCATTTTTGTCATCTTTCTCATTGTTATCATCATTGTTATTAAATAATCATTACTATCTTTATCACTAGTATCATTGTGATTCTGATCTGTGTATTAATATTATTTTAAATTTCCCCTTTTTTCTAATTTTATTATTATTATTATTATTATTATTATTATTATTATTATTATTATTATTGTTGTTGTTATCATTATTATTATTATCATTTATTTATTTGTTAATTTTATTGTCATTCCTTTTTTTCGTTTCTTTTTCTGTTTTTGCTCTCTTGATTTTTTCCTATATCTTTTTTTTCTTGTTTATTTTCTCTTCTTTTACTATCACCTCCTTCATTTTCCTTTTACCACGACCCCAATACCGTCTCCTTTTTCTTCGCCTCCTCATTCTCTTCCACGTCATCATCGTCATCGTCTTCGTCATTATTATCATTATAATTTTCCTTTGTTTCCTTCCTCTTCCCTCTCTCCTCTTCCTCCTACTTCTCCTCTTCCTTTTCCTTTTCCTTTTTTTTCTTCCTATTCTTTCTTCTTCTCTTCTCCTCCTTCTCCTTCTCCTCCTTGCCCAGGTCTTCTTCTTCTTCCTATTCCACTTCTTCCTCCACTTCTGCCTCCGCCCCTCTTCCTCCTTCTTTTCCTCCTCCTCTTCCCCCTTCCCCCCACCTCCAGCCCCTACTCCTTTCCACCTCCTCTTCCTCCTCCTCTTCTTCCTCTCATTTCCCCTCCTACCTCCTCCCCTTCCTCCTATTTCTCCTCCTCTTCCTCCTCCCCCACCTCCAGCCCTGCTCCCTCCCACCTCCTCCACTTCCTCTTCCTCTCATTTCTCCTCCTACCTCCTCTTCCTCCTATTTCTCCTCCTCTTCTTCTCTCTCTCTCCTCCAGCCCTACTCCCTTCCTCCTCCTCCTTTTCCTCTCATTTCTCCTCCTACCTCCTCCTCTTCCTCCTATTTCTCCTCCTCTTCTTCCCTCTCGCCACGCCCCCTAAAAAAAGAGCCCATATTCCTCACTGGGAAAAAAACTTTGTCCTCAATCCCGCCAACACGCACAAGTCCATCACCCTCATCCTCGTCACTTACTCACAATCCTTGACCTGCTCCTGCCTTCACCCCGGGTCCTCGTCCTCCCCCTCCTCCTTCTCCTCATTCCCCTCCCCCTCCTTTTCCCTTTCTTCTCCTCCTCCTTCCTTCTTCTTCTCCTCCTCCTCCTCCTGCTCCTCTCCCTTCTCCTTCTCCTCTCTCCTCATCCTCATCCTCATCCTCATCCTCATCCTCCTCTCTCCTCCTCCTGCTCCCCCTCCTCCCTCTCCACCTTCCTTTCTCTCTGACTCAACAGCATCACCCACTTCCTTTTCCTCTTTCCCTCCTTTTCTCATTCGAGTATTTTGGGTCGTCGTTTCCTCCTCCTCCTCCTCCTCATCATCATCATCATCATCATCATCATCATCATCATCATCATCATCATCATCATCATCAATCATCATTACTAATCATCATCTTCATTTTCATCTTCACCATTAATCATTCTCATCCCCATTCTCTCCCACATCCTCCTATTTCAGTATCTATTCTATATATCTATTGTATTTATTATCAATCTATTTCCTTTTTTTATTCTTGACCTCTGACCTAGTTCCCCCCTTTTATTTTTTATTTTTTGTTTTGTTTTCCTTTCTCCCTAACTACTGCCTGATCTCTTCATCATTCCTTCTCGTTCTCTCCTCTCATGCCTTTCTACATCCGTCAGGCACAGATGCATGTATTTATAGCCCTCTATGCCCTTCTTCATATCCCGTCTTCTTCCTCTTCCTACTCCCCTATCTCCTCCTCCTCCTCCTCTTCCTCTTCCACCTCTTTTTCTTCTTCGTCGTCGTCCTCGTCCTCGTCCTCTTCCTCCTCCTTCTCCACCACCTCTTCCTTATTCTTTCTTCTACTTTTCTCAATCATCCCTAGCTGTCTAACCACACCATCTTCCTTCAACTCTTTCCTCTTCTCGCTCTTCCTCCTTCCTTCAACTCTTTCCTCTTCTCTCTCTTCCACTTCCCTTCTCCCTCTTCCTCCTTCCTTTAACTCTTTCCTCTTCCTTCTTTTCTACATTCTTTCCCTCAATCCACTTCCCTGTTTTCCATCCTACGTCCCCACCTCTCTTTCCTTCCTCCCTTTCTACTTACACTTCTCTCAGACGAACTAAACCTCTCCCTTCCGTTCTTTCTCTGTCCCCTCCTCTCCCTTCCCTTCCCTCTTCCCCCATCTCACCCCTTCGCCTTGTCTTCGCTCCAACAGGCACTCAAAAACCCTCCGTTCCGTGCTTCTCCCTTGTCTCCCTTCCTTGCCCTCTTCCTCCTCCCCTTCTTTCCTTCCTTGACTTCTCTCCCTCCCGTGCATGCCTGCCTCACCTCCTCTTCCTCCCCTACCCGCTTCCCTTACTTTCTCTTCCTCCCCTACCCGCCTTCCCTCCCTCCTCTTCCTCTCCTACCCGCTTCCCTCCCTCCTCTTCCTCCCCTACCCGCCTTCCCTCCCTCCTCTGCCTTCCCTACCCGCCTTCCCTCCCTCTGGTCTTATCTCTGTCTTAGTCTCAGGCCTCACTCTGACAGATCGAGGGACACAGAGGCCTTCCAACCTTCCCTCTATCGTCTATCCTTTCCCGCTTCCCTCTATCCTCCTCCTCCCTCCCTTCCGCCCTTTCCTCTTTCTCACCTCCTCCTCCCTCACTTCCTCTACTCCCATTCTCGTCTTTCTCAGTCCCCTTCTCCCTTCCCTCTATCCTCCCTTTCTCTCTTCCCTCTATCCTCCACCACCTTACCTTTCTTTACTCCCACTATCCCCCTTCTTCCCCTCCCCTTCCCATCCTCCTCTTCTTCTTCTTCTTCTTCCTTCCTCTCCTCCCTCTCTCCCCCTCCTCCCCCCATCCTCCTCCTTCCTCCCTCCTCCTCCTTCTTCCGACCGCACCCACATGCTCCAGGCGGACACACGGACACACACACACATCAGGTCAACCCACACCCCCAACTGACCTCATCTGGGCAGCCTTCTCCCCCTTCGCCCTTAGTCACGGCTGCACCATAAAGGCCACCGACCGTTTACGAGCGTGGCGAGAGCAGCGAGGGCCAGTTTAGTGCCATGTTTCCCGATATGACAGTACGTTGGCACTGCATCCGCTAAGGGGAGACTCGATTAGCAGTGATGGTGCAAGATTGTAAAGATCGGGATGGACGGCGGGAGGGTGGGAGTGGGGGGAGGGGGAGGGGGGAGTTTTTTTTTTTGTTATGGGATTGATTGTTTTTGTTTGTATATTTGTTGTGTGTGTTTGTTTACCGTTGAGTTGGTTGGTAATTCCAGTTCTGGTTGGTGTTTATATGTTGCGGGTATGGATGTAGAGGTCTTTCTCTATCTTTCTGTCTGTCTCTGTCTGTCTCTCTCGGTCTCTGTTTCTGTCTCGGTCTCTCCCTCCCTTTCCCTCTCCCTCTCTCTCCCTCTCCCTCTCTCTCCCTCTTCTTCTCCCTCTCCCTCTTCTTCTCCCTCTCCCTCTTCTTCTCCCTCTCCCTCTCTCTCTCTCTCTCTCTCTCTCTCTCTCTCTCTCTCTCTCTCTCTCTCTCTCTCTCTCTCTCTCTCTCTCTCTCTCCCTCTCTCTCCTTCTCTCTCCCTCTCTCTCTCCCTCTCCCTATCTCTCTCTCTCTCTCTCGCTCTCTCTTTCACTCTCTCTCTCTCTCTCTCTCTCTCTCTCTCTCTCTCTCTCTCTCTCTCTCTCTCTTTCTCTCTCTCTCTCTCTCTCTCACTCTCTCTCTTTCTCTCTCTACCCATCCCCTTTACTTCTTCCTCTGTCACTTCCTTTTATTCTCCTTCTTCCTCCTATTCTTCATCTCCCTTTCCCTGCTCTCTTTCCTCTTATCCCCTCCCTGTCCATCACCCAAGCTCTGTACCTATCGCTACGTTTCTCCCTCCCTTCCAATCTCCCCCCCCCATTCTCTCCATCTCCCCTTCTCCATCCTTCCCTTTCAATCTCCCCCTCTCTAACTTTCTCCCTCCCTCTTTTCCAATCTCCCTCTCTCTCCCTCCCTTCCTTCTAATATCCCCCTCCCTCTCTCTTCCTCGCTCCTTTCCGACCTCTCCCACCCTTCCTCCCTCCCTCTCTTTCGACCCCCCCTCTCCCATCCACCCTCCCTCCCTCCCTCTCGATCTCCCTCCCAGTCCCTTCCCCCTCCCCTCTCCCTTCTCTCGTATCTCACAGGCAACCGACGCCAACGAGCAGCCCGACGGTAGGGAGAGGCAATCACCCTAAGCCATTGGATCAGCCTATGACGTTTGACAGATAGGTTCGTATCTCCTACAGCAGGCTTTGTCCTTTGGCTACACTGCTGGCGGCTCTTGCTACTGTGGCTGTTGGTTGTGGTACCGGCTTGGTGTGGGTTGTTTGTGCGCGTGTTGTGGGTGTGTTGTGGTGGGTTGTTTGTGTGTGTGATGATTCTGTTGATTATGGTTATGTCAGGTTGAGTTGCTTTGTAAGTGTAAAGAAGTAGCTGTTTTAATGAATGTTGGAGCAAGGGTGATGTGTAGAACGTTCGCCTGTTCGAGCTATGACAATAGGGTGGTATTTTAAGGACTGATATTTCCCTTAACATCGTAGGTCTAAAAGAAAAGAGAGAGGCATATATGAAAACGAAACGTATACAAATTGAGAAAAAAGGAATAATAGAAACATATTTATGCGTGTATAATTACCTATGTGTGTCTAGCAAATATTACTGTCCTAATCTGTTAATTTCTTGGCCCTTCCACCCTTTCCTCTATCCTTCTCCCTCCCTTCCGCCGTTTCCGCTTTCTTACTTCCTCCTCCCTTCCTTTTCCTACATGTTTAAGTGTCTCTTTCTTCATATTAACGTACTTTTTCCCAATCCATATTTTCTTCATGTCGCGTATTCTACTTTCCACCCTCTACCTTGCGTTGCCTTTTTGAGCAAGTTATTTAGTCGTAGTTGTGTGGCGGGAGAACGAAGTGAGTGAAGGCTTGTAATACTTTTGTCGAATGTTTGTCGAATGCACTCCAACTTCGCTAATCCATCACTCTATTGCAAGTTGTCAAGAGGTATTTCCATTTGCTTCTCTTGCTCAATCCTAATTTTAACTTCAAAACGTCTACTATTTATTGTCTTCTATTAATTTCTGTAGTCCATTACTGACTCTCCGAAGAAAGTTAATTAACTTTTCTTAGTCAAGGACCGCCATGACCAGAGGCTGCCTATACACATGTGTATTTTTATCTTGTTTGGGTTAATATAGTGCTAAAATACAGTGCAAAAAGCCTGTCTGTTTCCTAGGTTGATGAAAATGTTATGTCTGTATGTCTGGTGTGGAATTTGTGATATTGCTTGTGAATGATTTATGATAAGTGAGAGCAGATTTGTAGGTCGATAATTCTTGATATTCTTTGTATCTTGCTATTGATGGACTAGAACTACCACTGCACTTCCCCGTCCTCTGAGCTTTGAATAATGTTTACTGATACAGCTGATAAAAATATAGTCAGTTTTTTCTAATGCAGTTTTCCTTGCATCTTTTAGAATGTCTCTAGTGATGACGTTATCAGCTGATGATTTTCTCCCCCTTTTTATTCGTCTACTGTAATGATAGGAATTCTTCTAATTACGATGCTTACCTCTGCCATTTTGCTAGTCGTTTGAATTTTATGATTCGCTACTCATGTCTCGTACTACTTTAATCATTTCTTCTCTCTCTGTGCCTCACGTTATCATCGTTTTTATTTTCTTTGTACTGTGTCCGTCGTCTATAACATTGGTGTTTGAGAGCAATGCTTCATTTATTTTCACGTTAAAATGACGCCTGTCTTCCTGCCTATTATCGTTTACAGTCTATGTAAGTTTGTTAATTTCATTTTTTTCTGATATTACTATGGTTCCTGAGTCGGTATTCACGATAGGTCTGACTATTCTTTACCATTTTGTCTATGATTTGCACTTTGCCACATCTCAAAATTAATACTGGTAATAAAATAAACATTTACATTGTTATAATCTCTATGAAGATAATACCTTGCGCTAATATGTTAAACTACATACTGCAATAAATCTTACTTCTAGAATGACAATGATATTACACATTTCATAAATTTAACTGTAATTTCGACAACAATAGGTTTGTTGTCACTGCATCAGCTGTGAAGCCGCGCGGCGCCATTTGTATTTTCAAATAGAAAATTGCTGTAAATATGTAGAAAACGGATCAAATTAAGACTGACAATTAATTTGAATGCGCCTTTAAAGTCTATATGACATTAACAATGTGTTATTTTCTTCATCTGTCTCAGACTCGACCACTTTGTCTATGACCCACGAAACTGTCTTTGACAGGCCGTTTGTGTCTATGACTGGGCCGAACTTTTAGGGCAGGTGTGGAACTGTCCCAAGCGCTTAAGGACTTTCTTTAAAACTACAGTGCAAATTTACATACATTTGAAGATAATCCTGCATCGAATATATGGGAAGCCCCTTTTGATTTATTAACAAACGTTGATTTAGTCGGTTCCTACATTTTACTATTTTTTTATTCACGTCCGCAAGGACCATCATTAATTTGTCCTTACGAATTTTGTCCTCTGTTGACGATTGTTCCGCTTTGGAAATAATGAAAGCTTCTAGACCTATTCTCATGAATTGCCAAACGTTAATTAAGCTGTCTCCAACGTTTTTATTCCTGTATTTTGATTTAAAAATACAAATGGCTGCATCCGTCTTTACGAGTGATGCACTGAAAATAAACTTTGGAATGCTACACCACAATTAGACGTAAAATATGTATTATGATTAAAACAAGATTTTTTTGAATGTGTACTCCAAGCAAAATTTATTGCAATATGTGAAACCCGCCCACGGTCTTTGGATTTCACTTTTTACCAGGCAGTTTAATTGCAGCCTCCTGGTTATTAATTTGACCAGTGCAAAGCTGAGCCAAAAATATTTGTTTCATGGTCGAGGCTAAATTCTGTCCTGTTCCTCAAGTTACCCAGTCTCTTCCATTTCCTTCTGTGGTTTAATTTAATTCCACTCCTAGTCGGCCTAAGTT
>NC_091549.1:23456819-23461819 GCF_042767895.1 Penaeus vannamei
GGGAGGGGAGGAGTGGCTGGAGGGTAGGAGAGCATAGTGTTCCCAGCACATACCCACTTTTTGCACTTTTTACATAACTTACACAACTATTAGCGAAACTCAGACTCCTAGCCGGAGGGCGGGAGAGACTGCTTATACAGCCTTTTTTTTTTTTCCTTTTCTTTTCTTTCTTTCTTTTCACTTTTTTCTTTCTTTATTTTCTTTTTACTGTAATGATACACTTTTTTTTTTTACTTTAATGATACGCAACAACAAATCAATTACGGAATCGATGAAGGTGTCTCCTATATTTTTTTCGCGCGGGAGTAGGCCGTGTAGGGTGTACAGGAGGAAGGAGGAAGAAGGAAGGAAGGTGGGAGGAAAGGGTTAAGGAAGTGGGGGAGAAGGAGAAAGGGAAGGACTGGAAAAGCTGCATAGAATATTGAGTAAGCAACTGCAAAACCATTCACCCGGTCCTCCCCTGACTTATGAATGAGGACGCAAGCAAATGGGGCGATTATTTGCTGTTTGAGCAAGCAGTGACCCCCCCCCCCCCGCCCACACCCCCGCCCACAGTCGTCTCCCCCACGATAACACACCCGAGAGCGAATACACTTACTGACTCACACACAAAAACATATAATGTATAATTGCATACATATATACATGTACACGCACTTACATACATATATGTATAAATAGATACATACATACATATTATAAATACATACATGCATGCATACATATATAAATACATACATGCATACATATATACGTATATAAATACGCATATACATACATACATAGATACATATGTATATATACATACGCATAAACATACACATACAGGCACACACAAATACATACATACATACGTACGTGCATGCATACAAACATTTTCACACACGCGCAAAAGGTCAAAGGGTACCGTGCCTCCCTTACAACTGCCATAGGGGCCCCGTGCTGAGTGCCCTGTGCCTGGCCGTGTCAGTCAAGTGTCCTTTTTATGCCGTTGAAAGTTATTACATGATGACCAAAGACATGACAAAGACAAAAAAAAGAAAAAAAGTAAAGAAGTAAAAAAGTAAAAAGTAAAATGGTGGATAAAGAGAAATGTCAGTCCCTTGACGTCAGGTGAGTAACTCTTCATCTGTGTGTAACTTGTGGGTGATCGAGAGGGAGAGAGAGAGAGGGGTGGGGGAGAGAGAGAAAAAAAGAGGGGG
Source organism: Penaeus vannamei (assembly GCF_042767895.1). NCBI lineage: Eukaryota > Metazoa > Arthropoda > Malacostraca > Decapoda > Penaeidae > Penaeus > Penaeus vannamei. Next base: position 23,458,022 of record NC_091549.1, read on the forward strand.
GGGGGAGAGAAAGATAGAGGTGGAGGGAGGAGGAGAGAAGGAGAGATAGAGAGAGAGGGGGGGGGGGAGAGTGAGCGAGAGAGAGAGAGAGGGAAGGCGGAGAGAAAGAGAGGGGGGAGGAGGAGAGAGTGAGAGGGGGGGGGAGGAGGTGGAGAGAAAATGAGAGAGTGGCGAGAGAGAATGAGAGAGTGGGGAGAGAGAATGAGAGGGGGGGGGGGCAGAGAGAGAGAGAGAGAAAGAAAGTTAATATTTTGACCCTCCCTCTTTATCTAACGATATTAACAATATCTGTCATATTTAACGAGGAAGTTCATAATGACCATGGGCACTTTATATTTTTTTATCTGTCGTTATTTATTTATTTAACTTATTAACGGTGTTTATTCTACAGTGTTTTACTTTCTCTGTCTCCCACTCTCTTTCGCTCTTTCCTCACTTGTTCTCTTTATTCCTCTCTTTCGTTCTTTTTTCTCTTCTCTCTCCTTTGTTCATCTTAATCACTTTACCCCCACAACCCCTTTTCCCCCTAAATCCCCGGACCACTCCCCCACACCCCCTCTCCCTCCCCCCTTAATACCCTCTCTCTGTCCCTAAATAACCTCCCCCCCCCTTCTTCCCCCCCCCCCTCCCCCACCACCCCCTACCCTATACCCTCCCCCTACCCCCACCCCATTACCCTCCCTCCTCCTCCCCAACCCCCCTCCCCTCCCTTCTCCCCCCCTCCCCCACCCCGCCCCACTACGAACATCTGGTATGGCACTCCGGCAAGAGACGAGGAGGTGAGGGTGAGAGGAGAAGGATATGGTTGATGGGGGGCGTGGGGGGGTAAGGGAGGGGTGACGCGGTGTTAGGTTGGGATAGGGAGAGGGGGTGTAAGGGGAGAGGGAGAGGGAAAGGGAGAGGGAGAGGGAGTGGGAGTGGGAGTGGGAGTGGGAGTGGGTGTGTGATTGGGAGTGGGAGTGGGAGTGGGAGAGGGAGAGGGAGAGGGAGAAGGAGAGAGAGAGAGAGAGAGAGAGAGAGAGAGAGAGAGAGAGAGAGAGAGAGGGAGAGGAGTGTAGGAGAGGGAGAAAGGCGTGGTGAGAGGGAGAGGGAAAGGTGGTACTTAAGTGCGGGGAGGGGGTTAAGGTAAGGATAAGGGAGAGATGCAGTTAGGGATAAGAACAGGAAATGATAAGGGAAAGGGAAAAGGGGGAGGGAGAGAGAGAGAGGGTACCCGACCGAGGGATAATCGGAGATTCATCATCGTCATCGTCATCATCATCATCATCGTCATCATGATCATCGTCATCATCATTACTATTATTATCATTATCATCGTTATCATTGCTGTTCTTATCATCATCCTCACTATCATAATTTTATCATCACTATCATCATAAAGGCAGGGGGGAGTAGGGGGTGGAGGGGATGTCCTAGAAAACGGGGGAAATGTGTGGGGGGGGTTGAGGAGGGTAGAGGAAATGTCCTAAAAACCACATCCCTCTCCCCTTCCTCCGTCTACCCCTCTCCCTGTGTCATTACCCTCTCCCTTCCCCTCTAGATCACCACCCCTCCCCCACCCCCATCCCAGCACCCTACCCTACAAAACAGGGGGAAGTGGGTGGGGAGGTGGGGGAAGAGAGGAGGGAAAACGCCTAAGAAATGGGAGATTGAGAGAATGACCAAAGAAGTGGGAGAGAGAGAGAATGTCAAAAGAAGACAGAAAGAGAGAATGTCCAAAGAAACGGGAGAAAGAGAGAATGTCAAAAGAAGACAGAAAGAGAGAATGTCCAAAGAAACGGGAGAAAGAGAAGACAGCCAAAGAAACGGGAGAAAGAGGAGACATCCAAAGAAACGGGAGAAAGAGGGAAGATCCAAACAAACGGGAAGAAAGAGGAAGAAAAAAGTTTAAGAAAAGCCGAAGATCCTTGCTCGTTCTCCAGGCTGTTTCTCCGGATCATAAATTCCATTAAAGGTGTGATCCTTCTCCTCCTCACCTCAGCCCCCCCCCCACCCCACCCCCTCTTCACGCGTCCTCTCTCTTCCTCCTTTTCATCTTCAGCCTCTTTCGTGTCTACGTCATCCAGCTCGTCGTGTTACTAGCATTGTTCTCATTATCATTGTTATCATCATCGTTATTGTCATTGTCACTGTCATCATTATTATCATCTTTATTTATATTATTTATTATTCCTCCATCCCTTTCTTTTCCTCCTCTTTCCCTCCTTTTCTTCTTATCATTATTAATATTATTATCATTATAATGATAATTATAATAATCAAAATAACAATGATAGTAATAAAAATAATAATTACTGTTGTTAGTAGTAGTATTCTTATTATCATTACTGTTTTTATTGTCATTATCATTATTATTATTATTGTTGTTATTAACATTATTATTATTATTATCAATGACAGCACTAGGGTGTCGTTAGGGGAGGGGGGAGCAGTGTGGGTGGGAGTGGCGATATTGGAAGGGGTAGGGGTAGAGGTAGGGGTATGGGCAGGGGTAGTGGGTTAAGGAGTGGAAGATACTGAGCATACAACAGAGATAATTCATCAATTGTTTCCTTGATTTCTTTGTAACGATTGAGTACATCCTCTATTATTTTCTTTGTTTTTATCACTTGGTTTCTCCGATTACTGCTCTATTAAGATTAATGGTGTTTTTCTTCTTTCGTGTCTTTTTTTATCTACACTAAAGTGCACTTACACTTGTCCATCTTTATATCTCTGTTAATCCGTTTGTATATCTGCGGCGTGTCAGTTTACGAAGATTTTAAATTCCCTTCAGTTTTCATTTTGAATTTCGCGGCTTTTTTAAAAACGACTGATTTGTAACGGATTTTTTCCCTCGTGATATCGAAAAGAAAAAATGTTGCTCTTTATAGTTATGACCGAAGTTTCTACGTATACAATTTCATGACCTTACAACACTCTCTTTCTCACACACACACACTTACACACACACACACACCTACACACACACACACACACACACACACACACACACACACACACACACACACACACACACACACACACACACACACACACACACACACACACACTTACACACACACACACACACACATATCAATAGCAGCAGCAGTCATACTCATCACATCTGGTCGATCTGATTTTCCTCAGCTGAGACGTCTGAAAAAAAGACTTTTCTCCAAGAAACTGCACAGAAGACCTATCGTGACGTCACACAGGCCTCGAAGGAGTCTGGTAATACCTGAATCTCAGACGGAGACGAGAGAAGAGAGACGGTGGCATCGGAAACGAAATTTTAAAGAAAAAATACACATTTTTGACAGAGGTGCGACGTATTATTGCACTTCATGTCTGAAATTATGTAGTTTGGGAAGAATCTGAATTAGCGGTTGAGAAAGATCCTTTTGAACATTATCATAACACAGATCACGTCATTCCCACATATTCGCACACAAAGAAGTATTTAACATGAGGCTTCGCTTATAAGAATGTTACAGTCTGGGGCATTGTAAGAACCAGGCTACTTCGGGATTTGATGCCTTCATGCCTTTCTTTTCGGAGGGAAAATATCTCTTCCTGCATTGCTCACTAACAAGCCAATCTTCCCAACTCTTGGCCACGTCCCATATCTTCTTTCTTTCTCATATTCACACTGCTTTATTAACCGGACTTGCATGCACAGTTGCGTTCTCTCGCTATCCCATCTTTCGCCAGGTTTTGGATTTCTTTATTGCGGTTTCCTTTCCCCATTTCGTTCCCTCACCTGACTTGTGCTTTCCTTCCCTTTGTTCCCTTCTCTTACCTACTTTTGCCCTT
>NC_091549.1:23499319-23504319 GCF_042767895.1 Penaeus vannamei
GTAGTACTTATATGAATATTTCTGGGGAAGAGTGTTTGTGGCTTTCATTAGATTCTTAAAGGAGTCCATGACTCTAAAAAGGTTAAGAACCACTGTGTTAGGATATCTAGAGTATGAGAAATATCCAGAAGAAATTTTTCTTTCAATGAGCACTACTCATGTTACATAATACAGCATTCTCCTGTCTTCATACATACTTCTGCAAGTCTGAGAATGGCTCCTGTGTATGGGGTGTTTTCTGAGCAACGACAATCCCTCTTAAGCTGGTGTTTGCTTGACGGAACTTGACAATACGCCTCTTGAAGCTCCCACCTGCACAAGAATTTTAGCTGTTATTGAGTTGGCAAAGGCAGATAGATAGAAAATGAACATTAATGGATACATATCGTTATCAAGAGATTAATGATTTAGCTGACTTATCTCAGTACAACCTCAAGTAATACTGGAGTACATTTTTTTTTAAAGCATATATACATTTTTCCATTAAAAAATGAATTTACACTAGAGTGAAAAAAAAAGTATATAATAGTATTTTCTATTATTCTTATTATACATTCTATTACATTCATATTAAATTAATATGAGACAGTCTGATGGAATAAATACCACTCAACAAGTCTGCTTCACTGACAAAAATGATGGCAGCGTCTGCAGAAGGATGGAAGTCAACCACACCCAAGCCTAGAACACAAATATTCATGTAAAGTATGCATGCTTTTTGATATCTCATAGTTAAGATATATATATATGTAATGAATCATGATTTACAAAAGAAGAATGACCATGATCTTTCCAATACGTCTGTAATTCAAATAATTAAGCTGTCATACATATGATATGAACTAGTTGACACTTTAAACTGCACAAGCTTAAATAACTCAAGATTACTATAATAAGAAAAAAAGGCAGATTCTCACCATCAGAATATAAAACTTTTGTTTCCTTTGAGATGAGTGTTACCAGCTGTGTTCCTTGCCAAGCACTTGAACTGAGTAAATGCCCAGGAGGGATGGTCAGGTTGGTCTGGACTTGCGTTGACTGTGACAATGCACTCATCATGCCTGGAAAAAGTAGTCTTGTAGAAGTGAAATTCATCAATATCATTGAAAACCCAATTATATGTTCATAGTCTTTTACATTAAGGAAAGTAAAACTTAGATTTATACTTTGCTCCTAAACCACAATTTACAAAATATGCCATTTTACAAAAGGCAATTCAGTTAACCACTGCCAAGACACATCTGATTACTGTAAAACACAAATGAATAATAATAAGCTAAAGCTTTGTATTGAATTGTTTCAATATCGCAAATGTAATAAATGCATAGCATTCTACAGCCATTTGATTATCAAAGTGTGTAACTATGGTAACTGTAACTTGAACAAGACACATTGGAAACCTACAAATTGGAAAATGCAAGTATTACCTATTCGCCACAGACTAAAAATAAATATTTAGAAAAAGATGTGTATATTCCCTTAAATATTTTGAGACGTTCCTCTGCTGACTGCTTTCTCTGTATTTCCCTATGCTCGGTATTATAAATTTGTCTCTTTATACATCTTATAAATAAACGTCTTAAAACACGACTAAGCAGTCTTTGGATCACATTTGTCTCGTCATTTCATTCCTCCAACTCTGCCACTCGAAATGCATATTTCCCTGTAAGACTTGTCATAAGGTTTAGACTTGTCTATATCTCCTATATGACTTCAAAATTGATGCGTCTTCGGTGAAGCCAACCAAACTCACGTTATGTTTGTCCGAAATGCTGATTGGATAATGGTACCAGTGTCAGCCGTAAGAGGTAATCTGGAAAACCTGTCATACAGCCTCACTTCTCACAGACCCACGTGAGGACATAAACAAACCATCGAAAGTGCGAACAACTTTTTTCGTCAGTGGTTAAAATCATTTTGAAAATTATACATACACACACATACATGCATTTATACATACACATATATAAGTAATGTATATATATGTATTTATATATATATATATATATATATATATATATATATATATATATATATATATATATATATATATTATATGAATAAATAAATAAATAAAAAAAAATATATATATAAACATACACACTTACATAAATAAATAAATATATATATATATATATATATATATATATATATATATATATATATATATATATATATATATATATATATATATATATATAGACACACACACACACACACACACACACACACACACACACACACACACACACACACACACACACACACACACACACACACACACACACACACACACACACACACACACACGTTGACATTAAAAAATTCGGTCATCGATACTTCAGTTCCTTCAGATTTCCGGCCAGGGCTGGCAGCTTTTCCGTAGCAGCATTTCTGCCGTTTTCTAAACATTAGGTGACAAAGAAAACAAATGTAGATAATAAAATTTACACTATCAAAAACTTGAATATCAGATTACAGTAAAAGTGCGTATACACACACACACACATACATACATACATACATACATATACATATATATATATACATATATATATATATATATATATATATATATATATATATATATATTTATATGTATGTATATATATATTGTGTGTGTATGTTCATACACTTATATACGTACACACACACACACACACACACACACACACACACACACACACACACACATATATGTATGTGTGTATGTATATGTGTATACACATGTATATGTGTGTGTGTGTGTGTGTGTGTGTGTGTGTGTGTGTGTGTGTGTGTGTGTGTGTGTGTGTGTGTGTGTGCCTGTGCGTCTGTGAATGTGTGCATACACGTACATACGTACATACATACCTATATATATATATATATATATATATATATATATATATATATATATATATATATATATATATATATTATATATATTATATATATATTAATATATATATATATATATATATATATATATATATATATATATATATATATTTATATATGTTTATCTATCTGTGTGTGTGCGTACATGCGTGCGCGTGTGTGATACCGATATATGGACACTTGAAAAACGGCTAAAGCGATCCAGATCCATCGATTATCCGCAGAGAGGTAAAGTGACACTGGTACCAATACATGGATGTAAGAATATATCCCAACTGATGTGTACATATTTGATCTGCAAGTTTGATACCCTGCAGAAAGTGGCTACATGAGGAAAGTACGAGATTTAAAACATGCCCCTTTAATTTCATTTTTTGTCTGAATGCCCTTCCTTGTATAATTTGTCAGTAGAGGCATTATTCATTGAGGATAGTCACTCACTAGGAATTTATGAATCAGTATACATGAGCCATATTGACATTTTTCTACTTTTCATTACTTCATTTTGTTTAAATGGGGGTTATGTAGTCACATTTACTTATATTTCCCATTGCTACTATTGCGAAAAAAATTGTAGTTTTTGTTTTTTTACTGGTTTTGTTGTTTTAACCCCATATGTCAACACAGTAGTTTATAAGTTTATGGCGCAAGGGTTTGTACATTAGCAATTTCCGCATCAAGTCTGATTTTTTTGTGCGATTAAAGTATACCTGTGTGTCCATTACATTTTTGTAAATGATATCCTTGTGTCTCAAAAGTCATGTATCTATGTATTTTTAATTGAAATGTTTGGTTTAATATGACAGCTTTCAAATACTATGACTGTTTGTGGGAAGTTTGGTCACGTTTTGTCGACTGCCAATAAATATGCATTGGATTTGCATCACGATTTAATTTGAGGCCGTTGTTAGCAAAGTGCTTCCGGAAGAGCCTATCGAGTATTTCTTATCAATCCAAATTAATTGCTTAACCTACGGTCACACTAGTCTTCCCTATCCTGGGATCCCTAGGCAGCCTCGTCGAAGTCAGGTCAGCTGACCGATCAAAAGCTGTAGCTGGCACAGACTTCGGCGAGGCTGTCTAGGGATCCCAGGACAGAGAAGACTAGTGTGACCCTAGCTTTACAGGGCAGCATGAAAGAACTGAGTGCTCGGCATATTTGAGCAAGAAAACAGGTGTTTGCAGTGGTTGATAGGTCGTTAATGAATATACTGAATAAGATTAGGCCTAATATAGAGCCTCGTATTTTGACTGATTACGTTCTTGTGAAGAGATAACCTGATTTTTTTTTTTTTTTTTTTTTTTTTTTGAGCAGGATTTCATGGGTGACACTGTCAAATGTTTTGATAGATCACACATTGTGAGTAGATTTATTTGATTTTTGTTTATGCTTTAATGGATTTTAATGGATTCCAAATATGTTGACTGATTTGCAACTATTTCTTCTAGCACTTTAGATATCAGTGGGAGCAATAATGATTTCTTTGATCTCCATCTCCTGATTTGAAAACAGGTGTTATGAGGCCATGTTTCCAAAGTGATGGGTTGACACCGGCAACTATGGATAAGTTTATAATGACAGTTATTTAAAGGGTAATTGCGGGTCACCTTTTTTGCTGACTCAAAAATCGATGTGGTGTGTAAACTGTTTTCTATTCTTTGGCGTTGTATTTACATTTATTAGACTTATTTTGTAAAGATATTTTTTAGGTTGGATTATTTTCTTTTTTATATATATCCAGGCTGAAGGGTGATGTCAGCACTGTTCGTTTTGAGAGATTTGCAAGTTACTTTAGCTTTTTAATGTCGTCATTTGTCTATGGAGCAGGGGGAGGGATGCCTAACAACTTCGATCTTATAGGCAGCAGTTGGATCTATACTATTTTTAGCACGCTCGTGAGAAAGGCTACTATCTGTTAACATCCCCAGTCACTGATATTTTGGTAGACTGGGGAATGCAATTTGTCAGGTCGCAGGAACTTTTTATGTCACGTCACTTGTGTGTGATGAGTCATCACTGTAGTCTTGTTTCAAGGTAAATATAACCAGATAGCTCCACTTGCATATATATAACATGTTGAACCCATATATGAAACTGACATTTTCTCATGGAATATTTT